>NW_026526843.1:104842887-105370387 GCF_024362965.1 Panthera pardus
CTAATTATCTGTGCCCTTAAGCAAGTCACTTAACTCTTTTGTGCCCCTATTTTTCATTTATAAGTCAGAATGATGATGATGATGATACTTTGAAGTTTAAGTGGCATAGTCTATGTAAACATTGCCTGGCACATAGTGAGCGCTCAGTAAAGGTTTGTCACTTTTTCCTCACAACCCTCTTATGATTGCCTCAGCACCCTCCTTTTATTCCTTGGGGACAGTGGGGAACTAATGAACAGTTTGAAGAGAAATAGTAACTATTTAGCCTGTTAACTGGAGGTGTGGTGAAGGCAATGGCTAGAACGGGGTGAGATTGGTGACAGAAACAGGTGAGGAAGCGACTGCAATACCATAGTGGCAGCTGATGGTTGGTGTTAGTGAAGATGTCAAAGAAATGCTTGAGTTGAAAAAGACTTGATAAATAATTGTTCATAGGAGTTGAGAATAAGAGTTGAATTTGGCTTGGATTGCGAACTTTAAGAGATTGAGTGGCTTCTGGTGACTTGTATGGTATCATATATAATTCACAATCGTTGTATTTTTGCCAGAATTGTAGGAAGTTGGGGAATGGTGACATTCTTTAAACTTTAAACTGCCATAAGAGCAGGGACTGCTATTTTTGCTCACTACAGCTTACCCAGGGCATAGCACAATGCCTTGTGTATAACTAGGTAGTTGTAGTGGTCAGAGTAATGGTCCCCAAAGACGTCCACATGCTAATCTTTGGAACCAATAAATGTGTTACCTTCCAGGGCGAGGGGGACTTTGCAGGTACGATTAAGCTATGGAGCTTGAGATGGGGAGATTACCCTTGTTCTTCTGGGGAGGGGGTCCAATATAATCACAAGGGTCCTCATAAGGGAAGGAGGGAATCAAGAGAGTAAGAGACCGAGGGAGGCACCAGAAGATGCCTTGCTGCTGGCCTTGAAGATATTCAAATTATTCAAATTATTCAAATACCGAGGAAAGGGCCACGACCCAAGGAACACAGATGACCTCTAGAAGCTGGAAAAAGCAAGGAAATGGATTCACCCTAAAGTCTCCAAAAAGTAATGCAGCCTTGGGGTGGCTCAGTTGGTTAGGCATCCAACTTCAGCTCAGTCACGATCTTGCGGTTGGTCTGTGAGTTCAAGCCCCGTGTCAGGCTCTGTACTGACAGCTCAGAGCCTGGAGCCTGCTAGGGATTCTGTGTCTCCCTTTCTCTCGGCCCCTCCCCCACTCATGCTCTGTCTCTCAAAAATGAATAAATGTTACAAATTTTTTAAAAATAGAAATTAAAATAAAAAAGCAACGCAGCCCTTGGCCACACCTGAATTTTTGCATAGTGAGTTCAGTTTCTGACTGCTGACTTCCAGAACTCTAAGATTATAAATTTGTGTTGTTTTAAGCCAGTATGTTTGTGGTAATATGTGCTAGCAGTGCTAGAGAATGAATATCTGCTGTATGTGATGGATGGTGCTGAGAATTAGTGAAGACCTGTATTGCACTGCCCCAGCTCATGGAATCTAAGTTTGCAGAACTCCGTACCTCTCTAACAAAATCTGCTTGTCTGGTATCTGAAATTGTGAGGAAAAAAAGATGCACACAAAAGGTGTGTGCAGCCTTTCCCAGAACATCTAATGGCATCCTTCTTTAATTCCATAAAACGTTTTGTTTCCGAAATCTCAGATCTCAGAAACAAATAAGTAAGAGGTTTAGGGTCTCTGGGAATGCAAAACAAACCGAAACAAAACAATATGGTGGTAAGAACTCAGGCTCTGAAACCAGACGGGCCTGTTCCATTTTCCTGGGTTTGCTCCAGTTATGTGAGCTTTGATGAGTTTTAAACCCTTTCTGAGTCTCTATTTCTTCAACTATAAAATAGACTTTGAGAGATTAAGGCATGCAAACACTCTTTATACAGTGAGTGCTCAATAAATGTTAGCCATTTTCATTCTCTGAGGTTAACTGGAACTGAGGAGCTGGTAATGTCAGTTTTCGTTAAAAATTTAATTGGCACAAACTCTGTTTACCATCGTGGGATTATCCGTGTCTCTGGTTACACCCAGGGCGGGGAGATGGAGTTGTTCAGGGTCAGCTGTGGATTGAGGGCAGAGAGGAATTGGCAGTGTATGTGCTGGGAAAGTGACCAGGCCAAATGGCCTACGGAAATGGAATATTCCCCCACAGACCGTAAGGGAAAATGGGAAGCTAGTGGCCTCCACTTCCTCCATCCGATCATCAGTGGCCTGGAAGAAGCACACTCTGAAAATATCATGAGCAAAATTGGTTGCGTTTGGTTTTAAAAGACAAGCCTTATCTTTCCTCTGAAATGAAAATGTGCTGCTAGAAGCCTTTGGGCTTCCTAACATTTGTATGAAAAATGGCAGATATTGAAGCAAGGACTTTGGGAATGACAGCTTCTGCTTTTTTTCCTATCTCTTATTCTTCCCAAGGTGAAGCACTTATTCAGGTGAGGCTTACAGTTCATTAGAACCTCAAATAGCAGACCCTCAAAACACTAGAAAGAGGAAAATTACAAGAAAATGAACAGGTCCAAAATGTATTCATATCCAGGAGACTTATAATGAAAACAGCATTTAGGATCAAGATCCAGAAGCAAAGCAAGATCAGTGTCATCATTCAAAGACTTAGTTATATCTACTGTACCATAACTGCTGAGGTCAAAAAGCACACTCATGCTACTCCTTAGAAAGATTTGTAAGGACAAGGGCTAAACCAAAATCTTTTTCATTATCCACAACACTCTAATACCTACACCAGACCATAGATTGCATGGTTTTACAAGAATTACCAAATGTGGCTCAGAAAATAAGAAGTATACTTTGTGCTCAGAAAAGTAGAATTATATTTATATATATGTACGTATATAATTTTATAGCTCAAATTCTAAATTTTTATATGTAAATGTCATTTACTATGTATAAGATATATAAATATGTATGATAAATATAAAGATATAAAGGAAAATGGTAGGCCTCAGTATACATATAATTTTAGTGTTTATATAATATATTCCTTTATTAAAATTACATGTATTTTCAAACTCACTATCTTACCTTACCTAAAGAAGTTCTTCTAGATTAAGTACCTCTTATTTAGTCATCCTACATTTTGAAAGAGTAAAACACTTAAAATATTTTTGAAAGAAAAAAAATTGTGTCATCAGATCCATTTTAATAAGGCTGACTAATGTTACTAAGTATATAGCACTGTCTAATACCAAATTACAGTCAAAATGCATTACTAAGAAAAGATGATAACCCCGACTATAATTTTAGTTTTGTCAGCTATAAAAGCTAGATATGATTCCTGGCCTACATTTTTCTGGAAATATCGTTCATTATCTGTTCATCTGTCTCAGAGAGTCAATGCCTTGTGCCACCACCATTTTGATACCAATCTGGTCCTAGCAAGGCCGAGGTATAAAGGTGGCATCTCTTAGAAAAACTTCTCACATCCGGTGTGATACTTAAACTCTATGTGTAATCCAAACACTAGCTTCTCCCTGCTCTCCTTAAAAGGGCCTTTTTTCTTTTATTTTTAAAGAAAAGGGGAGTTGTCATCCGTCTACTCCAGAGTCATCCACTTGGCACCTCCTTTTCTGCTTTGTGAGTTCCTGCTCTAGGCCACCCCCTGCGGCCATGTCTTCCTCCCTGTGACAATGCTGTCATGGAGCAGGGAAAGGTGATACAGGGTGGGCCACACTTCCTGTAGAGACCTGCCCTCGATTCACCCACAACGGCAGGTGAGAATGTGTTTTAAGACTTTACTGACCAGCTGGGGCTAACCTAATGGCATTATGAGGTAGAAAATACTTTTTAACTAGATGCTAAATATGACTCCTCTCCTAGTCCAAAGGGCATTAAACACTTCATGGAGGAGGGTGGGGTCCTTTTGAGGGCACATCCCAGTTCTCAGTCCTACTCCCGGGCCCACTCTCTTCTGTCCCTTCCAGAGAGAATGTGAGACCCGCTTCTTCAAATATGGTCAGTATACAGCTTTCCTTCCACAGTGGGAGAACTCTACCGTCCGCTCTCAGGGTTGGTGCTATGCTAGGGCAAATCACCTTCTGAGGCGGGTGCTCTTTGAGCCCTGCCCAAGTCCCCTGGGATCCTGTCTACAGTTTCTCCACCCTCTTCCCTTGGCTTCTGTGTGCTTTTGCTTCTAATGGTCTGTACCAGAGACTCTTTTCGGAAGACAACTCTCAGGTTGTTGGAACAGCTTTGAAGAGCTAGAAAGAACCAGGGATAGACAAGGACAGGAGTGTGAAAACCTAGCTCTCTGGCCTTAAATTGGGACAAACTCTGAGGCATAACTCACACTTCAGAGTTCCCCCTCAGGGCTAGGCGGAGGCTGGGTCTGGCTGAGGTCACGTCTTCGGCTTCCTCCTCTTCCCTGTCCTGCATCTGTAACCCCTTTACGGTATCACTGGAAGCGCTTAGTTCAAAAAACCACTTGCAGATGAATCCTCAATTCAGGGCCTTCTACCAGGGAACAGACCTAACGTACCTCTCCACCCATTTTCAGGTATAGTCAAAGGCTCTATAATTCTCTAGCAGTACATTCCCACAGCCCAGCAGACCAGCCCAGGGGCCCTGGTGTGATATGTCAAATCCTTTTGAGTTCTCTTTCCATCAGAGTGAGGTGAAACTGTGCCCCTTTACGACTCCAGTCCCCAGTGGGTAAATTCTGGGTAAACATTTGTCCCTAGGACAAAAGACACTTCTTAGCAATAGTAGATTTAAATTGTATTATAGAGGACAAACTTTCCCAAAGCCAATGCAACTTGCAAAGAGGTGCTCTACTCAAAATTAGATTATTTAATTAGGCAGAGCTGGTTCGACTTCCCTCCTCTCCCTCCTGCCCAGATACCGGTGGTACATAGGAAATATACAGAGAAAATAAGCCCATTGCATGCCCTACCGGAACAAGCCATCCACCCTGAGGGCCATTTTTATTTTTTATTTTTTTTAACTTAAAAAAATTCTTTTAATGTTTATTTATTTTTGAGAGAGAGAGACGGTACGAGCAGGAGGGGAGCGGAGAGAGGGGGAGACACAGAATCCGAAGCAGGCTCCAGGCTCTGAGCTGTCAACACTGAGCCCAACGCAGGCTCGAACTCACAAACCGTGAGATCATGAACTGAGGCGAAGTCAGATGCTTCACCGACTAAGCCACCCAGGGGCCCCTGAGGGCCATTTTTAGTAGTGCAGAGACTCAGTGGGGGCTCTGAGCTGAATAATTCTCTTTTGTCTGGTCCAGTGGTTCTCAAAATGTGGTGCCAGGACCAGCGGCATCTGGGAACTGGTTAGAAACGCAAATGCTCTGGACCCTACCCCGGACCTATTGAATCGGAAGCTCTGGGGATGGAGACGGGCCCAGTGATTTGTGTTTTAACAGTCTCCAGGGATTCTGATGCACGCTTTAAGTTGAGAACCACTGCTTTGGTCAAATCAGGCATCTTCTCTCTTTAATCTCTGTAAATATTTTTTCAAATTCTCAGGAGAGATAGTGTGACTGTTACCAAGAGGTTTCAATCCTTGACATAACCATCCCTGTCAAAGAGACAGGGGGAGTAAATCCAGGGGAACTCTGTGAATTAGGAAGCTGCCACGGCATGCGACTGTTGCGTCCACCATTATTCACTGGTCTGGGAGTCACGGACACAGTCATCTGTGAGACACTGGAATACGATCAATGAGGTCTCCATGACAGTGATTTCAAAAAATAGAAATGCAGCAAGTTTCTCTGCTTTAGATTGTTTGGTAGAGCCTAATATTGAGATGAGTACTCCTCTAGTGTGTGTGTGTGTTTTTAACTTTATAAATGTTCATTTATTTTCAAGAGAGAGAGACAGAGACAGAGAGCAAGCGGGGGACAAACAGAGAGGGAGACACAGTATCTGAAGCAGGCTCCAGGCTCTGAGCTGTCAGCACAGGGCTCGATGCTGGGCTCGAGCTCCTGGACCATGAGATCATGACCTGAGCCAAAGTCGGATGCTTAACTGACTGAACCACCCAGGTGCCCCATAACTGGAAGTTTGGCCATCTTCCTCCAGTTCCCCATACAATACAATACGATATTCCATTGTATGTATATACACAGCTTCTTTATCCATTCATTCATTGATGGACAAGAAAGGTTTTTCACTGAAATCTTAAATTGATTCTCCCTCACAAAGGAGACGTGTGTGGTAGCTTTTTCTGGTCTCAGAAAAAAAAAATTTAATCATTAAAATCTCTTGTTTTACTGAAAGGAATTTATACTATTTCCTGGGCTCTCTAACCCTTTGTGAAGCTCCAGCTGATGGGAGGACAGGGCATGTTGTGAGGGGAGGTATGTGAAGACTGAAAAGTGAGAGTGTAGAGGGGCCGGGGGAGCAGAAGAAACATGAAGAAAAGGGGAGCTTGTGCTGGGGGCAGGGCATTCTGTACCTTTGCCAAGCAAATACATTGGGGATGGGAAGACAGAGAATGCTATATGCCTGCTTAGAAGGGGTGTTTTAAGTTAAGAACCATTTATTTTAAGAGGCAGAAATGTAAAACTATCATTTCAATCACCTCCTAGGAGTGGAAGCATACAGCTAATTTCTAAGTAGAAAAAGTAAGACACATCGAAGGAAACCATAACGTACCACGCCAAAATATGCCACCTTGACGTAAGAATTGTTCTGAGCTGAAAGCAGGTAAGAAACTACAAAAGAAGAAATAGTTGTCTGTCCTCCCCACATCCACCTCAAATTAGGGCATAAGTTTCCCTTTGTGGGGGTGTTTCCCCTCCCTCTCCCATTCTAGAGGAGAACAGCCATTACCACTGGAGACAGAAAGTCAGCCCTGAGGTGTACCAGCGGAACAGCCCTTACTAACTAACCCCTATCTTTCACTTGTTGCCCCTATATAGTTACCATCCCACAACTTACTGCTCCCAGAAGCCCAAACTTCTTTTCTTTTGTCTCGTCCCTTTTTCACAAACTCATTTTGTTTTTGTTAAAATGGTATATAAGTTCCTGGGTCTAACTGCCTCCTTGGGATCTTCATTTCTTTTTCGGTGAGGCACCCATATCACGTAGGTAATAAACCTTTCCTCCCGTTAATCTGCCTTTTGCCAGTGTAATTAGCAGGCCACAGACAGAGGGTCTGAGAGAGTAGAGGAAAGGTGTCTCCTTCCCTACAATATTGTTTTGGGTACTAGAGAAGTGGTTTTTCTTCAGGTGTGGGAAAAAGCACACTCAAGTTGTTGTTTTAATAAGTTTTGGAGTTTATCTTCCTTTTCTATTTTGTGTGGGTTCATTCTGGGGGGTTTCCTTGATTTTTCCAGTTATTGACTGGGATGATTCAGACCATCCCAGGCTTCCCTGCATACAGCCTTTGGGGGGAACAACGATAAAGGAAATATGAAGACTTTGAGACACAGCTCTAGGTTGAGTTCACTGTTGGACAAGATAGGAAGAACCTGACTGACTCCAGCAGGCTTATGTCCTATGTGACAGAGTCCCCAAACTGTGAAGGAATACTTCAAAGACAACTGAAGCCATGAGGATTTACTCAAATTAGAAACCACACAAGGAAGAACAGCTCACATGGTGACCCTCTTGGACAAAAAGCACGGGTGGTACTTATGGAAGCAAAGCCGGCAAGTTTCCTGGGTGGACTGGTTGACTAATACCTAGCTTGTCAGTTCAAGATTGCTTCATTGGAATGAAGCTGCTCAAGGGCCCTTTACTGAATCCCAAGTCTGGTTGTAGTTCTTAGGAACTGTGCTTGCCCTAAGATCTTTTACATACAAATAAGCTCTACGCCCAATGTGGCGCTTGAACTCAAGACATCTAGATCTAGAGACTTATGTTCTACTGACTCAGCCAGACAGGCAGCCAGGATGGCAGAGATTCTTTTCTTGACCAAACTTTCGTCAGGCCCCTGAACCTTCTCCCAGGCCCATCTGTGCACTTCCCTGTAGAATCCAGTGTTGGCAAAAACCCTGCTAAGTCCGTTTAACCAGAATCCCCCCCCCCACCTCCATTCCTGATCACATTTCTCATCCTCCACCATCCCCCAGGCGATGCCTGATCACCCTGGCCTGTCTTTGGTACAGAATCCTGTTGGGTCTGTTTAGCCAGCATCCCCCATACCCACGATGCTTCCTCTTAGTCCTTTTCCACCCACTGACCTGCACCCTGCTCCTTGGCCACAAGTTCCCACGTGCCCATGCTGTATTCGGAGCTGAGCCCCATCTGTCTCCCCCCCGCCCCCACCCCGGGAAATCCCATTGCAGGGGTGCCTAGACCTGTCGTGATGCTTCTGAATAAGGGCTGCCTTTCCATCTTTGTAACAGGCTGTGGGAGGGGCCTTGAGTCACATGATCTCCCAGAGCTACAGCATCCCCAAGGGATTTGCTGTAATGGGACTCGGGGCCTGATCACGGGAAAGACACATCAAGTCTCAGGGCAGGCGATGGAGGGTTAACCAGAGGCGAGGCCAACAAACAACGTGTCCTCACCTTCACGTGCTCCCTGAGGTCCCTGTTCTCTGGCCGGTGCCTCTAACTAGCTGCAGCAGGGGAGAGGTGGCAAAATCTAGAGCTAGCCCTCGATGGGTATGGCACACACCAGTTTGCTAGTTGTAAATTAGCTCAATTACCTTGCAATTAACTGAACTCTCTTCTTCCACGAGCATATCTTAGGCTGGCCATGAGTTTTCTCAGCGTGTGCATCTAGGTCAGGCGGCTGCAGGGGAGGGCAGCCATCGGAGTCCTTATAATCAGCCAGTGTGCTCATTAACGCGCTTGGAAGGCTCCAAGGACAGTGTGCACTCAGAGCAATTGTTTTTTAAACCCCCCATCTTGTGGCAAGACCAGGCAATTAGGGGGCGCAAGTGAAGGGGATGGCTGAACCACAACCGCGCTAAGCGCTGCCAGGCCAACTGACGCACGCTCGGATACACGCGCGGCCGGGCTGAGAACCTCGAGCAGTGCACCTGTGGCCGGGAGGCCTCGGGGTTCACGTGATGACGGGTAAGGAGCGGGCCACAACCTCCGTCTTGGGCCGTGGTGGCTCTAGAGGTGACGCGAGTGTGCGCGTACGCTGCGGCACACACACAACTCACACGAAACTGGCCGCTTCACTCGGATGGAGGACCGTTTCGCTTGTCCGTCCAGCCAGATATACCACGGAGCACGCGTCTCTGCAGCACCGAGAAGGGATGGCCAACTTCTCCCACTGAGCTTCGGTCTTGATTTCGCCTGACTCTTGATTTCGCCTCAGGTCATGATTTCACAAATTTGTGAGATCGAGTCCCGTGTCGTTGGGCTCTGTGCTGTCAGAGCAGAGCCTGCTTGGGATTTTCTCTCTCTCTGTCTCTCTCTCTCTCTGTCTCGCTCTCTCAAAATAAATAAATAAACATTTAAAGAAAGAAAGAAAGGAAGGAAGGAAGGAAGGAAGGAAGGAAGGAAGGAAGGAAGGAAGAAGAAAGAAAGAAAGAAAGAAAGAAAGAAAGAAAGAAAGAAAGAAAGAAAGAAAGAAAGAAAACTATGCTTTGGCCGTCCAGTCTGGTACTTAGCCTAATTTCGGGCAGGTGGGGGGTGGGAAAAAGAGACACGGGGAGGATGTGTAAAAGAGTTAAGAGACTAAACTTGATTTCAAGCCCCCTTGAGGCGCTCCCCAAGTATCCGTTTGCCCAAAGATGGTTGATATGCAAGTAGAAAAGTATTCTTGTCTGTCCCTGAACCAGGGTCATCTTTCGGGAGCTCTGAGTGAAAAAGGCTTTAGTCCTCTTTCAATACAATGTATCTACTGTTCATGTAATTGTCATAATTGCCATTGGTTAAAATCCACATTGATTTTATTTTATTTTTTAATTTTTAAAAAATCTTTATTTATTTTTGAGGGAGAGAGACAGACAGAGCACGAGCAAGGGAGGGGCAGAGAGAGAGGGAGACACAGAACCCGAAGCAGGCTCCAGGCTGCGAGCCGTCAGCACAGAGCCCGACGCGGGGCTCGAACCCACGAACAGTGAGATCATGACCTGAGCTGAAGTGGGACGTTTAACTGACCGAGCCACCCAGGCGCCCCAACCCACGTTGATTTCATAGTTGTGTGAAATTCGGGACTTTCGCCGATCTGTCTTGTCTTCTTTTCCTTTGTGAGGCTTTTCCATGAACCCCTATTATCGCCACGTCTCACACAAACGTCAAGAGACTCTTTTCAAAACCTGTCCCAAAAGGCCGGCACACCTCAAGGCAACAACGTTAGTGGAAAACAAGGGCCCATCCGCGATCTACGACCCGCACACCTCACCCCAAAGCCATCCTTAGGACCTTGGCGGTGGTCTCACAGGGAGGGTGATCGCGGAAGTGCGCTGCCATCAGCCGGGACAACAGTCCCCGGCTCCATCACATGCAAAGCACCTTTCCCAACAAATAGTTTAATCCTGAAGTGCAATTCACAGACAATACGACTTGCCTACCGCATCGTGTGTAAAAACGCCCTTCCTGTGACACACGGGGAAGTAACAAGTTAAAGACTTAAGTGTCAGGAAGGCATGCCAGGTGCACGTCTGACGACCGTCAGGCAGGAGATCAGTGGTAGATTCAAGGAAGGAGGACATCTGACGCCTGCACCAGATTAGATTCGGCGAGCCTCCACGTAGGCAGGCAGGAGCTACGGACGCGGACTCGGGGTTGGGGGTGGGGGGTAGGGGGCGGGGTGTGCCACAGCGGCGACGGGCACCGGGAGCAGCCCTGCCGTTCCCGACGGGAGACGCAGAAACCGTGCACAATTCTGGGTGAGGCGCTGGCCAAGAAGAGAAGCGCACAGCTTGCGCCGCCTCCCCGACAGCCGCATTCCTGCGCGAATTGGCGTGGACTCGAACCGTGGCAGAAAGTAGGTTATTTGTCGGGCCGTTGCTTCTGCTTCGGTGGCGTGCTTTCCGCGTTACGGGGAAAGGAAAGGTCCGGCCCTGCGGCAGCAGCGGAAGTGCGGGCTGCGGGGCCTCGTGGCCCGGAGGCGCAGGCAACAATAGGATGAGGCTTGAGGCCTGACGCCTGAGCCTGACGCCTGCGGCCTGCAGGGAGCGCGCATGCGCAGGAGCGGGTTGTCGGCTGCTCCGGGAGGGAGGGGGGAGCTGGGGGGCGGGGGGGAGGGCGGGGGGCTCACCTCCACTTCCGGCCCAGCCCGCGGCCGCTCCAGAGCCGCGCGGTGGCGGCTCCGACACGTGTTGTTGGCTTTGGATACCCAGATCGCAGGTATGTCGTGCGGTGCTTTCCCGGCGCGCGTTTCTTGCCGTCCATTTGGAAGTTAGGCTGGTGGCTGCACTGTGGAGTGGCGGCGTCTGCAAGACTCTACCTCTAGCTCGACGTGAAAGACGGGACCTTCACCCGGCTCTTCAAGGCGCTTGCACTTGCGCTTGCCCTTCTCTTTAGGGCCCCTGTTGTGTCACGATGCAGCAGGCTTTAGAACGAGCTCTGGACCGTGCGGAGTATGTCATTGCCAGTGCCCAGCAGAGGCCTCCTAAAAGGAAAGGCTCAGCGAGTGGGGGAGCATCTCTGGATGAAAAACTTTATGACCTATATGTGGAAGAATGCGGGAAAGAGCCTGAGGCTACGGAGGAATTAAGAAGCAACGTGAACTTGTTGGAGAAGCTCCTGAGGAGAGAGTCGTTGCCGTGCTTAGTGGTCAACCTATACCCAGGAAAGGAGGGATATTCGCTGATGCTCGAGGGCGAAAATGGATCCTATTCGGAGACCATTCGACTGCCTTATGAAGAAGGGGAGTTGCTCGAATACTTGGATGCTGAACAATTACCTCCTGCTCTGGTGGATCTCCTGGAAAAATCTCAGGTTAACTTTTTTCACTCTGGGTGTGTCATAGCCCAGGTACGGGACTACAGGCAGTGCAGTCGGGAACCTCCCGGCTACGCGAGCAGGCATGTTCTCCTGCGGCCAACGATGCAGACGTTAGCCTGCGACGTGCAGTCCATGAGCAGCGATGACCAGACCTGGACCCAGGAAGACAGGCTTTTGCTGGAGAGCCAGCTGATCTTAGCTACGGCCGAACCGCTGTGTCTTGATCCTTCTGTATCAGTAGCCTGCACTGCAAACAGGCTGCTCTATAACAAGCAAAAGATGAACACTGGCCCCATGAAAAGGAGCTTCAAGAGGTATTCTGCACCCTCCCTGAACCGGCAGCAGGAGCTGTCTCATCGTCCACCTCCTCCTGAGCTGAGAGTATGGGCCTCTTGCAAGAAAAGCAGAGAAAGGCAAGCAGGTCCGCAGCACGACCTCAAAATTTCTAAAGCGGGGAACTGCGTCGATATGTGGAAACAGAGACCCTGTGACTTGGCCGTACCTTCTGGAGTGGACGTGCAGAAATACGCCAGAGGGAAGAAGTCCGCCAGATACGATGGCTCGCCACCGACGGCCTGGCCAGCCCACAAGGTAGAAGGTGATTCCGTATTGGGCTATGAAGCTGGCGGCGAGTCTCAGACAGCGCAGCTGACTTCCATGCAGCCGCCGGATGACCCACTTTTGTCTGGAAGAAGAAGGCCCTGCAAAGAAGCCAGACGTGAGGGACAGGGGTCTCCTCCGCACTCCTCCACAGACGACCATCCAGACAGTGTCCGGCCTGGCTCAAAGACGGATGCTGGGACGGAAGCCATTCGGTCAGCTGTCTTGGTCCAGCGCAAGGCCAAGTGTCCCGCCGCCGCGTCACACGGCTCCAGTGGCTCAGCCAGCCTCAGCCAGCCGCCTCCCGGGAAAGAAACAGCACAGCCTGAGACGGTGTCGGTTTGGTCTTCAGTCCTGGGGAAGGGAGTCAGCCATCCACCTCTACGCTTCAGACTTTCCTGGAGCTCAGGAGGGACTCGGTCAGGCAACAGTTTCACCCCAGTGGAGGCAAGCAGCTTCTTTAAATCTCCAGCTCCTGCTCCTGCTCCTGCTCCTGCTCCTCCTCCTGCTCCTCAGCCCCCGAGTCTTTCCCAGAATTCGTCTGTGGACGTGAATCGAGTGAGCATGTTTCCCGCAGCCGCCCTGTCCAGCAGCAGCTCGCCACAAGGAACCCTGGCCCCCCCGGTCACGGCCAACTCCCAGCAGTCCTCTGCGGGAGCGACTCGAGGTAGCCCGCTTCCTGCGGCCACACCGTCCACCGCCGGCTCATCACAGACAACCCTGGCCCCCCCGGTCACAGCCAACTCCCAGCAATCCCCTGTGAGAGTGATTCGAGTTAGCCCGCTTCCTGCAGCCACACCGTCCACCGCCGGCTCGTCACAGACAACCCTGGCCCCCCCGGTCACGGCCAGCTCCCAGAAGCCCTCTGCGAAACAGGTGACTCAAGTTAGCATGCTTCCCGCGGCCACCCTCTCCACTGCCGGCTCATCACAGACAACCCTGGCCCCCCCGGTCACGGCCAGCTCCCAGAAGCCCTCTGCGAAACAGGTGACTCAAGTTAGCATGCTTCCCGCGGCCACCCTCTCCACTGCCGGCTCATCACAGACAACCCTGGCCCCCCCGGTCACGGCCAGCTCCCAGAAACCCTCTGCGAAACAGGTGACTCAAGTTAGCATACTTCCTGCGTTCACCCTCTCCACTACCGGCTCATCACTGACAACCCTGGCCCCCCCGGTCACGGCCAGCTCCCAGCCATCCCCTGTCAGAGTGATTCGAGTTAGCATGCTTCCTGCAGCCACACCGTCCACCGCCGGCTCATCACAGACAGCCCTGGCCCCCCCGGTCACGGCCAGCTCCCAGAAGCCCTCTGCGAAACAGGTGACTCAAGTTAGCATGCTTCCCGCGGCCACCCTCTCCACTGCCGGCTCATCACAGACAACCCTGGCCCCCCCGGTCACGGCCAGCTCCCAGCAATCCCCTGTCAGAGTGATTCGAGTTAGCATGCTTCCTGCAGCCACACTGTCCACCGCCGGCTCATCACAGACAGCCCTGGCCCCCCCGGTCACAGCCAACTATCAGCAATCCCCTGTGAGAGTGATTCGAGTTAGCCCGCTTCCTGCAGCCACACCGTCCACCGCCGGCTCATCACAGACAACCCTGGCCCCCCCGGTCACGGCCAGCTCCCAGAAGCCCTCTGCGAAACAGGTGACTCAAGTTAGCATGCTTCCCGCGGCCACCCTCTCCACTGCCGGCTCATCACAGACAACCCTGGCCCCCCCGGTCACGGCCAGCTCCCAGAAGCCCTCTGCGAAACAGGTGACTCAAGTTAGCATGCTTCCCGCGGCCACCCTCTCCACTGCCGGCTCATCACAGACAACCCTGGCCCCCCCGGTCACGGCCAGCTCCCAGAAGCCCTCTGCGAAACAGGTGACTCAAGTTAGCATGCTTCCCGCGGCCACCCTCTCCACTGCCGGCTCATCACAGACAACCCTGGCCCCCCCGGTCACGGCCAGCTCCCAGAAACCCTCTGCGAAACAGGTGACTCAAGTTAGCATACTTCCTGCGGCCACCCTCTCCACTACCGGCTCATCACTGACAACCCTGGCCCCCCCGGTCACGGCCAGCTCCCAGCAATCCCCTGTCAGAGTGATTCGAGTTAGCATGCTTCCTGCAGCCACACCGTCCACCGCCGGCTCATCACAGACAGCCCTGGCCCCCCCGGTCACGGCCAGCTCCCAGAAGCCCTCTGCGAAACAGGTGACTCAAGTTAGCATGCTTCCCGCGGCCACCCTACCCACTACCGGCTCATCACAAAGAAGCCTGGCCACCCAGGTCACGGCCTGCTCCCCTGGCCCCAACATCATCCAGCTGGCGGGCCCGGTCTGTGGAGCCCAGGCTTTGGCGAGGGGTTCCAGCCCCGGGCAGGGCTCTACCGCTGGGGCCACAGATCCTGCGGGAATCCAGTCCGGCAGCCTGCCCTCGGGAGCTCGGCCACCAAATGCAGTGCGCACTGCAGCACAGGCTGCGTCTCCAGTCCGCGTTCAGTTTTTTTTAAAAAATGCTTCAGGCTTCAAGCCGGTGACTCTGCTGGAGCTTCCGCAAGGTTCGCCCCCTTTGAACGCCCAGCAGCAGCCAGAGCAGCGGCTCTATCAGTTGATTCCACAGGAACAACTTCAGCAAGCCTCCGCTTCTGGTCCTTGGCAGCCAGTGCCACGGGGTCCCGGTGCCCGAGGCCCAGCCCCTCCAGACACGGCCTCACCTGCTCAGCAAGCCGTTGTCCTGAACCGCCTGGGACGGGGACAGGGACGGGGACAGGGACAGGGGAGTTTGCTGCAGCCCCAGGCAGCTGTGTTGTCTCTGCTTGGCTGTGCTGCAGAGAACCAGGGAAGAGCCGGGCCGAGCGGCCCTCGGCACACGCTGCAGCTGTCCCCTGCCTCGCAGCCGTGGCCACAGCAGCAGGCGCAACAGCACAGAATCTTGCAGCACCTGGTGGCCGTGACAACAGTAGCCACCCAGACGGCTCAGCCTTCTTGGGACCAGCGGGCCGCAAGCCAGTCCGAAGGTAAAAGGAACAGAGGCCCGCCTTCCCCTCCCAGATCCTGAGTCTCGCTTATTTCCTCTCTTTTTAAAAACACCAGAGGGTCGGCCCAGGTGAACTCCGAGGTTTTCCTTCGTTTGGGGTTTTTTGGTTTTTGCTTTTTTAATGTGTCAGCAGCATCTTACCTTTAGATGTACGAACTCTGTACAGAAGCACAACCTCGTGAGTTTTGCACAGAAACAAGGCAGTGATTTAAGAAACTGGGATCGTTTTGCTGAAAGTGATCGAAGTGCCCGGTTCAGTAGTGCTCAGTACGTTCACACTGCTGTGCAGCACGTCTCTAGAATTGCTTTCATCCTGCAGAAGCAACGCTCTTGTCCCCGTCAAGCACCAGCTCCCCATTTCCCTCTCCCCCAGCCCAGGCATGCACGGTATCATTTTCTGTGTCCGCGAGTGTGACTGCTTTAGAGCCTTCGGATAAAGTGCACTCGTGGAACAGGAGGTGTCCCTCTGTGACTGGCTTACTTCACTTAGCGTAACGTCGTCACCGTCAAGGCTCACCCTTGACGCGTTGTAGCGTGGACGGGAAGGCCATAGGTTTTTATGGGGCGCCTGGATGGCTCAGTCGGTTAAGGGTCTGGCTTCAGCTCAGGTCATGATCTCGCGATTTGTGAGTTCGAGCCCCGCGTTGGGCTCTGTGCTGAGAGCTCGGAGCCTGGAGCCTGCTTCAGATTCTGTGTCTCCCTCTGTCTCTGCCCCTCCCCTGCTCATGCTCCCCCCCCCCCCCGCCCCCATCTCTCTGTCTCTCTCTCAAAAAATGAGCGAACGTTAAAAAAAAATTTTAATGGTGTCACTGCACATAATCGGTACTGAACTGACCTATTAATGTTTATCTGTTCTTGAGAGAGAGAGAATGCACGAGTGGGGGGAGAGTCCGAGAGAGAGGGAGACACAGAATCCGAAGCAGGCTCCAGGCCCTGAGCGGTCAGCACAAAGCCCGACGGCGGGGCTTGAACTCCCAAACTGTGAGGTCATGACCTGAGCCGAAGTCGGGTGCTTAACCAACTGAGCCACCCACTTCAGCCGCCCCTGAAGTGACCTGTTAAATAGGAGAAACACCTTTCAGAAGAACGTCGTTTGGTGTGTGTCAAAAAGGTTCGCGTGCAGCGTATTAAATGCAATCCTTACGAATTAGTTTTGAAAGAAACTGTGAAAACTACCAAAAGATGATGCTTGTCAGGCTCATATGGAGGATGTGGGAGCCCTCCCAACGTGCAGAGTGGCTCAGGGGCGCCCGTGTTGGGGGCGGTCCACAGGCTGAGCTCAGCCCTTCTCCTCCAGGTACAATCACTGGGCCTGAAAAGGCACTTGTGGGAGGTCTTTGCTTTCTCCCTATCAAATCATTTGCTTGTTTTAGAACTCCAGGTTATTTGCAGAAATTGAACAGCTAAACATTTGAAAATGAGTTTTCTTTGTTTGCTTTTCAAGCGTTTGCTACCTTGGTCACTTCTGACGTGGAATCCACCCCCCCGGCCCCCCACCCATTCCTGCCTGTCCCCTCCCGGTGATCATCACTTGTTCGGCAGCCCCTGCTCCCTCGTGTCTGTTCCTTCTGTCTTGTGTCAGTGGGGCTCAGCAGATCCCCGAAGTTCGTTCTCTTTCGCCTTTCTTTTTATTGAGGTGTAATTCACAGAAGCGACAAGGAACCATTTTAAAGTTACGGCCGCGTGGCATTGAATGCCTTCACGTTGCCGTGCGACCACCTCTTCTATTTCCAAAACGTTTTCATCACCCCAGAGAAATCTCTGTAGCCACTAGCACGGGGGTCCCGTCCTCCCCTCCCCCAGCCCCGGAAACACCAATCTGCTTTCTGGTCTGTGGACTTTCCTGTTCTAGATGCTTGCCAATGATGGAGTCAAATGGTATGTGACCTTTTTTGTCTGGCCTCGTTCACTTGGCCTAGTGTTCAAGGTTCCTCTTCGGTGTGACACGGATCGGGCTTCGTCCATTCTTTCATGGCTGAATAATATTCCCTTGTCAGCACAGACCGCCGCATTTAGCTCCTCCGTTATCCACTGATGGACACGGAGGTTGCTTCCAGCCTTTGGGCGTTGTGAACGGTGTTGCTAGGATCATTGGCGTTTGAGAGCTTCGTCTATTTTGTTCCCTTGCCATTTCCAAAGGGCAACCTGTCCACACAAAATTTGTTTTCTACGTACACACGCATGTGTCCCTGCCTCTTGCCCTAAGAAAGAAGGGAAATGTGGCCTGGCAGTTCCAAAAGAGATGAGTGACAAGGCGGGTAACCGGTGGGTGACTCCCACGTGATCGGCCCGGCTGTACTAATGTGCTACGGATCCTGGCGAGGGAGGATTTTGGCCAACTTCAAGCAAACAAGTCAGATGTGCCACGTGAGTGACAGGGAGCCCACGAGAGCTTTGTGTAACCCATCGTGGCCATCTTTGGGTGTGGTGGCTGCGCTTTGAAGAAGTGAACTTGCTCAGGAGAGTGTGTGCTAGGCCTTGGGAACCAGCTAGACACCCGTGCTCAGAATCTCACCTGATTCGATGTACTTGTTTCCTTTTGCCCTCTATCTGGCCCTTTTTGTAGTGGTGACCCTTGAACCGTGTGGGGGTTAGGGGCGCCGATTCCCCACGAAGTCAAAAATCTGTGTGTAGCTTTTGCGTAACCAAAAACTTAATCCCTAATAGCCTACTGTTGACCAAACACCTTACCGATCACTTAAACAGTCGAGTAATATATTTTGTACGTTATATGCGTTATAGACTGTATTCTTACAATAAAGTAAGCTAGAGAAATAATGCTATTAAGAAAATTATAAGAAAGAGAAAGTACATTTACAGCCCAGTACTTATCTATGGAAAAAATATGCATATAATGGACCTGCAAAGTTCAAATCTATGTTGTTCAAGGTTCAGCTGTACTACACGGAGACATAGCTGAGCTTGTGGTTGAGTAATGTGGCAGTCCCCTCCTAGGCAAGCAAATAAATTCAGCTTTGTATCAGATTACCGTTGGTGGTCTATGTTATTTCTTTCTAATCATCCCATCCAAGGTTGGTAGTTTGATGCCGCTGCAATTTGATGCAAGGGTAAGCACTTCTCAAGTAAAATCCCAGGGTATGTATTTATTCACAGAACTCTGTAAGGAGGACTTCCCGTGTGCCTTGTACCGTCTTAGGGCCCCAGCTGGGATGGGGAGAACAGAGACACCAAGGAAAAGGAAAACACCTCTACAGAATCTAGGTCCTATTCACTCTCAGATCATTTTGTCCTTTAGCAATGTAAGCTATGTTCCCAATATGATAAAGTCTCAATAGAATAATGAATGTTAAACATACAAAGATAAGTACACAATAAGAGATTGGGAAAGAGAAGGCTCAAGATTTTAGTGGCTTCACACCCTATCACAAGTCAGAGGGCAGAACACAGACCATGAGATGATGGAGATACGATTAGATGGAAAAGTACTGCTCAGCCCCTGAAGTCCAGGCACATGGACTTCTGCACTGAGAATTGTACTTTTGTGTAAGTGGCAAGTTAAAAATCTGTCCTCCCATTCTCGATTTCTATTTTGAGAAAATCTTGGGGAAAATATCCAATTCTAAGAAGCTTCTGTTTTCTTCCAAGTGCCACACACACGTTAGGTTCCTTACTGGACAGGTTGTCTCCAGGGTCCTGTTCCCACTTCTCCCCACCTTCCAGCCAATACCAGTCTTGTCTTTGGTTTTGTGTGTTGCCACCTACGGTAGCACCGTGGCCACCTGTTCATTAGAGAAAGCTGCGTTTCTTCTTACCGGAAAGGATGAGGACAACCTTGATAGAGTCTTAGCAGTGTTTCAGGTAAATATTTTTTCCAGGAAATCATCTTTCATCTCCAGAACTTCAGTACTTCAGCTTCAGGGAAAATGTACTTAGCTGCTTTAAGTGCATCTTGAAAAGCACCTAGGCTATAAAATACAGGATTTCTCCCCCTCTCTCCTCACTACATGCTAGGCTAGGCACTGTTCTGTTGTACATTTTAACTCACTCAGCCCTTGAGAGGACCATGTAAGGAAGGTGCAAATATGGATGAGAAAATAAGGCATTGGCAGCTAAAGTTCTTCACCCACCTATGAACCGTCAAAGCCCAGATTTGGACCCAAGCCTCTTGGGGTAAGAGACCATGTCCTCTCCCAAACTGCCGTCTCCACTGCCTCGCTGAGAGCAAGACATAGACCCATCCACAGTGGGCTCACCATATGGCTGGAGAGACCCCAAGGCATATGGATGAAATGACAGATTACAGCCTGTCACTTAACTATATGTTGGTGTTCGAGGGGAGCTAATAACTGACATTTCTACCATAGTTTGGAACCATCTGAAAGAGAGAGCGATTCAGGAGTCAAGACAGCCAGACACCGATATATTCTCTTTGTAAGTGACACTCATATATTAGAAGATGTCATTGAGATCTGGGCCAAGCAAGTGTCATACTACTGCGCCATGGGAGTGGGGACATCCCGGGAGAAGTGAGTGGGCAGAGCAAGGCTGAGGTTAAATTGTACATAGTGGCCAGATTACTGAATGGTTATGACGGCAGGCTAGAAAGGAGCTGCTTGCAAGGCAGGCATTACTCATTTAATCCTCAAAATGACCCTATTGGTGGTCAGTGTTGTGAACTCCATTTTCTTTTTTTTTTTCTTTGTTTTTTAAATGTTTGTTTATTTTTGAGAGAGCGCGAGCGGGTGAGGTGCAGAGAGAGAGTGGAGGGAACAGAGGATCCAAGGCAGGCTCCGGTGCTGACAGCAAGAGCCCGATGCGGGGTTCAAACTCACGAACCAGGAGATCATGACCGGAGCTGAAGTTGGACGCTTAACCTACTGAGCCACCCAGGTGCCCCCCTCTCCTCCATTAACTCCATTTTCAAGTGAGACAGCTGAGAGAGAGGATGCTGTGACTGATGCAGCTGATGGAGGGCCCAGGATTTGAACCTAGACAGCCTGGCTCCAGAACCCATGATCTTAACCACATTGAAGCTGCTTAATACATTTGCAGGGTCAGTCTGGGAGTAACTAGGACTAGGTACAAATGCTGTTTATAAAATTCCTTCCATAGGAAAACACTTATAAATCATACTTAGAAAACGTCCCTTTCATAGGGCGGGACGTCCTCCATATAGAGGACACACATTATTGACCTCCCTGTAGTTGCGAGTTACCTGCTGTATTGAAATGAGCAAGCACACTTATCCCAAAGTGACCTCATTCTGCCTTTCCGGGACCATGAGTCCGCTGAGGCTGGAGCAGAGTGGAGGAAGCTTCCACCGAACTGGGCTTCCTGACTGGGCAGGACGGCACTTCTAACAGGCTCCAGGGAGGACTGCGAGGGGCACGAGAATCCACCTGCCGGCACGCTAACAAGTGAGTCTGCTTTCATCTTGTGGGTGCTGGCAGAAATCACGAGAACGGTGGGTCGGACAGAGATGAAGGATTGCAACACTCGTAGCGCAACAGGCAGCATGAACTTCATGTTTGCATTGGTTCTCTTGCCCTCCGCATCCCACTGGGGCAACACAGAGGTGGGCCCATGTGGGTGCTGCACGCACAGTGGCTGTGTGTCACTGGGGAGGAACCAAGCTTTGGAAATATTAATATTTAAAATTTGGTTACGTTTATTTATTTGAGAGAGAGAGACAGAAAGAGAGACAGAGAGACAGAGTGCACATGGGAAGGGCAGAGAGAGCGAAAGAGAGAGAGAGAGAATCCCAAGCAGGCTCCGCACTGTCAGTGTAGAACTTGAACTCACGAACTTTGAGATCATGACCTGAGCCGAAACCAAGAGTCGGGTGCTTAAGTGACTGAGCCACCCAGGTGCCCCTGGAAACACCAATATTTTAAAGAGGGCTGCAAGAAAATCTGCCGCATTTTTGACCTAAAGAGAAACCTTCTCCTACTAGTCAACAAACACATTTTTCTTTGGCTCCATAGAGAGACACGATCTCTATCTCCTAAGGCTGTTCACTATACAAACTTCCTTGGAAAGTTAGTTCAGAAGAAAAGCTGCCCGTGCCTCTGCTCACAAGACCTGCAGAAACAAGAGAAAGCCATGGAAAAATGTCTCCCAACAGACCGCAGGTGCTGGCGGCGGGAATTCCCAGCCAACTTCTTTAAATATCTAGTGTCCAACTCCAGCCTGTGTGGCACCCAAGCAGTTTGTGTGTCCCTTCATTGGTAAGGTGGTTTTCCCACGATTGTTCTGAAGGAGAGCGATAAGGGTGCAGGTTCCTCTGCTGGAACGTGGACCCACGCTATATATCCGGGAAGGGACGCTGGCACTGGTACTCTCCTCTACCGGATATTGGGAGGAAAGGGACCCATGCCTTCTCTTCTCTTGCTACCTTGGCCTTGGAAGTTTTTCTTTCTCCCAGTAAAGCTAATGACTGAATTCATTTTAAGCCCCGGTATATGTCAGTGAGACCCAAATGGTCTCAGCACAGTAGATAAAGAGAAATAAATAACATTTGGGGCACCTGGGTGGCTCAGTCGGTTGAGTGTCCAACTTCAGCTCAGGTCATGATCTCACAGCTGGTGAGTTCGAGCCCTGCATCGGGCTCTGTGCTGACAGCTCAGAGCCTGGAGCTTGCTTCCGATTCTGTGCCTCCCTCTCTCTCTCTCTGCTCCTCCCCCACTCATGCTCTCTCTCTCTCTCTCTCTCTCTCTCTCTCTCTCTCAAAAATAAATAAACATTTAAAAAAATTAAAAAAAAAAGAGAAATAACAAGACATTCTAGAGTTCCCAGCAGCCAGAAGGAGAAAGATCAAACAGGACAGACAGCCAGCGAAAACAATTGCTAGAGAAGACTTGGGGCGCCTGGGTGGCTCAGTCAGTTTAAACGTCTGACTCTTGATTTTGGCTCAGGTCACGGTCTCACCGTTCCTGAGTTCAAGCCCCACGTCAGGCTCTGCGCTGACATCGCAGGGCCTGCTGGGGATTCTTTCCTCTCTCTCTGCCCCCTCCCCCTTGCACTCTCTCTCACTCTTGAAATAATAAACTAAATAAAATAAAACTAGGATTTAAAGAGATTCAAATACAGCATGAGGGTGACCAAGTGCCCCAGTTTGCCCGGGACTGAGACAACTCCAGGGATATGGGACCTGCAGGGCTGATACCAGGACAGTACTGGGCCAACTGGGATAAGTTGGTCACCCTCTACATGCACATATCTTCCCACACATGCAAACTTTCTGAAACTAGATGCTATGATTTCAAACTTAAAGATACATCAGGTGAATTAAAAGAGAGGATGGCTACTCTTGCAGCCATACTTAGTAATCTGAGCGAAGGGAGGAAATATCTCAAACCATAATATCTCAAAAATACAAAAATATGGAACTTATAGGGAAAAGATAAGAGTCTTCGTGGAGGATAGATCTAGGCGACATAACAAGCAAAAACGGGTGATCGAAGAGAGGGAACTGGTGGAGGAAAAGCATAATTAAACAAATAATAAATGAAAATTTCCTTGAACAAAACAAAGGCCCAAGTTTGCAGACTGAAAAAGTGCACCAAGTTCCCAATAGATTCCATGACAATCCCAGCAAATAATCTACCAATTATCATCGATTAAATTACTGTTCACCAAGTACTGATTCCCTTTCCTTTATCTAACATGGGTGAGCAGATCGTGCGTCCCTAGCTCCTGACTTGGGGTCGCCTATGTGACTCACTTGGGCCAATGGACTGGTAGTGGATATAATACAAGCAGAAACCTGAATTATACCTGCTTGGTGGGCTCACCATTTTCAAACTCAAAAATAAAAAAGCCAGTTATTTTACTAATCAAATGAATTTCCTGAGGAATAGCAGAGCAATTGCAGCTTGGGACATGCAAGCCCTGGGGAGCCACAGGTAAGTCCAAGGAGATAAAGGGAAGGTCAGCTTTTATTAGGTTGTTTTTTAAACGGTGGTTGGAATTTTTTTATGTGTATGTAGGTATATATGTATGTATGGACGTATGTATGTAGTTTCTACACCCAACGTGGGGCTTGAACTCATGACCCCAAGATCAAGACTCATGTGCTTCTTGGACTGATCCAGTCAGGCACCCCATTTATTAGGATTTAAGAGGAAATTGGGGAGGGTTGTTTGAAACAGAAGTTCACTAGAGAACAAGAGTTTCAGGTTGTGGCGATTTCTCATTGGCTACAAATCGTGGTTAGTACTACTGCTGAGGCAGGAAGGGAACTTTCGGAAAAGCAGATCATGAAAACCCTATGTGCAAAATGTCCTTCCCTTGTCAAGATAATTCTTACCTTGCTTCCTGCTGCTGGTTATGCAGGCGGTAGTGGGTGGTACATGCGTGAGAGCCCCCCGCCCCACCTTCCGGGCTTCCTAACTCCTTTTTTTTTAAATATAATTTATTGTCCAGTTGGCTAACATACAGTGTATACAGTGTGCTCTTGGTTTGGGGGGTAGATTCCCATGATTCATCGCTTACATACAACACCCAGTGCTCATCCCCAAAATAGTTTCCTAACTCCATTTTAAGTGAGGGTTCCTTTATTTTCACATCCTCCTGTCCTTCTGCTTTGTGCCCCAAGGAGAGCAAGCTTTGGGAGGCTCCTGATTCAAGGACGAGAACTACATCAAGTGGACCTGGAATCAATCTGAATCTTAGTGTCAAGCCCAGCATAGATTTGTCGAAGTGTCAGTGACCGATAAATGCTCCGTGTTTAATGCAGATGGGATTTTTGTGGTAGTTTGTTACATAGCATTATTGTGATGCTAGCTGATATACATACAGAGGCATACCTTGGCGAAATTCTAAATCTCAAGAATAAAAAATAAATCTTAAGTTTCCGCTAAGAAAGAGTATGTTTTCTATAAATAGAAAATAAGATGAGGGGTGCCTGGGTGGCTCATTCAGTTGAGCGTCTGACTTCGGCTCAGGTCATGCTCTCACCATCTGTGGGTTCGAGCCCCTCATCGGGCCCTGGGCTGACAGCTCAGAGCCTGGAGCCTGCTTCGGATTCTGTGTCTCCCTCGCTCTCTGCCCCTCCCCCACTCGTGCTATGTCTCTCTCTCTCTCTCCCTCTCTCTCTCTCTCTCAAGAGTGAATAAACGTTGGGGCGCCTGGGTGGCTCAGTCGGTTGGGCAGCCGACTCCGGCTCAGGTCATGATCTCATGGTCCGTGAGTTCGAGCCCCGTGTCGGGCTCTGTGCTGACAGCTCAGAGCCTGGAGCCTGTTTCAGATTCTGTGTCTCCCTCTCTCTGACCCTCCTCCGTTCATGCTCTGTCTCTCTCTGTCTCAAAAATAAATAAACGTTAAAAAAATTTTAAAAAAAAGAGTGAATAAACGTTAAAAAAATTTTTTAAAGAGAAGAAAATAGGATGAATATTGGACTACTCTTATACAACATTGGAAGTCCTAGAAGATAGAAGATGTTGACATAACATCTAGAGACTTCTGAGAGTACAGGACTGCCACCCCAGAACTCCATACCCAGCTAGCATTTTATTTATCCATTAAGGTAAACAATTTTTTTTCATTTTTTAAGAATTAAAATATATGAATAGCCACAAGACCTGTTTGAGAGACATACTTAAATCATTCTAACCAAACAATGATTGAACAAAAACAGAAGCCTCAAGTACTAAAGTTTAAATGGATAATGATTGGGTTCCCAAGAATAAGTAATGTGTGCTTTCATCTAAAACAACCATAAATGAACATCTTGGAATATGTACTATGAGTACGAGATAAGGATTCTTTTTTTTTCACATAAGGATTCTTAAAAGAACTTGCTGCAATGGTAATTTTAATAATAGTCTAGAGCTAAACTATTTCATAGACACCTAGGCGTTGATGTGGTGAACATGGAGGTAGAGGAGAGAAAGAGCATTTTAAATTCCTCAGCTAGAGCCAGAGGGGGAGGGAAGCTAAAATAGTGTAACGACCTCATCTTATTGGGGTAGATGATGCAAGGAAGAGTAAACTGTCTTGGTAAGAAGAGTTAGAGGTCTCATGTCAAATAACGGTAACAAAATATGGAATTAAGCATGCCAGAGAATAAACTGCCATTAAAAGAATGGAAAAGTAGGGGCACCTGGGTGGCTCAGTCAGTTGAATGTCCATCTTCAGCTCAGGTCACGATCTCATGTGCTGACAGCTTAGAGCCTGGACGCTGCTTCACATTCTGTGCCCCCCTGTCTCTCTGTGTCTCTCTCTCTCTGTATCTCTCTCTCTCAAAAAGATTTTAAAAAAGAATGGAAAAGTATGGGGCACCTGGGTGGCTCAATTGGTTAAGTGTCTGACTCTTGATCTTGGCTCAGGTCATGATCTCACAGTTAGTAAGTTCGAGCCCCGATTCAGGCTCTGCGCTGACAGTGCAGAGTCTGCATGGGATCCTCTCTCTCCCTCTCTCTCTGCCCCTCCCCTGCTCATGCTTTCTCTCTCTCTCTCAAAATGAATAAACAAATTTTTTTAAAGAATGGAAAAATACAATGGAATGTCCAAATTAGCAAGGGCAAAAAATAGACCAAATAGCAACTTAATAAAACTTAATAAAAACAGAAAAAGTGAAGGAACAGAAGCAACATCAAAAGTAAAATGATTGGATAAATTTCATATATTGAAAAAAAAAAAGTAAAATGATTGGGGCGCCTGCGTGGCTCAGTCAGTTGAGCATCCAACTTCGGCTCAGGTCATGATCTCACAGCTTGTGAGATCGAGCCCCACATCCGGCTCTGCACTGACACTGTAGAACCTGCTTGGGATTCTCTCTCTCTCCCTCTCTCTCTGTCCCTTTCCTTCTTGCTTTCTCTCTCTCTCTCTCTCTCAAAATAAAGAAATAAACATTTTTTTAAATAAATAATTTTTTAAAAACGTTCAAAAACGAGTAACAGCATCCACTCCAGAATTTACCCTAAAAAGAAGCAAGGAGAATTAAAATCTAGAGCCATCCAACTAAAGTATGGTCTCCCAACCAGCAGCACTGGCACCTGTGAGAGCTGGTTAGAAGTTCAGATTCTCGGGCCTCATCCCAGACCTACTGAATCAGAATGTGCATTTTGCCAAGATCCCCAAGTTTGCCAAGTGCTGCTGTGGAAAGTCTCTTGGCAAGCTAATAACGAACACAGAGTCTCAGGCTTGTCGAAGTGGGATGCAGCCTGGACCCTTATGTTCTTACCAAGTTCCTCAGGTGGCTGTGATGCCAGCCGAACTTTGAACACCACTGCACAGAGAGCTGTGCACATGAGGCACGTGCCGCTATTGACAGTTCAATTTGAACTTCAAAGTGAACAACATTCAAAATTCACGCACACTAGCCATAGTCCAGTGCTCAAGAGTCACTCTACTCTATCAGGCAGCGCAGGTAGAACATTTCCATCATTGCAGAAAGTTCTGTTGGACAACACTGGCCTCCTAGGCTCTCAGTCTTGGCTACACATTAGAATCACCGGCCATAGTTTATTGCTCTTAGCGTGTTTTAAATTTCAAGGCAGAATGCTATTTTAAGCCTCATCCTACAGGCATTGTACCTTCATAGAAACCTGACTGACCTACCATTTTCCAGTAAGAACACCATTAGGAAAGCCATGACCTTGGCCTTGATAAAACCGCACATTATTTCCTGCTCAGATGACCATGTGAGACATTGTCATTTAAGTTTGGGCCAGGTTCTACATAGGTAACTTTGTGGATGTGATATTTCTTCATTTTCCCTTTCATCAATGGAACAGATCCCATAAAAGCGCTAAGAAAAACTTTCCAGGATTCCGTACGACTAATACTCATTCTTTCTGCCATGGTGATTTTTGTTTAGGGCCATTACCCACTACTCATTGCATATCTACATACAGAATCTGATTTTTCACCGGCAGCCCCAGGCTGCCTGTTCAATAGGTGTACAACAATGACCAAACTGTCTCTCTCTAGATCAGCCCCCACCGCCAACCTGCAGAATGTACAGAAATATCATCTCCAAACGCCTGACTTCCAGCTGATCGGGTTCCGCTTTGTCCTGTACACGTTTTCGCACAAACCTAATGCGCCTCCTTCGGCCTCTGCTTTTACAAGGACAGTGAAACCCCAGAGACGCAGGCTGCTGTAGCGATGTCCTTTGCGGCTTCTGACTCATAGACACGCCTCCGTTTCAGACTCGAAGAATCTCCAAGGGTCACTCAACGAGGTTACTTGAATGGAGTAGTTCTTTATGGAGATTTGCATGGCGGGGCGCTTTCATGTGCTGTGTCTTCTTGTCCCTGCCCAAGGCCCCGGAAGATCTATTTGACATTCCACTACATGGAAACACCTCTCCCCTGACCAGCCATTACCTAACCAAGTGTGCATCTGGATTCTCCCTCCTTTGGGGGTAAGGAGTGGCCCTTATTCTGAGTGTTCAGTCCTGGAGGTGGGAGGGGGCCAGTGGCCCTACATGGCTAGTCATTGTCCTTACCAGGGCTGGGACGAGGTGAGGCAGTGAGGCACGCACTCTCCAGGTCACACAAGAGCAGTTAGGATTTTGACACTGTGTTCACCATGGTTTTTTTGCCTTAATTCTGATTGTTTTTAAATATTACATTAAGTCATTTTTGTCTTGATGACTGAAGTTTGTTCGCTTGGCACTCTGTTAGATTTTGTGCAGGTGCCTCGCTCACCTACCCTAGTCCAAAGCCCTGATCCTCTCCACCAGGCTCCTTTGTCCCTCATTTAATAGAGCCTGGACAGGCCTACCACTCAGGCCATCACATTGTACTTAGTATAAATCCTGCCTGGTACCCAGTGTAGACCCTGAGCTCCATACAGATGGTCGTGGCCTCGTAATCATGCTATTCACCATCCATCGTACTATGCTTCGTTTTCATAAGTCACTGTTTCATAAACAATTTTCCTTGTTTCTAGGTTGCCTTAATGGCCTCTTTTCACAGCGGGAAGATAGTCTATGTGGCTGATGCACTATACCTAACTATTCTATTATTGGATATTTGGGTTAGTTTCCATTTCTCATTCATAAACAAGCCTTTAGATCTGCAAAGAAGCAAAGGTAGAAGCCTGAATGAGAGAGAAGCTGCTCTGCCTCATCAAGTAGGAGGCCTTTTTTTGAGGCCATTTTGGAGTCTGGGGGGTTGGGGATTCTTCTGGTTTTCTGGAGGGGCTGCAAAGAGGAGAAGAGGGTGAGGCAGCTCCCTGGAAAGCTGGAGCCCGAGTTGGCAGCAACAGCGCAGGGGCATTGCAAAGAGGTGTGTGCTGTGGTACGGAAGGTAGCAACTACACGGAGCCACAGGGGAGACCCCACCGTCACTGCCACATCTTCAGGAACGGTCTACGCCAGTATGAACTGACTCACGGACGCATGTGAGGGCACTACCAGCACGCTACTTTGCACGTATACAAAGAAGCCACGACACAGGTCAGTTCTATCCAACAAAGGCAAAGGCAGGATTTATGTCGGATAAAAAGGGAGAGAGAAGAAAAAAGAGCAGACATTTGCAAATGGTGGCATTTGTCGTCTTTTCCTTCGAGTGTCTTCCAATGCTAACAGCTGGCAACAAGCGGAGAGGCCCACGGAGGTGCCTACCGAGGGAAGACCAGCAGGAACACACCTGTAGTCAAAACCAGGTGGCTCCAGGTGGCTTTGCTGTGGCCAGTAAGGGTTCAGTCCAGGCCCCGTGGGGCACTGCGGGAAGGAGCAGGAGGGGCTGTTGCAGGATTTCAGGTGTTGAAGGATTCTTTTTAATGTTTTATTTTTTTGAGAGACAGAGCGTGAGCAGGGGAGGGGCAGGGAGGGCGGGAGACACAGAATCCCAAGCAGGTTCCAGGCTCTGAGCTGTCAGTGGGGCTCGAAGCCACGAACGCAAGATCATGACCTGAGTCGAAGTCAGAAGCTTAACCGACTGAGCCACCCAGAGGTGTTGGATTCTAAGCAGAGTTTAAGGAAATGAGGACATGTTCTGAATTCCATGTCCTCAAGAGGCAGAAGCAATGCAGTAATTGGGTGACCTTCATTTTTATCTGAGAGGTGGGAAAATTAATAAGGGGCTAGAGTCATCATTGGTAAAGGCACGGTAGTGAACCTCGTCACTCCGAGGTGGGGGGTTGTTAATCATTTTCCTGCTTGAGGAGTGGCCTCGTCTCTGTCTACTTCCACCAGCAGTCACAGAGTGGCCTTCTCTGGACATTATTCTCCATGACAGCTATGTAGCTTCAGGTGGGAATATCATTGACCCGGCTGCCAGCAGGGCTGTTTTTCACTATCGCAGGGCCTCCTTGCGGCCAAGGGCAGACTAGGTCAGCCTGTGGGATATACATCGGTAGAGTCGGGTCCACACAAATTAGGGCATTCTGCCCGCTCACAGCAGGATCAGTCACCAAGGTAGTGATTTCGGTCATTCGTGGACGCACCAGGAGATCCGGGGCATCTCCTCCTCCGTGTTTGGGACAGGCTGCTTCTGCTTTGTGTCTGCCAGCGTCTTTTGATGGCACGCACGTTTCAGTTATGCCCTTGCCCTCATCCGGTTTTTCTTCATCCAGTCTTAGCTTCCCTTCCGTCCAAATGCAGCTCCTTTGGTGATAGCACGTTCCCTGTGGAAAACTACCCTTTCAGCAGGCGTGGCGGCTCATCCACACTGGGGCCCGACGGCCTGTACGGGATCCACCTCAGAACAGCCTGCCTGAGACCCAGAAAAGGAGAGTCTTGACCCACCAGCCCATCCTCACAGCCGACGGTTGCCCGTGAGCCCCTCACCGTGCCAGGTGTATGGAGTTGCCACAATGACTGGGCGGCTCCCACAGGCGTCCCCTGCCTGGCAGATGTGAAGCATTTGCTTGACATGCGAGAGGTGAATGAATAAATGGGGGGGGGGGGTTGGAATCCAGCATTTTGTTCCTGGGAGTTTTCGGTGATTTCTGCGGTCACCACACGAAGTAGGATCAAGTCTCAAAGAGGCCATCTCATACTGATGTGGTGAAAAACCCTACACCTAACTCAGGTTGCCTGCTCTACCTAGAGGATGCCCGTGGCCCCTTAGAGCTTCTTTGAGTAATAAGCCAGAGTTCTGCCTGGCTCTCCCAGGCCGCAGAATCTTCTGTCCTAGGGGTGAAGGCCCTCAGTAAGTGCGTGGCCCCACTTACTGGAGCCCACAGATCAGATGCACCCTGGGCCCAGTAATGAGAAAAGGAATAAAACAAAGAAGCAAGACAGATGAGCTCTAGGCTCCTCCTATGCCACCTGTTGGCTGCACACCTTCCTGGGAAACCATCTGGACAGTGTACAAGTTCCCCCCACTATCTGAAAGTAGAGCGTTCCGATGAAACCTTTTCTAAGTCGAAATGGCGTAAATCGAGGAAGTAATTATTAATTTATATGAATTTTTTTTAGCTTTCTCAGACCCCAAAAATAACCTCTTAGGCTTTTCTGATTCCTTAGGACACATCTTGCAGCTTGCTGATGGATACACACAAAATAAATCAAGATAACGCACACATGCTCACAGACCCAGCGCAAAGCTCAGATCTTGATGGCGAGATGCCCAGTGGAGGCCCCCCCACCCCCGCGCGGGGAAGGAGCTGGGTGGCGCCGTCCTCGCTGCTCGCAGTGCAAGCTGCCTCCGTCAGGCTCACTGGCAAATAAATGCCCAGCGCTCTTTTCACTTTCCACTTTTTTCCCATAAAAGCTAAAATCCTCTTCGGATTTCTTTCAGTTGGGGAAAACAGGTACTACTGTAGGTCTTTCCTAACAGAGAAGTGTCATAAGACAAAGTTTTGAAAGGCAGGGGATACCTGTACGTCTAATTTTAGCAGTATAACTCCAGCAAAACTCTGGACAGTAGAAGATTAAGTATTCAGGAGGTTAAGACTGGCCAGAACTGAAAAGGACCCCAAAATGTAACGACTGAAACTGGTAATGTACACAGATAGCTAGATCAGTTTCAAAATCCTCTCTCTCCGTGAGCAATTTTCTTCCACTTCACAATCCCTCATTATATACCCTTTCATTCAAAATGTGAATTCTCCCTCCTCTTGTAATTTAACCATCTACTAATCATTTCTGGGATGGAAACACATATTCCTAAGTGAAACGCTTGTGAAGAGCTGAACTAAGCAGACAGCAGGTTTGTGTCTCTAATTTCTTGCCTAATGGTTAATAGGACTGCCAAGGAAGAACTTTTTTAAAGCCTTAAACCGTGATTATGTTTTTGTGCAAACTGAACTTTTTTGGGCCACACAGAGGTTTGTGTCTCAGTAAAGTGGAAAAAAGTCCAAAATAATAAAAACACGTTGCTCCAAAATGGTAATTACGAAAATGATTAATAGTCTACAAAAATTCAGGGCAACTCGTTCCAAACAAGAGGAAAGCTATGGAGATACGGACTCTAGCCTTGGGTCTTCCGGTCACTAGCTACGTGACCTTGGGCACGTGTCTGCTTCTCCCACCAAGTTTCTGAGTCCCTTTATTACAAAAATGATTGACATGAGATCAAGAAACAAAAAGAAGATAATAGCAAGGAAGTGTGATGTAAAGAAGAGAATATCAATGTGATGGGACAGGGAAGAAGTCGGACATTTTCTCTGCTTGATTTCCTCTACTATCACTTCTGGCCAGCCCTCCCCACTGCTCAAGCTGCTCTGTAACCAGGGTAATTTATGGTCTCCTTTCACAAAACAACCGTCTCAAGGATGTCGGCAGTGAGCAAGACCAGCTAAGTCTTTCCTGTGTTTGAAGTTGAGAGATAAGCAGTTGGCTCCAAATGAGATCTCATTTGTAAACATAAAATAGACTCTGCATACGGTCCGCGGTTCCTACTGAACCCAACGTCATCCTTTATCACTCTCAAGAAGAAGCTTTAAAGATCTGAGCATTTTGAGAGCCTCCACCCCTGCTGTCCTCCCAAAGTCAAAAAATTCCCAGGCTATCAAATGCAGGGTGTGGTAAATTACGCAGAGGGCCCAATTCTTCATCCCTCCCCATGTCCATATCCTTTGCCACGTCGTCCTGTAGGGCCCTCCGGCTATAGCAGTCAGCCAGGTACGGAGCCTGGGATCGTGGGGACCAGTGCAAAACAAAACTGCGGGACCCCTCGTTCAAAAAGTAGCAAGTGAGGGCCATTACAGCTGCTGAAATATATAGCTTTTTCCTTTCTTCCACAGTCCGTCTTTCTCTTTCAACATGTCATGGCATTCTTTGCTATTTCATGTCATTCTAAATAAAGAAGAAATTTTAATTATTAGCATGAATTTTACAGTTCATCTTTATATTTTGCAAGAAGGGACACTTGAGGCTGGGACATCCGCGCAAAGGGCGTGAGGCAGGCACCCCTGTGCAAAAATAAATGTGCTGCGTCTCCCCTAGGCTGAGAATTTCTAGAGTATGGACACAGTGGCGTATTTACCTTTGAACTCCCAGAGGTGGGCATGGTGCCTGGTAAACAGTAAGCGGTCAAAATGTATTTAGGAAAGAAAGAGGAGGAAGAAGAAAATGAGTTTGAAAATCAGTTTTGCTTGGGAAAATGTCAAGAAATTGGCACAAATATCACTAGTGAGAATATAAAATGGTGCACCCACTTTGGAAACCAGTTTGGCGGGTCCTCAAAGAGTTAAACATAAAGTCCCCATAAAACCCAGCAGCTCCACTAGGTACACACCCAAGAGAACTGAAAGCACATGTCCACATAGAAATTCGTACATGAATGTTCACAGCAGCGTTATTCGTAATGGCCACAAAGTGAAAACAATTCAAACATCCATCAACTAATGAAGGGATAAACAATGTGGGTTCTATCCATAAAATGGAATATTATTTAGCTATAAAAAGGAATGAAGGGGGGCGCCTGGGTGGCTCAGTCAGTTAAGCGTCCGACTTCAGCTCAGGTCATGATCTTGCAGCCGGGGAGTTAGAATCCCGCACCGGGCTCTGTGCTGACAGCTTGGAACCTGGAGCCTGCCTCCGATTCTGTGTCTCCCTCTCTCTCTGCCCCACCCCTCTCGTGTTCTGTCTCTCAAAAATGAATAAACATTAAAAATTTTTTTTAAAAAAGGAATGAAGCTTTGACACCTGGTACAACATGGATGACCCTTGAAAACACTACCCTAAGTGAAAGGAGCCAGTCACAAAAGATTATATATTGCATGATTTGGGGACACCTGGGTGGCTCAGTCGGTGAAGCATCCAACTTCGCCTCAGGTCATGATCTCGTGGTCTGTGAGTTCGAGCCCTGCATTGGGTTCTGTGCTGACAGCTCAGAGACTGGAGCCTGCTTTGGATTCTGTGTTTCCTTCTCTCTATGCCCATCCCCCGCTCATGCTCTGTCTCTACCTCTCTCTCTCAAAAATAAATAAAACATTAAAAAAATAAAAGATTACATATTACATGAAATGTCCAGAATAGGTGAATCCATAAAGACAGAAAGCAGATTGGTGGTTTGCAGGGGATCGGCAGAGGGGGGAATAGGACTGACGGTTAAGGGGTAGAGAAGAGAGTTCCTTATTAGGGGGATGAAAATGTTTTGGAATGAGATAGTGATGATGGTTGCACAACTTTGTGAATACACCAAAGCCCACTGAATTTCAGAAGTTTTATGGTACGTGAAATATATCTCAAATTTAAAACCACAGTTCTGGGGCGCCTGAGCAGCTCAGTCAGTTGAGCGTCCAGCTCTTGATTTCCCCTCAGGTCATGATCTCGAAGTTTGTGAGATCGAGCCCCGCACCGGGCTCTGTGCTGACAGTGCGGAGCCTGCTTGGGATTCTCTCTCTCCCTCTCTCTCTCTGCCTCTCTCCTGCTCGTGCTCTCTCTCTCTCAAAATAGGTAAACATGAAAAATATTTTAAAAAACACAGTTCTGCTTGGGGGGGGTCCATTTCTTTTTTAAAAATGCTTATTTATTTATTTTGAGACAGAGAGAGCAAGCAGGGGAGGGGCAGAGAGAGAGGGAGACAGAATCCCAAGCAGGCTCCATTCTGGCAGCACAGAGCCCCATGCGGGGCTCCATCTTGTGAACCATGAGATCATGACCTGAGAGGAAATCAAGAGTCAGACACTGAACCGACTGAGCCACCCAGGCGCCCCAGGGTCCATTTCTTACTTAGTAGTGTGACCTTTGAAAACTTATGTAACCTTTCTGAACTTCAGGTTCCTCAACTATAAAGTAGGAAAAAATAATACTTAACACAGAACTGTTAGTGGAGATCTAGTTAGCTATTAAAGGGAAAGCAGTTTGCACCAGTCTTCAGGCTCTGCTCTTACCTGCTGCCCTCAGTATCTGGTGGGGTTGGGGGGGGGGGTCTCTGGTGAGATTCAGGACAAAAGCATACAGTGGAGTCCCTCACTCACCCTCTATCCTCAGGGGAGTAGAATGTGAAGGAACATTGAGCCAGGGAGTGGAGTGGTGAAAGTTTTCCTCCTCCTCCTGTAAGCTGGACACCACTCCTTGGGAGGGACTCTCTGCTTTAGGGGGACCAGGTGAGACCCCAGGGGAAAAAAGGTAGGACAATGCGTCCCCAATTTTGGCTGGTCGCTAGGCTGTAAGGGGCAGAGTAATGGGGCTTCTGGGGATTTCCGCTTGGTCTAGTGCCTTAATGGGAAATTGTGTGAACAGCGTGCCTGATTTCTTGCTGGACCCAGCCATTCAGCAGGAATACAGTTTCAGGGAGGAGAGGGAAGCCTCAATGTCTGGCACATCCAGGGCTAAAGAGATCCCTGTGGCACTCCAGGCAGCAAGGAATACCTGCTCAAACAGAACGATCTTGAATTGTATTTGTTCAAAATAATTTAGTGAGGGTGGGTGGTATTGACAAGGAGTGCTTTCATATTTCCACCAGGGGGCGCTGTCTGCCTCCTTGGTGGCCACGTCCATGTTGTAAAGGAAACAGACGTGGAGTTAACTTGTACCATAGGACCAATTTTTTTAAAGTTTTAACACCATGAAAGTGACTCCCCAGTCTACACTTCTAATCCTGAACTTCCCTCCAAACACTGGTCCTACATTTTCAGCTTTCTGCTTCCTATTTCCACCCGGATGTCCTGCTGACACGGAACTCGCTATGCCCCGAACCCAGCTCACCAGCCTCTCTCTCAAATTGAGCTTCTTATCGTGGTGTGTGGACCGAGGACAGCTAATTCTGTTCTGCAGAATGTGAACTGCAACAGGATCTCTGGCTGAAACCTGGTCACACTGTGCCTACCGCGTCAGGCACTCAGGAGAAAGCAGTGTCTTTTTCCACTGTGCGCAGAGGCACCGGAATGGCTTGCGGCGGTCCCGGGCACCACAGGCACCTCTCGTGCTCAGCCCGGCCGTTTGCGTGTACGCGCTTCTCTCTGTTCCACGTCTGCCGCCATCCCTGAATGTCAAAATCATAGTTTTGTCCCTGAAGAGCCATCACGATTGTTGCCACTGCCATAAAACCTTCTCTGGACTGCTTCCTCTCCTGCACTCCCACCACCCTTAGGTCAACTCTTCTCCCTCTGAATTTTCAAGGCACCTTACTATACTTTCACTGTGGCATGTGCCCTTTCTGCCTGGGAGTCAGCTATTGTGTTTTATTGTGGTAAAAGCCGCTTCACATTAAATTTACCATCGTAACCGCACCGTTCAGGACTGTTAAGTATATTCACACCGTTGTGCGACAGATCTCTAGAACTTTTTCATCCTTTGATACTGAAACTTCATATATATGTTAACCACCAATTCTTCCAGCCCCTGGTAACCACCTTTCTACTTTCTGTTTCTATGATTTTGACTACTTTAGATACTTCATGTAAGGGGAATCATACGGTTTTTGTCCTCTTGTGACTGGTATCTTTCCCTTAGGATAATGTCCTCGAGGTTCATCCGTGTGGTAGCATATGACTGCATTAACTTGTTTTTAATTAATTTTAATATTCCATCGTAGGCATAGACCACATTTTCTTTATCCATTCATCTGTCCGTGGACATTTGAGTGTATTATTTCTGCCTCTTTGCTACCACGAATAATGCAGTGATAAAGACGGGTGTGCAAACAGCTCTTCGAGATTCTGCTTTGGATTCTTTTGGATAGGTAGCCAGAAGTGGGATTGCTAGATCATAGGGTAGACTTATTTTTAATTTTCGAGGACCCTTCATACTGTTTTCCATAGCCAACTGGACCGTTTTACATTCCCACCAACAGTGCATGAGGGTTCCCACTTCTTCATGCCCTCATCAACAGTTGTTATTTTCCATCGTTCTTTTGATAATGGCGCCCAGCCATTTCAGTACAGGTGGCTGGGTTAGTTTCCTAGGGCAGCTGTAACAAACGGTCACAAACTGAGCAGCTTAAAGCAACAGAAATGTATTCTCCCATAGTTTTTGGAGCCTAGAGTCCCAAATCAAAGTGTGAGCAGGGCTGTTTCCCCCTATCGTCTCCCAGGGAGAATCCGTTCCGTGCTGTGCTGCTGCCTTAGCTTCTGGCGACTGCCAGAGGCACTTGGCAATCCTTCGTTTGTCGCTGCATGAGTTCAGTCTCTCTCCACTCCCATCTTCATATGACCATCTTTTCTCTCTGTCATCTCCTTTTCTCTTACAGACACGGTCCCTGGATTGAGGGTTCACCCTGATGGGGCAGGGGACACAATTCAACCCACTACAGTTGTCATAATACACTGAGCGCCTTGAGATCAGGATATGATCAGGATCATATGTCTTGCCCACATTTGTTTACACCCAAGTGTCCAGCACAGTGCCCTAAACACAGTGCTCAATATGCTCATGGAGTTCACAGTTGGCTGCACTGGTGCTCAGTCAGGTGATGGATGCCGTCTAACCTGTTGGAATGACACCTAAGGTGGTCAGAATGCAGTCAGAATTGGGAACTGCACATCAGGGATTCGCACACCCCACAGGAACTCGATCATCATCACCCCAGGTAGGACTTTTAAAATATAGTGCAGAGGGTGGCTCAGTCGGTTAAGCGTCTGGCTCTTGATTTCAGCTCAGGTCATGATCTCATGGTTCGTGAGGTTGAGCCCTGCATCGGGCTCTGCGCTGACAGAGTGGAGCCTCTTTGGGATTCTCTTCCTCCCTCTCTCTCTGCACACCCCTCCCTGTCTCTCAAAATAAATAAATACACTTTAAAAATAAATAAAATGGGCACTTAAATAAAATAAAATAAAATATAGTGCAGAGAACTCAATGAAAAACCACTCATGGCTTCATAGCCACAGAGCTTAAGTGAAAAACTTCTCCCCATTCTTGCAAATAAATCCCAGATGAAGCCTGGCTGGCCTTGGGAGATTAAGGTAAACTTGGCCAAAACCCCAAGTTTCACAGTGAGAGTCCACAGCCCTCCCCCCAAGTCCTGCAAATTCTCAACTCCCTCCTTCATGGTTCTGACTTGTCGTTCCTGTGTGTGTGTGTGTGTGTGTGTGTGTGTGTGTGTGTGTGACTCCTTTCCTTTCTAAGATTCAGACGCTTTGCCAGAAGCTGTGCAAGATCCCCAACCACCTCCCCCACCCAAGCGGCTCGTAGGTTTAGAACTGGGCCGAAGGTTTGGGGGTTACACACTGCACCCCCAGTCTTGGGCCATCTTGCTCATTCCACTTTCTCCTTGTTTTACTTTGCTCTGTCCCTTCCCTGTCTGGTTCGAAACACAAACTCCTTTCCGGTCTCATCCAGGCAGTTTTGCTCACACTCCCTCCCCCTGACATCTCGGCTTTACTCTAAACAGGCTTATTTTTGTAATTGAAGGAAGGCAAAAAAAATTTTCTTAAGGCAGGCAAGCAGGCAGAAAATAAAAGGTGGGGAGGGAGGGACTGGGACCTTCTAAGAGGAATTCTCATACCAGCCATTAAAATAATATTATTTTTTCTTGCGCCTTATAAATATTAATAATAAGTAAAAATTGGAAGTTCTTGGAGTAGGGAGGGAAATTTAACAACAGGCTGTGGTCCACTTGCTGTAGACTTCCCCCAAACCTTGGCCTTCTTGCCAGAGTGAAGCAATTCTCTTCTTAAGTTTACATTTAATTATAATTGCAACTGTCATGATGATTAAGCCTCTCCCTTTGTCATTGTCTTTTCTTGGCATCATTTCTTTGGCTCAGTTTGCATGCTATAGACCGTATGAATCACAGCGAATCTGTGCTTTTTAACTGTGGCAAAACCAGAGGCAGCTTTTTGTTTATTCCCAGAATCCGTTCCAAAACAGCTGTTAAATGTTCATCCTTGGTTTTGTCATCTTATTTCAGGGAATCGTAACAGCGGCATCTTCTGTTTCCAATTCTCCTGAAGAAAGAAGCAAGTTGGTGTGCAGTGCGTAGGTGCTAGTTAATGCCTTATTTCCTCTCATTTCCTTAATCAGGAAATTTCATAGTTCAGCAGGGGCAAGGTTCCCAGGAATGTGGTTCTGACCTCAACCAAGCTGTGTGAAACACTTGACCGTGAAAACAGCTTGCTCTGCAAGCCTCTGGGTGTTCCAAACCGAGAACGACCAGAAGCTTCCATTTGACAAAGTAGTGAGGAAAGTTTGTAAATTTTTCATGGTTAGTGATGGTTCCATCTCCAGGAGAATCAATCAGCTGAAAAGCAATACATTAAGTCATAAATCAACTGGTAGTCTGGACACAAATTGGCTGGTGGGTTTCACTTTAGGGAGATTTTCTTCTGAAAAACTGCAGTTGAATGATGGACTCAATACCATGTGGTATGAAAAAGCACTCAGAAAAATCAAGACAAATTGTGCCTTATCTGGGTGCCAGACGTTGCTTAGTTTGGGGTCATTGCTTGAAGGCTAACAGCTTACCAAAATGGCCATTTTTAAAATGTCACGAGCCATGGTTAAATTGCTTTTTACCAATGGTTTTCACCCCATAGCTATACATTGGAATTACCCAAGGGGAGTTTTAAACATATACTGAGAACTGTTCCCTGCCCCAAAGATTTTGAATCACTGGTCTTGAATGAAAACTAGACAGACATTGGTCTTTTTAAACTGCTCTCCAGGAGATCTCTAGCGTGCAGCCAGGACTAGAGCCAGTGCTTTCTGAACCACAAACACCTTTGAAACCTGTATGTTGTGTACGGGGTGGGCACAGTGCAACTGCGCACACTGCCGGAAGTCAACTGGCTTTACACTTGCCTGTCTTTTATGTAGAACGTGTTCTCCTTCCATCAGAGATAACTTAGCCCGTGACAAATAGCCTTTGGCAAGCCTCACATTCATTTCTGTGTGATTTCATGTGTGTGTGTCTCTCTCCCCGCCCCGCCCCACCCTTCTACACCCCCCTCCCCGGAGGTGCAAACCTAATTTTCAGCCCAAACCGTCTTTTAGAGACTGAAAACCTCCCAAGCCAGTTCAGACTGCCCTGGCGGACTGGCTTCTAGAACAACATACATTATCCCCTGTTCGAGTGAGTATGATTCTCTTCCCCTCCTCAACCTCCAGAAGGGAGGAATCACCAAAATGTGAGCCCTTGCTAAAAACAAAACAAACCAGGGGTGCCTGAGTGGCTCAGTCGGTTAAGCTTCCGACTTCAGCTCAGGTCATGATCTCAAGGTTCGTGAGTTCGAGCCCCGCGTCGGGCTCTGTGCTGACAGCTCAGAGCCTGGAGCCTGCTTCCGATTCTGTGTCTCCCTCTCTCTCTCTGCCCCTCCCCTGCTCACACTCTGTCTCTCTCTCTCTCAAAAATAAATAATAAACATTAAAAAAAAATTAAAAAAACAAAAAAACAAACCAACCTCTGAATATACCAATTTTCCAAACTGGTCCTTGTCCAGTATCCTCCATTTCAGGAAATGGCCCCTCCACTCTACTCTCTTTTTGAACCAATAAGTGAGACTCAGACTTGATTCTTGCCTTCCCATCTTCCCTCACATCTGATCCCTTGCACTCCCCCTCCCATTCAATCAGCTCAGTCTCCAAGACAACTCAAATTTATCAGCTTTTCACCACGCCCACTTCACTGCGGGTCTAGCCACACCCATGGCCACGCCCTCAGCTACCTGCTAGTATCACACCAAGTCACAGTCCCACCTCCGCACTGCATGGCCTCCCACCTACGTTAGCTTCTGTCTCTGCTTTCAGCCCTTCAAGCCATTCCAGCAGCCACAGTAATGTTTTCATACGGTGGTTTACAAACCACTTGTCTGCCGAAAGCCGTTCTCAGGCGCTGTGCATTTCAAGTGGAGTAAAATCCAGACTCCTCACCATCACCATGGGATCTGGCCACTGCTGCTGTGTCCCCACCATGAGTTGGGTCCCTCTCCCTCTCCTCACTGGATCCAGTCACGCTGGTTTCTACCCATTCCTGGAGCATAACAGGTTCTGTCCTTTCTCTGGTGCCTTGCCTGGCTGCCTCAGTATCCTGTCAGTCGCCCTTTAAGCGACCGTCTTCAAAAAGGCCTTCCCTGCCGATTTTATCTCTGTCTTAGTATCTGACGTATTTCCTTGCTAGCAATTATTTACCTGTTGGTCTGTCTTCTCTCTCCCCTGACTAGAACTGAAGCTCCATGAGGAAAAGGACTTTCTCTGATTCACAAGTGTGTGCCCAGCCCCATACACCATGCCTGGCACACAGTGGGAACACTTCCGATATTTGTGGAACCATTTGATGAACGACTGGAAAGAGGAGAAGGAAGGGGCAGTACACGTATCGGAAACAACGTACCTCAGCATGATTAACACTTGATTGCGGCTTTTGAGAAAAGGAATGTCAGCTTTTACTTAATGTGCCCACTCTGGCCATTAGCTCTTGTCGACACAAGTATCACTCAAGTCATTCTTGTAATTTGCACCAATTAGGGTTCTGGTTGCAAGTACAGAAACCAACTTCAGCTAACCTAACCAAAACCACGAATCCATTACAGGGCTTGTGGCCTGCCTTATGGAGCCTGAGCACTGGCGACAGAAAGGGACTAAGATCAGGAAACAAATTCCTGGAAAGCTACGGATATTTCTCCTTCTCTTTCTTCTCTCTCTCTCTTTCCCCCTCTCCTGCTTTTCTCTGCACAATGTCGTCTTTCTTGTTTCTCTGCAGGTCAGCTTTCGGTGGTTTCTGAGCTTGTGCCTCTCTCCTGTCCCAGCGCCCAGGTGGAGCTGGGGTTTCATGGAATCGCACCTCCGAATTTCCTGAGAGAGAGATTCTGAGTGCCCCAGCCCGGGTGAGGTGCTCAACCCCAGACAGTTGCCAGTAGCCAATGAGATAGGAATCCATATGCAAGGGCTCCCGCCACGGGTGTTGCCTTGAAATGCCCCAGGGGGTGAGGGAGTTTCAAGGGACAGCTCCTGGTGGAAAGGGGGAATCGCCGGCTTTCGGGCCTCAAGTGGTCTTCAGGGCCCCGCTCATCCTCAACTCCTCCTGGCTGTCTCTCCACAAGCTCCTTACAAGCAGGCTGCCTCTGGAGCTGGTTCTTTAATGCCTGGCATAGTACGGGGGAGAAGGAAGGGAAGAAGAGAAGCATTTTCATGCCACAGAAAGAGGAGACTTCAATCAGGCAAAGAGTATTTTAAGCATCAAAGCATGACATGTTGTTTCTAAGAGGAGAATTAGGTTAAGAGAAGAACACGTGCATATGAAGTATGAAAGCTTGGTGGATTATTTTCAGTTGTTGCCTTTGAGTTATTTGTTCAAGCCTAATGACTCAGCCAGTGAGAGAGTCTTTTTTTATAGGATCAATCTTACCTTATTGCTCAAAAGGCAAGTCCAAATGATAATATATTTCTGCGTAAATGTTGCGTTGACGAAGCAGCCTGTGTCCCTGTCCTTATGCTCCCTTTTATGAAGCATCGTCTTTCAACACTGACACTTGAATCTATAGAAACAGACCCATCAATATATTTGAATAAAACATAAGTGGTTGACTTTGGGTGTGAGAGTTTAAGGTCTTATGGAAGAATGCCATGCAAGATAGAACAAGAGACGTATTGAGGAAAAGTCTTCCTTAAAGGCCACATGGTATATCGCTCAACATTCCAGCTTTGTGGCCTAAGGATTCAAACCCTGGTTTCTGCCCATTTTCTAGTTGTGTGGTATTTCATTCCTTATCGTAAAATAGGAGGAGTAACAGCACTTGCCTCTGAAGAGTTGGGTGAGGTTTACTTGTATGAATGGATCGTATCACTTAGGGATTGTGCTGGACTACAAACAATAAAAGCCCTGACTAAATAGTAGTGTCTGCAGCATTATATTGTATACCTGATTAATTATATGGGAAAATAAATAAGTAAATAGTAGCTTCAGCAGACCATTCATTTTTCCCACTCACTAGGAAGCTTAGGGATAGGGACTTGGGTAAGGGGCTCACAGATTTCCAAGCTGAGGTCTTTGCAGCTCCTGTGATCTTTCTTGCACGATCCCAAGATGGCTGCCGTGGCCTCAGCCATCATGTCCATATTCCTAACAGCAAAAAGGAGGAAGGGGTAGTGATTGAATCAAGAGAACAAAAACTTTCCCAGATGTCGAAGTCAGCACAGGCTAAGTGCTGTGACAAAAAAGGCCACTGATCAAGGGATCGACATGATAGATATTTACTTCTCACTCTTGCCAAGGTCAGTTGGTAGGAGAGGGTAGGGGCTAGGGGTGAAGGATAGGATGTAGCTTGGCTCAGTCCAGTCATGCAAGAACCCATTTAGACTACAGGGCTTCCAGGGTCCTAGTAGGCATGAATGTCCTTCCAGCAGACAAAGGAAGACAGAGCGTGGGGAAGTGTGTAGAAAGGTTTATGGGTCAGGTCTAGACTGAGGTACTAGATTTTTGTTCACATTTGATTGGCCAGATTTCAGTTATGTGGGTCCACATGAATATAAAGGGAGCCAGAAAATACAGTCCCAGAATGAACACTTCTTCCCAGCAACGTCTCCGTGCCATGGACGGGGAGCACGGATCTCTGGAGGAAGGGCCGTCTCTGCCACATTGGAGATCCATAGCAACTTCTGCATAGATTGTATTGCCTAAAATTATGGTACTTGATCACCACTGCCTGCAACAAAGCCTGGGAAATGTAGCTTTCAGCCAGTACGATTACGACCTCGGATAGCTTGAGTTTCTTTTGATAAGAAAATAGTGGGTAGGCAACTAGCAATGTCTGCCTCATGTGAGGAAAATTCTTAACACAATGCCTGGCACTTAAATGTTCAGTAAATGCTAGCTATTGTCACTGCTAGGATAGCTTTCTTGGGGACAGATGTACTATCTGGCATAGCTGTATTTCCTGCTGTAAATACTTTGCTTGACATTCTGGTTTATTGAGTGCAGAAACTAGGGTCAGAAAATCTGGATTTAAATCCTGGCTCGGTCCCTTACTATCTTCTCTGAGCCTCGGCTTTTTGATTGAAAAAATGGAAGGGTTTAGACGTGCCCCACAAACTTGCTGTGTGGATTAGCTTAGACAATGAGCTCAAATGGGCCAAGAGCATCCTTTTGTACATATTATGTACACAATATTACAACTGAATCTCAAGTGGAAGCAACCCAAATGCCCGCTGCATTAGCTTCCTAGGGCTTCCATAACAAAGTGCCACAAACTGCGTGGCTTAAAACAAAGGGACTTATTCTCTCCTGGTTCTGGACGCTAAAAGTCTGAAATCAAGGGGTAGCAAGACCAGGCTCCCTCCCGAGGCCCTACAGGAGAATCCTTCCTTGCCTCTTCCATTTTCTGATGATGGCATGGTGATCCTTGGCTTTCCATTGCATGACTGCCCTTCTGCCTCTGTTCCCCGTGGTATTCTCCTTGGCATGCCTGTGTGTCCCTACTCTGCTTATAAGGACACTAGTCATATTGGATTAAGGGCCCACCCTACTCCAGTATGACCTCATTTTTTTTTTTTAGTGTTTTTTCATTTTTGAGAGAGAGAGAGAGAGAGAGAGAGAGAGCGAGCGCATGAGTGGGGATGGGGCAGACAGAGTGGGAGACACAGACTCCGAAGCAGGCTCCAGGCTCCGAGCTGTCAGCATAAAACCTGACACGGAGCTCAAACCCATGAACCGTGAGATCATGACCTGAGCAGAAGTCAGACGCTCAACCGACCGAGTCACCCAGGTGCCCCCACTATGACCTCATCTTAACTAATTACATCTGCCATGACCCTGTTTCCACATAAGGCCACATTGTGAGGTACTGGGGGTTAGGATGTCAACATGTCATGGTGGGGGAAGGGGGCCACAACTCAATGCACACATAATATTCATTATATAATGAATGAATGAAGAAAATGTGGTATATCCACATAATGGAATATTCTTCAGCCTTAAAAAGGAATGAAGTACTAATCATGCTACAATGTGTGAAAACATAATGCTAAGTGAAAGTAGCCAGACACAGAAGGTCATACCTTGTATCATTCCATGTGCACGAAATGTCCACCATGGGCAAATCTATGAGACAGAGAGCAGGTTAGTGATTGCTCAGGGCTGGGGGAGGGGCACTGGAGAGTGACCGCCAAAGAGTATGGGTGGGGTTTCTTTCAGTGGGGGGACAAAAATGTCCTCAAATCATCAGTGGTGACAGTCATGCGATGAAAATGCACAAATGAAATGCCGCCATTTTAAGTAAGTTTGGGCCTCTACCTTCAATACATTACATTTCCAGGGTCCGGAAAGAACCTATACATGTCATCCGACAAATGCTGCTGGAAAGCTGAAAGGAATCCTAGGTTAGGGAGGGAGAACACAAGACTTTGGGGGAAGGAGAAGGAGATTTAGCTGGCCAAGGGATTGGGGACAATGGACATCCACTGTCCTCTAATTTCAATGCTCTTTGCTCAGCATCTGGGAGTCTTGCTAATTAGGAATGCCATGAGTTCCTTGATCCGTAGCAAGTCCACACCCTGTACCTTGGCTCAGCCTGTAGCCCTGTCATCACTGACAGAAGTAAACCCACTATTCTGTCTTCCCTAAATTTACACCTAACGTTCTCTTCACAGGTCACCTTTGGCAGGCCATTCAAGGCCCTGTTGTAAGAATGTCCATGAAATTATCCCTGCAAGGCCACGAAATGATGCTAAAATTTGAGATCTCTATCCATATTCCCCATAGCACCTAAATATTCCAACTCTATTTCATCCTCCAGACAGGAGGGGGGGCAGAAACTCCTTTTACACAGAGAGAGAAGGCAACTGAGAGCTGCTATGTTGATGTTGCATGCTGCCACATTCCTGGCCCAGGGCCAGGCGCTGCTGGAGATACAAAGAGGAATAAGACCCAGAACTTCCTCTTAGGGGTCTTTGAATCTGGCTGTTGACAGCGGTGGAGGTGGGTGAGGTAGAAAGAACTGGCCGGAACCAAGGTCTGTGACTCCAACTGTGTCCCTAACTACTCCTTGAGTGTCAGCCCTAAGGCCCTCTGCGGGTCTTGAAAGATTTCCCCACTTTCTCTATGTGCATTATTCCAAAGAAGTTTCTCTGGCTCTCTCTTCTCCATCCCTCCACCTCCACCTTTCAGTAAGTAATATTTCTTTTTGAGGTGACTCTTACCTGCCTCCCTCTAGCCCCCAAATCAGCAGGCCATTTCTTCTGTTTCCAGTCACCCCAAGGTTAAATACAAATGTCTGTTGCATTAACAGGAAGAAAATGGAACTGAAAGAAAGTTTGCCTAATTTGTAAAATAAAAATGAGTTTCGATCCCGGTAGCTTATGTATTATTCTTGTAAGGACTGGGTTTACATCGATCAGCTTTTCCATGGCAGTCAAGTGTGGAATGTGGTGAAGTTAGAAATGTAATTGTGTAGACATAAAAAATTGCATCTCTATAACCATCATCGGGACACTTTTCTCAAGACGCTATCTCGGTGTCCTTCAGAGCAATAACTATATCAATTGAGAATGTAACAGAAGCAACTTAAATGTTATGCCTCGTTTACTTCTGGTAGGGCTAATGTGCTTCAGAGCAAGACTATTACTCATGACATAAGGTACTCTCAGACAGGCTGGAAACGCTTCAAGACCATTAAAATAAAATGCCAGCCATTCCTGCTGTTCAAATATTCTTCAACTTCTAATTTAAGGCACCAACACCTAAGAATGTAATTGTGTTATTCTCTCTGATAGCTGGAATCTATCTAAGCCAAATGCCGGGGAATTATGGACTATTGGGGCTACGGGAGTCCAGAAGACAAATGAGGTGGGGAAAATGTGTTATTTTGTACCGGCACGTTCAACGTTTGTGCTCCGTTATCGTTTATGTGTTAAAATGTATTCAAAGACAAAAGTGCCTGAATTGTCTTTCTTCAGCTGAATTGAAGAAGAGGTTGGGGAAATGCATAAACCACCTCGAGATCTGAACTCAGAAGTCAGAAAGAGAAAGACTCACACACCTGTACTCAGAATTACTTTTTCCACTAAATTTTCTCTAGACTTGATTGTTCATTTTTGAAGCAGGAAGTTGTCTTCTTGATAAAGCAGTCCCACGCATCACCCCCTTCCTGGCCCCAGAAGAATTCACAATTCTCTCCCTGATGAGCAAGTGGACCACAGTTTGAAAAAGGCACACCAGATCAGAAAAAGGGCAATTTTAAAAGCTGATGCCGGGAAAGGTGATGCTTCCCCATCACATGTGGAAATTACTTCTGTTTAATGCCTGCCTTGGGAGGGGCACACGTTAGGCGCAGGGACCCCACCGGCACATCAGGGCTTTGACTGGGACACGATGCCAATTCAAACTGTCACACAGTGCAGGGAGGGAAAAAGCCTAAATCAGTTTCTATTCTTTAATAGAAAGCAATACTGTAGTTTAAATTAGCAAGGCACGGCTGAACCACTATTTAAAATGCGTTTGCACTGACATCCCAAGAAAGGGTTTTTTTTTTTCTTGTTTAATTGCACTGTCAGTGTGGAACGCTTTCACTTAAAACCATTCTGAGGTAGACCTTTTAATAGAAAGTGACAATTTAAATTGCCATGATAGCAGCGTAAATGGTGCTTAAAGTCATTACTAAACTCACGTCGCACTTGGCTCCACACCCGGCTTGGTAAGGCTGAAGGAAAGGTGGGGGGGGGGGGCAGGGAGGCAAGTCACTAAGTGGTGAATCATTAATTCCTTTTATATTCTTTGTAATAACATCAGCTGTGATGAAGTCATCTGGCTCCCACTGGATGTGAGTACGTTTCTACTGAATTCCACATCGTTCCATTCTAACGTTGTCCCAAGAAGCGCCTATTACTGAAGAACTGCTGTAGTCACGGGCGCTCACTTCCCGGCTGTTACTTTGCTTTCTTGTCTTCAGGCCCACGGTCTGGAAGAGGGGCTGTGGTTTCCATTTGCTGGTTGGAATGGAGAAGTGAAGGTGTTAGATCTATTTCCTTTCTTTACTCTGCCTTGAGTCAGTCAGCTTCTCCAGGTAGTACTTGGAAACGAGAGCTTTCGAGGGGCACTGTCCCCAGAGCCCAAGGTGTCATCACGAGTTGAGGTCAAGGCCCTCTGAGTGGTGCCATTGGTCAACTGGTGCCATTCGATTGGTTTAACCGCAACAACTGGGTGGCCAAACCCATGAGGCCATATCTGGGACCACAGGGGTGGCAGCACCATAGAATCTACTGGAGCCATGCACCTGGAAAGGAGCTCACTAGCAGGTTAAGGTTGAGTTTAAAGGACCGGGGACAACGGAAGGGATAGACGAGGAACAGAGAAGCCTGTGCGCGGGATTGAGAACCACTCGGTCACCTCAAGTCTCTCACTCAGTTTTCTCCAGTCTGAAAAAGAAGCCCCTAAAAGCGAATTCATCATTTGGTTGTCGGGCACAATAGTTCAACTAGTTTATCACAGAGTTACCGTGTAAAAATATGGTGTGCGTTCCTTTTTATCACGTAAACATTACCTCAAAGAGCTAACAACTGTAACTGGGCTCCCAGTAGGGAAATGTGCTTCACATTTTAAACATCAAACACTCTATCTAGGACAGGGTTTCTGAGTAGTTTCCTGAAGTCATACAATTTAAGGGCTCTGGGAATGACTGTACACCTTTCAAATTTATCTTAAATCAGACATTTAACATTTCTGAAATTTCCATCACTCAAAATGGGAAGTGACCCTGGTGATCCTCGGGGGCATGACATTAGGGTCTTAATTTCAGGGGGCTGGGGATGGGTTATAGAGAGTCCGTGAAAACCATACACAGATTTGCGGGGGGGGGGGGTGCTTTACTAAGTTCATTTCTTTCATCACATTTCAAAGAACTTTATGAAGCAAAGACAAAGCAAAACAAAACAAAAACCTTAAGAACCATTAATGCAATCTTACTTCACGAAAAACGAAAAAAGCAGAGAGGTGGTTGACTTCCAGGGGTCACACTGATAGCCACTGGCCAGGCTGCACAATCCCAGCCTCCGATTCCCAGCCCGACACTGCCTTTTTCGTTTTTTACAATTTCTCTTCCTTTTGCAGAAAGCTGCTTTCTTGGCAACCTCCACTCCCCGGAACACAACTGTCCCTGGCAGAGGCAAGAGGGGCCTCAGAGCCCCTGAAATTACTGTCGCAATGTTCACGCCTGTTGGCCCATGAAAGGAGGACCCGAGAGATCATGGATTTATTTACACCATGTATTCATTCATTTAACAAAGATTTATCCAGCTCAATATTTCTCAGTGGTCTATTCGTACCTAATTCTGACAAATTTTGTTATCCACCTTCAGAGAAAATAGCAGGAAGTTAGCTGGAAGAGGACCGCAAAAGGCAGAGAAATTGATCCGCAATTAGGAGCTACTCGCCCACAGCCTGACAGCAAAGAGAAAGCAAACATCCACGGTCGTGCTGGGAAGGCTCTGAGCCCTGAAGCGGACGGTAAATGGCTTCTCACACAGTCTGATCGCGAATGTAGGGCTGGGCAGAGTTCGCTTTACAAAACTCTTCATGTAAAGGGTTAAAATGTATGCCGTGTGATGAAAACACACATCTACACAAAAACCTGTACACAAATGGTCACAGCAGCGCAATTCAGAATAGCCAGAGGGGAGAAAACAACGCAGATATCTGTCCGCAGATGAACGTGCTCTATCTACACAGCGAAATATTATGTGGCCATAAAAAGGAACGAACTACTGACACCCATTACGACGAGAATGAACCGTGAAAACATTACGATGAGTGAAAGACACCAGTCACAAAGGGCCACGTAGTCTATGATGGCATTTATATCAAATGTCCAGAACAGGCAAATCTATCGAGGCAGAAAGCTTAATTGTTGCTTAGGGCTGGGAAGGATGGGCGGTGGGCGATAACCAGAGGATACACGGGTCCTTGGTGAGGTGATTTACGTGTTCTAAAATTGACTGGTGATGCTTGCACGCATCTGAATATGTTTTAAAACTAATGACTTGTACACTGTGAATGGGTAAATTGTATGCTGCATGAATTATATCTCAATAAAGCTGCTGGTTTTTTTTTTTTTTTTTTTTTTCAATGCACACCATACGAAGGCTTAAAACCTAAGCTCTAGCCTTGTGGAAAATCGCTTCTCCCTTTGGAGCCAAACTTGGAAACGTCACTGGTCTTAGGGAAGGGGTAACACATGAGGCTAATTCACAGCAGGTTCTTAGTGACGTCCGCTTTTGTTATAGTAACAAAGGCAGCAGAAAAACCCATAGAACACAGGATGTCAGAAGAAGTATCAAAGAAGGGAGGAAAGAGAAGAGTTAGAAGGGAAAATACACACGATACACATACAGCACAATATTCTGCCAGAGAATAAACTTGAGTTTTGGACTCAGTCAGCTAGTCACCTTAGCCACCTTAGGGAAGATGATACTCAGAAGAGGGAGGGGGGAATCTAGGATATAAGTAAGTTTACTATGTTTTGAAAGGCCAAGTCTTGTTGGAGGAAACTAACTGCTGATATCCAGAAAATGGAGCAGTTGGTCTCTTGTGTTTAAAGGGTCAAAGGAGACAAAGTGCCTGGTGCAACAGGGGATAAGGCAGAAGACAATCTAAAAGCCTCGAGAGAAGCGATGGCCCCTCTGTTGTCTTTGGGGACACTGGAGGAGCCCTTTGGCACCAGTGCCATCCCCAAGACTAGATAAAGGCCAATAGCTGTGAGTGCCACAAAGCAGGGACACCTGGGCCAGCCTCGGGTATCAGGGCACCGCAGGGGACCAACTTGTGCGGCTGAGAGGACCGGATGCTAAGAACTGTGACCTATGGAAATCTATATGGCACGAGCGGAGCACCCTGGGGTGAGCCAATCACTGAGGAAGCACAACACCCCCAAGCCGGGCCCGGTAAACGTCACAGCAGTGAGGCCAACAGCAGCCATACAGGACTGGTGTTGCTTGTGACACCGGGAGGCAGCAAGAACCCCGGCAGCAATGCCAGCACAAGGCGACAGTCAGCTGGGATCTTCCGTGTGCAGTGAGAGGCCCGCAATGTTCTCGGACCACCTGCAGGGGCGAGGGGGAGCCAGAGAGCGTGATGGTGGACTTCTGGGCCACCTGACCCATGTGGTCCTGAATCCATCTTAACTGAACGTGGAAAAAAAAGAGACGGGACATGCTCAAACCCTTCAGTTTACGGACAAGTTCGTGCTGGTTACGACAGAATAATATGCCCTGGAAGCAGTACGGAAGTCTGGAATTATGATGTGTTTTCCCAAGCGTTATCTCACATCGTCCTCATGGAGTCCTGTGAGCAGGTAGGTGGCTGACATTATTCTCCCCAAGTGTCAGATGAAGAGACTGACGCTTGCCGAAGCCAAAAGAATTGCCCCGCATCGCATAATGAGTAAGCACCGAAGCTCTGGCTTCCACAAGGTATTCTGACCCTTAGTCCAGTGGGCCTCCCGTTACTCCATGATGCCCTCCAAAAAGGGGGGAATACATAAGCCCCCCACAACTTCAGGATCTTCCTGGCTCCGGACTGGAAGCAATGATCATAGTCCAGGGCCATCATTCCTAAGTGACCTCACTTTGGCCGCGGCTGCTTTTCTTGCTTCAGTCCACGGCACTCGCTCTAAGAAAACCTTCCTCCATGACTGAGGCAGGCCCGGGCCTGTGCCCGGATCCACACACCCTGACCAAATCCTGCCACGTCTGCCTACCACTCCAATCGCTTGTGAACTCACCATGTGACGGACAAGCGGCCCCTAGGCTTTGTTTGTCAGCACGTCTCCGACATCAGTGCTGCCTCGGCCTGTTAAGAATGTGGGTCTTCCTAACTCGAGTGGAAGCTCTTTGACACTGGGGCCTTGTTTCACCTGCTTGTGACTCTCAGCAGCATCTAGCGCATAGAAGGAGCCTATAAACCGCTTTGAACTGTGCCTATTCCTTTCAAACACACAGTGGGTGCTTGGCAAATCCCTGTTAATTGCCTGGTTGGCAAATTGACTATTCTCCAGTCCAGTCCTGTGCAAAACAACAACGATCCTCAGCGCCTCCGCCCACGCTGATCCTTACAGACCTGTTTCCTCAGCCAGTGACACACAGATGACACCCTCTTCCTACAGAGTCACGGTTAAGAGCAGGGGTCCTGGGACCGCCTCGGTTCAATCCCCTATCAGTAGTGGTTGTGTGCCCTCCAACAAGCTCTGGGCGTGTTGCTTCCTGCCTGTGAACTGGGGACGAGGAGGATGATAATGGTTTCTTATCACTTAGGGTTGTTATGGGAATGAAGTCGGGGAGTCTGTGCTCAGAACTGTGACGGAGCACAGATGAGCACGGATACGCGCCGGATAAACACAGCCAGTTAAGCTTACGAGTTGGAATTGCACGGGCCCTGCCCAGACGGCGTATCCAGTAACCAACACCGGGGGCTTCTCTCACCCCCCTCAGCTGAGCTGCAAGTAGATAAAAAGCAGATTCTAAAACCGCCCCCCCAAAAAGAGGAAAGGAGGGTTTAACAACCGTTTTTCTGGGAATACCCCCCTCCCTCTTTAGATGGGGAGCACTCCCTTTCAAAAGGGAGTACTGTGTGACTCGGTGGAGCCGTTAGAGTCACAGTGGGTCGTCGCATGCTTCGTCTCGGGGCAGCAGGGCACGTGAGCCTGGCAACGGCACTGGGAATTGCGTCACGTCGCCCAACTGCTCAAAGAGGCATAGGCTTGGGTGCGTGTCATTTCAGGGGTCCCGTCACTATTAGCCACCCATTCAATCAGTCATTCATACATTGATTCATTCACTTATTCATCTAGCAAATACTTATTTAGCACCACGTGGAAGACATATGATAAAATGTAACTGCTATGTTCATCATATACCCTTGATCCTCTGGAGTCCCCAAACGGATTGACCGACACATAGTTCACATCCTAGTCATTTACAAACAATAGATAAGATAAATGAGTAAAATGTGTGGTATTTTAAGACAGTGATATGCTAAGAAGAAAACATAAAACAGGGAAAAGGATACCGAAATGTCAGGGGATGAGTGCTGAAACTCTAGATAAGTTGGCCAGGAAACCAAAATCAGTATCCTTCCCGGTTCTCCAGAGAAACAGAACCAACAGGATGGAGACAGAAAGCATGGGAGATTTTAAGGAACTGGCTCACGAGAGTGTAGGGCTGGCAGGTCTGAAATCCTCAGGGCAGGCCAGCAGGCTGGAGTCCCAGAGAAGGGTCGATGTTGCAGTTTTGAGTCCAAAAGCGGTCTGGAGGCCGCGTTCCTTTTCCTGGGAGGACCTCAGGCTTTTTCACTTAAGGCCTTCAGTTGATTGCCCGAGGCCCACCCTGTTGGGGGAGGTCATCCAGAGGACATAACCGCCAGTTGACCCTTAAGCTGGACCTTGGCAGTCAGAGGCTCCCTCCCCTGTCCTTGGAATGTTTCTTCGGCTTACCGGTCCCACACTAGGAACCGGTTTCAAGGACACAGCCTTGAGAGTGTAAGGTGTTTCTGAGCCCATCTGGACTGGATACGTGGCAGAATCCTGTTAGGGCCCCTATATAAACTTTTAACATTCTGGCAGGGGGTGTGGAGATCTTGTCCCATGGTGCCCAAGACAAGCCTGACAAGTTCCCTTGCTTATTAAACCTGCCACCCAAATGTAGAGTGGCCTGCCTCTTTCCTCAGTCTCTCCTTGCCCTCCTCATCCGGGGGCCAGTTCACAAACCAACGACACCCACATTGTGGAGGGTAATCTGCTTTCCTCAAAGTCTACTGAGAAGGGGACTTTTGAGAAAAAAATAATCAGAAAATGAGAGAGTGAGCCACACAATACCCGGGAAGGAGAAAAACAGGTAGAGTGAGCAGAACAGGGCACAAAGGCCTTGAAGTGGGAAAATGCCAGGAGGCGAGTGAACAAGGGGAAGACGACTGGAGAGGAGACCAGACTTGCAGAGGGCAGACCGCGCGGGGCCTTGTGGGTCTTCGGAAGCACTTCGGCGTTACTCTGAGTAAAATGGAGGGGAGGGTTTCAACGAAGGAATGATGGCTCTGACTTGGGCTCTGACAAGATTACTGGCTGCTGTGTGGAGAACGGGCCGCAGGTGGGCAAGAACGGCGGCAGAGAGCCCAGGCGTGAGGCTGTGCTGGTAACCCAGGACAGATGATGGGGGGGCTCGCGTCAGCGTGGTGGCAGTTAGGGCTCGGGAGAAAGGTCGAGGAGAAGTCCTTGAATTCTGGGTGTAGTGTGAAGGTGGAGCCAGGAAGACTTGCTGGCAGACTGGACATGGGTTGGGAGCGAAAGAAAGGAATCAAGGAAGACACTAAGGATTTTAGCTCCAACCATTGGAGCTGCCATTACCCGGGGTGGTGACGTTCGCGGCAGTAGCTTGGAGTGCAGTTGTGTATAACAAAGACTCTGGGCCACATAACGGGTTACCTAACACACAGCAAAGCGGAGGTGTCATACAGGCGGTTGGGTGTGCAGGTCGGGAGTGTGGGAGTGAGGCCCGTGTTGGGGATATAAATCGGCGATTAGCAGCATGCAGATGGTGTTTACAGCTCCGGGGCATTCCATGAAATCACCCAGAAAGTGAGAGCAGATACAAAAGAGCTCCCAGGAGTGAACCGCGGGCCACGTCGACACTTGGAAGTTGGGAAGCTAAGGAGAAGCCGACAAAAGGGATGAGAAAGCGTGATCAGAAAGAGAAGACCAGGGGCACCTGCGTGGTTCAGTCGGTTGAGCCTCTGACTCTTGATTTCGACTCAAGTCTCCATCTCACAGTTCCTGGGATCCAGACCCGCGTCGGGCTCTGCGCCGACAGTGCGGAGCCTGTCTGGGATTGTCTCTCTCCCTCTCTCTGCCCCTCCCCTGCTTGTGCTCTCTCTTCTCTCTCAGAATAAATAAATGAACGTAAAAGAAGACAAAAGAGGTGAGTGGGGTATTGTGGGAGCCAAGGAAGAAAGTGTTTCAAGGAGAAAGTGACCAACATGTCAAATGCTACCGCTGAGGACTGCGAAGTGACCACTGGCCTTAGCAATGTGGGGTCGTTTGTGATTGGGGCAGTTTTGGTGGACAGATGGGGACAAGGCCTGATTGGGTGGGATCTTGGAAGAAGAGAAGCAGAGATCTCAGGGACTGGGGACGGATGCCACTGTAGTATTTAATATAGAAGAAATAAGGGCACATGTATATGCTGATGGGAGACGTCCAGGAAGAGGAGAAAATTGGAGATGCAGTGAGAGAGAAGACTGCCGCGGCCATGGCCTTGGGAGGGACAGAATCTAACGCACAGGTGGAGGGTCTGTTCCCGGCCAGGAGCACAAACCAGTTATCCATGTTATCGGAGTGGAAGTAGATGCGGGGGGAGGATGGCCGTGTTGCCTGGACCATGCACTTCTCTTCTAATCCTGGCCATTTTCTTAGTGGAATAGGGAGCTAGGTCAAGCTCAGGTCAAAGTGAACACGGAGGGCAGGGGGAGAAAAGAGGTCGAGAGTTTGAAGAACTTTTTTTTTTTTTAAACCCAATGCTGAATTTTGCTTCCATTTCTGTGAGTTGGAGGCAGGCTGTCTATCCAAGAGTCAGAGCACAGGACACATAGAGGCTGGAGCGAGCCAACCCAAAGGCTTAGGTCCATAGAAGCATCAGTGTCCACAGAAGGGAGGGGGAGGAGAGCAGAAAGGACCCCAAGATGCCTGCGGCAAGACGGGAGGCACCCCAGAAAGGACAAAGGGTACATCAGGTAGGAACTGGGGATACCAGTGTTTAGCCACGTCGACTAGTGTTAGAGCCCATTGTGAGGTCTGTCGGTGCCTCCAGAAAACAGCAGATGAAGAGCACTCCCTGCATCGTGAACATTTGCCGCCTTCAAATGGAAGATGGGACGTAGAGGGTCAAGTAGGGCCTCCCTTCCCCCACCGCTGAGTAGCAGCCCAGCTCCTCTGTTGACACTGAACGTGGCAGTGGGGCGGGCCAGGGGGCTGTTAGGAGGAAGGAGAGGGGAGGGCCCCGTTCCAACTCCTACACTCCAGTTCACCAGCGTGGTCCCTGGACCAGCGGCACGCATTTCACCTGGGAAACTGAGGAATGCAAAGTCTCGGGCCCCACCCGCTACGTGGGAGCCTCTGAGGGGAGGGCCCAGCGGGCTGTGTTTTACCCAGCTCCTCTGCTGTCCACCCGAGTTTGAGAAACATTGCTCCAAGGCAGCCGGGAAAAGTCTCTCTCTGCTCTTATCCAGTACTGCCACCTATTGGGCAAGCTCTCCAGGCGCGGGGAGGTTCATCTAAACTCGAGGGTTTCCTTTAACAGACTTAAACAACTTTACAAAGCAAAACCAGAGAGCAGCCTTCTCGCGGCCCCTCACATTAGGTAAACACTAAGTTCACACGGCTGTGACAAATATATTGAAACTCCTATTTTTTGGGTTTTTAAAAAATAAAACATTTTGCGTTCACTTTCCACGGCCCAGTAGAACACATAGTCATTCCTTTTCTCGTACCGTGCCATCATAATACAATTGCGAAGTCACGGTGACCACATTTTCCGAATGTGATAAACTAGACATATGGTGCGACTGAGCATAAATCGACAGATGGAGACAACATGACCTAATATTTGGAATTAATACCATCCTGGGAAATCTTAGAAGTTTGTTATTGTATCACAAATGAGGCCATCATTTCTGTGGTTTTGAGCACTCGAGCTCTTTACGGTTTTCAGTAGTTACAAAGAATAAAGCAGTAAGCACCTTCGCATAATAAACTGGTTTTTAAAGGTGATTTCTTTAGGATTACAATAAGAAAGTAAACTTTCTAGCCCAAATGGTATAACATCACAATGGTACCTAAAGAAAGTTGAAAGAAAAACTAGAAGGAACGCAAACATGTTAACAAAAGAATCAGTCAATTGTGGCGCCTTCATCACACGCTGCTCGGCAGCTGCCGTAAATCACATTTACAACAAGCTTATACCATCGTGTCAGGGAATCTGGTCCACATTCCGGCCTCCAATTATCTTGGGAACACCCTTCCCCTGTCGGTCCTGCCTCCCTGGTAGAAGCCAGAAATCTTGCTTTCTCAGCTCACGTGCAGATAGGTTCACACGTGACGTAGGAGTCATCCGTCACACGGACAGAAGTGAGACTTCGATTCAGAAGTGAGCATCGTGAACAGTCAAGAGACACGTGGCATGTGGCGCCGGCAGCCGAGGGTCCAGCGCCTGCTCCCCAGCCCTGCAGGTGCAGGCCGTGGCGCCGTGGCCGTGGTACTCACGGACCCCCGGTGGGACGGTTTCACCGCCACTCCCGGCTGAGAGGCCTGGAAGCCGGACACTCTGGCCCTCTCAGAGGTTTGCAGACTCCGTGATTTTAACAAATCCCCTCTCTGCTTGTGTGCTGGCTCTAGTACTTCTGCTATAGAGCAAATCACCCCAAGGCTCAGTGGATTGTGTGGCTTAACGCAGAATTTCTCAATCTCAGCACAATCAACATTTGGGGCCAGATAATTCTTTGTTGTGAGGGGCTGTTCTGTGTGCTGTACAATGTTCAGCAGCACTCCGGGTCTCTACCCGCTGGATGCCAGGAACTGTCCCCTCCTCCCAAGTTGTGACAAGGAAGCATAAGGTCTCCAGACATTGCCAAACGTCCCCTGGGGGGAAATCCCCTCCAGCTAAGATCGACTAGCTTCAAACAACAAAGTATTGGAGAATGTCTTGGCTGGAAGGTTCTGGCTTGGGGTATCTAATGCGGTTGCAGTCAGATGGTAGTTAGAGCTAGGGGCTGGCTGGTAATGTTTGTCTTCTCATGGAGTCTCAGGGACCCTCCACATGGTTTCTCTATGTAGGCTAGTTTGGGCTTTTTCACCACATGATGACCTCAAAGGAGTTGAAGTGCTTACGTGGAAACTCAGCGCTCCAAGAGGACTGGTACCCAAAAGAACTGGGTAACGCCTTTTAGGCTCTAGCCTCAGAAGTCACCCGGTTCCACTTCCAACATAGTCACAAGATTCGAGGGGAGGGGACAGAGACTCTGCCTCCGGATGGGAAGAGGGTCAGAGTTACACTGTAAGATCCTGTGGGATGGGAGATGGTGTTTGAAAACGATCTGAAAACTGAAAAACTACCTGAAAATCTGTCACGGTGCTCTACAACGTTACTCATCAGAGAAGTGCAAAGCACAATGAGACCCCCACTGCATACCCACCAGAATGGCTAAAAACAAAAAGATCGACAGCACTAGGTTCAGACAAGGATGTGGAGCAACTAGGACGATATTACTGATGGAATGTAACTCGGTATCACCAACCTTGGAAAAACTGTTATCGGCTGAAGCCAAACCAACGCCTAGTCTATGACCCAGCGATCACTTTCCTGGGCTCGGAACCCAAGGGAAATGAATGCGTATGTTCAACCAAAGGCACAAACAAGGATGTTCATAAAAGCTTTATTCGGCGTAATCAAAAACTGGGGGGGGAGACACGCGCATTGGGGCGCCTGGGTGGCTCAGACAGTTAAGCGTCCGACTTCAGCTTACGTGACGATCTCACTGTTTGTGGGTTCGAGCCCCGCGTTGGGCTCTGTGCTGACAGCTCAGAGCCTGGAGCCTGTTTCAGATTCTGTGTCTCCCTCTCTCTCTGCCCCTCCCCCACCACTGCCTCTCTCTCTCTCTCTCTCTCTCTCTCTCTCTCTCTCTGTGACTGTCTCTCTCTCTGCCTCTCTGTCTCTCTCCTTCAGAAATAAACATTAAAAAAAATGTCTGTCTGTAGTGAGAGGCCTGAGAAAATTAAAACTTAAAAGCTTAAGTTACGGGAAACTGAAACCTAACCAAGCTTAACCAGCTTGTTCCGCTTCTGTACAATTGCTTGGCGCGCCCATGTATTCCTGATCAATCATTGTTGCCTGGCACATCCGTATATTCCTGATCAACCATTGTTACTTGGCACATCCGTGTACTCCTGATCAATCATTGTTGCCTGGCACATCCGTGTATTCCTGATCAATCATTGTGATACCCGTACCCCCGGTTGTGGTCTGACCTAAAGGCAGGAACCAATCGAATACTGTTAAGTGTCCAACTTTAAACACCAACCAATCGCAGCTCTGTAACTGTGAAAAATTCCTGGTTTCCCCATGACTTGTTTGTACCTGTCTATAAAAGGGGTGTAAAAACCTCTCTCAGGGCCTCTTGGCGTCACCGGCAACGGGGGCGCAGAGGTCCAGGTTCGAACCTGCAATAAATGACCCTTGCCACTTGGCTTTGACTTACGACTCTGGTGGTCTTTTGTGGGAGGTTTCAGAACTTCGGGCATAACAGTAGGAGAAGACATGTATAAATTGGGATCTTCTCAAGGGGCTCCTGGGTGGCTCAGTTGGTTGAGAGTCTGACTTCAGCTCAGGTATGTCACGGAGCCCACTACAAATACTCTGTCCCCCTCTCTCGCTGCCGCTCCCCCAACTCACTCTCTCTCTCTCGAAAAAGAAATAAAACAAATAAATAAATAAATAAATAAATTGTGATTTTTCTCATCCAAGAGAATGTTACACTGCAGGGGGCACCTTGGGTGCCTCTGTCGATTAAAGGGCCGATTCTTGATTTCGGCTCAGATCATGATCTCTCCGTTCGTGAATTCGAGCTCCGCACAGGGCTCTGTGCTCACAGCGTGCAGCCTCCTTCAGAACCTCTGTCTCCCTCTCTCTCGGCCCCTCCCTCACTCGCATACATGCTCTCTCTCTCAAAAAAAAAATAGATGTTTTAAAAAAGAATGTTATGCTGCAATATTAAAGGAGAAACAACTTATACACTGAACAAGGATGAATTTCAGAGACACTGTGCTCAGCAAAGGAAGTCAGACATACACATGGTGTAATTCCATTTAGATAATGTTCAAAAACAGGAAAAACTAATCAGTGGTGATGGAAATCAGAAGAAATGGTTACCTGTAGTGGGGGAAAGGGATGAATACCAACTGCAAAGAGACACAGAGAACTTCTGGAAGGCTGGGGATAATCTATATTTTGATCTGGGTGGTGATGACACAAGTGTATATATATGTAACAGGTAATTGGGACACTTCAATTCGTGTGTTAGTGCCCTGTAGGCACTTTATTTTATCCCTCAATAAAAAGTAGAAATAAAATTCCTTTTCTGCTTCAAGTAGCTACTGGATTCTGTCAGTTACAACCGAGACCCTCACCGCTGGAAGGCCGGGTCTCCCGCCAGAGCCACCAAGTTCCTGTGTGACTGGATCCTCTGCAAATTAAGCCCTCTAGAAAACTATCTCCGTTCAGGATGCACCCAGGGGAATTTTCCTACAGAAGAGAGGTCCACAACCAAGCATTGTAACCCTAAAATATTAAAAACTGATGAACAAAACCATGTAGCTGTTGACTATCAGTCAGGAACATCCTACGCACAGCTGAAAGATAAATTAGGGTACAGAGAACTTCCATTGAGAAGCTTTCCCAGAACACAGTGCAAAGAGATAAAGGGAGGAAAGGAACAGAGGATGTAAAGACACATGGAGGAAAGATTCAGTAGTTACAATGTTCTCTTAAAGTTATTTCCAAAAGGAGATAATCGAAGCAACGTTCAAAAAATGGTAATAGTCAAGAAATTCCCAGAACCCAAACACAAGTCCTTAGATTGAGAGAGACACAGAGTGCCAATCGATATTAAAAAAAGAACAACAACCACCCACATCTAGACAATGTGGCAAATTTTCAGAACAAGAAGGACAAAGCGATTGAGAGGGACAGCGAGTGCCAGTCAGCGTTTAAAAAATAACAACAACCACCCACGTCTTGACAATGTGGCAAATTCTCAGAACAACAAGGACCGAAAGATACTAGAACAAAATGACCTGAACAAAATAAGAATGAAATTGACATAGACTTTTCCATCAGCAAAACACATGCAGAACTTCGTGATAAATTGCTGATATGAAGTGATAGATACTTGGGAGTTCATTATATTATTCCCTCTACTTTTCTGTAAGATTAGACTTTTTCACAGTGCAAAGATTTCTTCCGTTGTTTTTCCTTTTGTTGTCTACTGGAGGGTAAATATATTGGAACTTTGAATTCTGTATCCATTCATTATGTGAAAGATGAAGACAAAATGAGAACATTTTCAGATTATAAGGACTCAAAACTATTATCACACCAGATGCTCCAAGAGAACTTCAACAAGGAAAAAAGTGCAACTAAAACAAGTAAATGGGATGAAAGTGAATACGAAAAGGGTTAACATTAGGCAGGGAGAGATGAGGGACCTTCAGGGAGGCAGGCTGCAGCTGCAGGGGGAGGCTGAGGAAGCGGCAAGGGCAGCGGGAGTTTGGGGAAAGGAGGATGAGATCAACCTGTTCCGGACCCGCCCGGGCTGGATGCCGTGCATGGAGTCTCACGAACCCTCTGGTAAGGCCCCAATAAAAAGTCAAGGACAGAATCCCTCAGCGGCTACCCCCTCAGGACCCTCTCACTCTTGGGCACTTTGTATTTTCCCTCAAGAAACTCGCTCGCTTTGCTCACTCTCTGTTGTCCGTGAGATTCATTCTTCCACTCCATGAGACAAGGACCAGCGTCTCCCCCACCCTCCTATAACAAAAGGGGCAACGGAAGGCAAAGAAGTCCGTAAAATACGTGGTAAAACTAAATTATGATCGCTTATGAAAATGATGGTCTTTAACACCAAACCGTAACTAAATTCAAGATACATCAGCATGGAAGTCCTAGGAGAGTGAGGAAGGGGTGGAGTTGAGGGCAGTAAAAGCTTCTAAGGGTCTAATTGTGTCCAGCTCAGTCATTCAGAAGAAAAGTGGCCTTTAGCCGAGTACGCCTCACACTTGGATATGTACATGAATCACCGGGGCCCTTTGTTAAAGAGCATTTGCTCTTTTTTCCTTATTTGTTTGTTTGTTTTAGTTTAGAAAGACGGAATCCCAGGCAGGCTCCGCACTGTCAGCGCAGAACCTGATGCGGAGCTCAAACCCATGAACCCCGAGATCTTGACCTGAGCTGAAGTCGGGACACTTAACTGACTGAGCTACCTGGGCGTCCCTAAAGAGCGTTTTCTGATTCAGCAGGGCTCAGGTAGGCCTGGGATTCTGCATTTAAAACATACTGCACAGACCACATTTTGAGCAGCAAGTCTTTAGGCTGTATTGTGGTTAAGGATTGTGCTGACTCAGGGCGAATAAATAGCTAAACTTCCCTCGTTCTGTTTCAAAAATGTAAAAATGATAAACACAGTGTTTCAGAAAGTATTCCGGGACACGATTTGTAAAAATCACAGACCAGAAGCGAAGTGGAAACCCACGGCTGTTTAAGTGTGGGCCCTTAGAGACCAGGAAGGACCTGACCCAGGCAGTAAAGTCTGGAATTTCAACTCCAGCCAAGGAATAAGGAACCGCCGCATCCTCTCCCCCCACCCACAGTAGGGGAACAGATGCACTGAGCTCATGGTCCACCAGCCCTATCTGCAGGCTTACCAAATTCCACGTATCTGCTTCGGAGCAGAACTCGAAACAAACTGCACCTATTGTGTGAGCTCCTGGTTTGGAACTGTGATACATGCCTGCAGGGCAAAAGCCCTGAGCCCCTGGTTTCTGTCCTCAAGACACTGGGCTGAAGCAATCTTAAAACCACTTTTCAGGGACACTGAGTGGGAAAGAAAACAAAACCAAAAAAAGCCTCCGTAAAGATGAACGTTCACAAAAATTTTTACAGGGGCACCTGGGTGACTCCGTCAGTTAAGTGTCTGACTTTGGCTCAGGTCATGATCTTGTGGTTCATAGGTTTGAGCCCCCTGTTGGGCTCTGTGCTGACAGCGCAGAGCCTGGAGCCTGCCGGATTCTGTGTCTCCCTCTCTCTCTGCCCCTACCCTGCTCATTCTCTCTCTCTCTCTCTCTCTCTCTCTCCTCTCTCTCTCCCCCTCAAGATAAACATTAAATTTTTTAATTTTTTACAAAGGCCACAATGAAACCCAGCACTGCAAAAGGAGGCCACATGTAAGAAGAGTCACATAAAATAAAGTAGAAATAATAGAACAATCTGGAAAGGATTTTAAAATGTGTATTTAAAATCAACAAAAGCAGGAGGTTATGAATCAAGAACAGATGAAAATCTTGAAAATTAAAAAACAAACAAACATTGACACCATTTTTGGAGGGTAGATTAGCCAAAGTCCAGTCAGGAAAAGAAAAATCTCTCTAGATACTTCCAACAGAGGGAACTTGATACAAGGAGTGTATCACACAGGTAATAGAGGAACTGAGAAGCTGAGAGGGGACAGTGAGGCATCCCAGAGATCACAATCAGCAAGAGGCTGCTACCACGCCTGTGGCTGAAGGGACAGCAGAGAAGGCTGTGCTGTCAGAACCCAGCATTTAGAGCCACGTGACAGGAACTAGAGCCATAGCAGGAGCTGCCACAGTGGAAGGTGCAGCTTTCCGACAGATAAGACGGAGGCACAGAGGAGACACAGTCCCTTCTGGAAACACTGCCCAACACCCAAACAGGAGGGAAATTCCTCTCCCCGGAGGCATCTGCCAATACCTCCCATTGGCCAAACCTGCCCAGAAGGGATCATGGGATACATAGGTCCCTGCAATATGGAACAGGACAGAGTAGGGTGGGGAATGAATCAGAGAAAAACCGACAAATGACCAACGTAATGAGATCAACAGGAATGGGCGCAAAAAGGGGATTCGTCATTCAGAAGACAGAGCTGAGGAAATCACTCAGAGGCGGCGCAGTAATAAAAAGATTTAAAATATGAAAAAGTAATTTTCATTGAGGGGGATAGATTGAGAGGCACCAAAACCTATTTAATGAAAGTTCCAGAGAGTGAAACTAGAAAGAATCAGGAAGTAGCAATATTTAAGGAGGTAATGTCTGAGAATTTTCCAGAACTGCAGAAAGACAGCACCTAGATTGAAAAAGCTATTTCCAGGGAAGATCAGCTGTATTCATGATACCATGAATCCCCATGAAAATAACTAAAGCTATGGGTAAAAATTTTTAAATCTTAACAGCGTTAAAGAAAACTAATAAAAAAGCAAGCAAATACCAGGCCAAAATTCAAGAGAAACCAGGAGCCTGTAGAAAGAAACAGAATTTCAAAGCACAGACTTACTTTTACCCCCAAGGGATTTGCTAATAAGGAACACTTGTGCTTCAATTTTAGCCGCTTAATGGGAAAATTTGGACATAAAACAACGCCAGGGCCGGCTGAAGGTAGAGAAAGTAACAGGAGGCCTTTCCCATGTTAAGCTGGGACCCCATTGGCTTGGAGATATTTAAGAGCAGAGAAAAAAAATCCTTCCCTGTGAGGTTGTGACCATGAACTTGCAGCTCAGGTTCACACTGCCTGAGTGGTTCTGGGAATTTAAAGTTATGTACCTGATTTAAAGCGGTTGCAGATTGGGGCTAAGCCAATAAGAAAACGCAAATGCAAAACTTTATTTTTTTAAGACAAGCAACTTCATCCTAGGCTTCAGTGAATCTCCAACAAAATAATTTTTCAAGTACAATAAACCAGCATCAAGTAAAAAATAACCAAACATATAAGAGAACGAGTCACCATGAGTGGGAACCAGATAAAACAACAGAGTGCAGAATCAAACTTAGCAAAACGTCAGACAGAGATTAATTGGAAAAAAAGTCCTTACTGCATTTAAAGAAATAAAATACATGATTAAAAATATCTGCAAGAAGAAAAAACTATAAAAAGCGATCCTTACTGGTTTCTAGTGCTATTCTCCAATAAAAGGCATCAGGGCTCCTTGGAGAAACGATTGTTTCTAGAACTGGAGCAGGAAAAATACACAGTGAGCCCGGAGCACCTTGAAGTGCCAGAAAATAAGGAAGTGCTCAAGAAACGAAATGTTAAGAGTATCTCAAAGGAGCACAGGAGACAACCCGAAGGAGCCACGAACAGCCAAAGCTGGGACAATTGGGGCAAGAGAAACAAAATACAAAAAGTAGTATTGCATTATAAACTAAAGTTATATTTACAAAATAAATATCTATGAGTCCATAATGATACAAATGAAGAAAAAGTAATGGGGGAGAATAGACAAATCACAGAATTCCAAACAGTTTATGTAGATACTCCCCCTCAAGGAGGTGAAGCTTAACTTTCTACCTCCTCCTTGTGGGCTCTGCTTTGAGCCTTGCTTCCACAAAGGACAGCATCGAAAGGAAGGAAAGGAACTTAACAGTGGAGCGATCTGGCAGGTGCTACCTCAGCCAGGTGACCAAGGTCAACATGGCCAGAGAAATTGTGGAAACATATATTAACTACAAAGAAGAAACAGACAGTGGACTTTGCGACAAAACGAACAGAGGCCAGAAGAAAATAAAGAGATAATTTCAGTGAGCTGAAAGAAAATAACAGCCAACCGAACAATCCATACTCAGTGAAAAAATATCCTTCGAGCATAAATGTGAAAGAAGAGAAGCAGAACCAGAGCAATCCGGACAATGAAGTTTTTAGAGAGAGACACAGACACAGAATCGGAAGCAGGCTCCAGGCTCCGAGCTGTCAGCACGGAGCCCGATGCAGGGCTTGAACCCACAAACCACGAGATCATGACCTGAGTCAAAGCCGGCTGCTCAACCGACTGAGCCACGCAGGTGCCTCAAAAGAGAAGATTTAAAACTCTGGCAACAAAATTCGAAAGCGTAAAGAGGGGTGCCTAGGTGGCTCAGTCAGTTAAGCGTCTGACTCTTGACTGCGGCCCAGGTGATGATCTCACGGTTTGTGGGATCGAGCCCCACATTGGACTTCGAGCTGACAGCGCAGAGCCTGCTTGGGATTCTCTCTCTCCTTCTCTCTCTGCCTCTCTTTCTCTCTAAATAAATAAATAAACTTTTAAAAAAGTGTAAATAGAATCAAATGGGAATCCAGAACAAAAAAAAATACAGTCATTGAAATTAATAACTTGAGTGACAGGTTTAACAGCATTATTATACACAGCTAAAGAGAATTGATGAACTGGAAGATAAGCCAGGAGAAAAAATATCCGTGACAAAGTAGAAGGGGAAAAAAGGAAAATATAGAAAACAGTGTAAGAGACATATAGGTTATGATGAAAAGACCTAACAAAAGGGTCGTAGAAGCCCCAGAAAGAACAAAGAGGCAAAATGGGACAGAAACAATATTTGAAAAGACAATAGCTGGCAATTTTCCAAAACTAATGAAACATACAAGCCATATATTCACGAAGCGCTGTTAATCTGAAGAGGGATAAATACAAAGAAAACCACACATAGGCACATCATAGTCAAACTGCTGAAAACAAAAGCCAAAAAAAAAAAAATCTTAAAAGAAAACACGCAAAAAAGACAAGTACCTTCAAAGGAGCAATTATGACACTGACAAATAATTTTTAACACAACAAGCGAGAGGAAAATGAAATGATATCTTCACAGTGTTGAGGGTCATTAGCTGCCAGTCCCGAATTATGTATTCAGTGAAAATACCCTTCGAAAATGATGGTGAAAAAAAAATATTTTCAGACAAGAGACTGATGGAAATCCTCACCAGTAGAATTTCCTTAAAGGAAATAGTAAAGAGTGTCATTCAAGCTGAAGGAAAATGATGCCAGATGGAAATTCGGATTTGCAGGAAGGAATGAAGTACAAGTAAAAGTGTAAATATGTGGGCAGTTCTAATATTGACTGTTCAATACAATAACAATAATTGTGGGGAGGCTTAGCATACACAACTGCAATGGCCTACGGGTCAGGGGCGGGGGTATGAATGGAATGTTCGAGGTCCTTGCACGGTCCCGGAAGTAGGCAAAAATACCGTTTAACATTAGATCTTAATCGATCAAAGACACCTGTTTAATCTCTATTACAACTACCGCCCAGCAATCATACTCCTGGGTATAGGCCCCAAAGAGATGTGTAGACACGTGCACCACAGGAGAAGGGTAAGAATGTTCACAGTAGCCGTATTTGAGACAGCCCCAGATGTTGATGGAGAAAGGATCAATAAATTGAAGTCTGTTCATCCAGGGGAACAAAACAGAACGAGGGAGGGAGTTCCAGAGAGACTCTGACTGGAGGAGCTTGACAATCTCTCCCGGCATAGCCACCGGAATGAATGAATTGATTTGCTTCACTCCGTTTAGGATTAAAGGATTAAAAATTCCAGGAGAATGAGTCAGCCTCACATACTTTACACAACACGCTGACACTTTGGCTCTACTGCAGTCATTAGAGGAAGAATCTGGCAGATGGAGCCTTCAGGGGCCTCTTTAGTTTCTGTAGCAGGAGTTCCGCCAGATCCTCAAGTTATCATTCCACCAGAGATGGTGCACACCTAGGGAATTGCCCAGAAGTAACCGTCCTTGCTGTTATAGGAAGGGATGGATCGCTGCGGGCTGGTGCCCCCTCCCCTCACAAAACAATCCATCCTTTCGGTCGCTCATTATTCATATAACCCATCTGCCCCCAGAGACGCTTCCCAAAATGCTGGGGTCTAAAGTAATGTGATTTTCTCCCTTGCAACATAGAACGCGCTCACTCTTCCCAAAGAGAGGCACACCGAAGTCTCCTCGGTTTCCGTATCCAGCTGCAAGAGAAAGATCTCTGGATCAAATCTGTTCCTCTTCTAATTCCACCACAGTTCTATGTTGAGAAAGGAGTGAGTCACAGATATGAGGAATTCTTTAAAATTCATAAATATACATATTTGGCAAGGAAGAAACTTTGAGGATCAGAAATGGTCTTGTTTTTGCAACTAGTTCTGTGGTTTCCCTCCTCCATCATGCAACCCTAATTCTTCCTGCCTTGCTGGCGTGAGATGTCCCAAACTTGAATTTCTCAGAGTCTATGCCCCTGTCAGTCCTGCCGGGTCAGGTGCCCAGTAGTCTTGCCCAGGGGGGCCCGAGTTCCATCCGTCCCCTGCCCTACCCCCATAGCAACCTATTTTGTATGAATCAGAGGCGGTGGATTAAGCCAATATCATAAGCCCCTTGTTTTGCCTTCTCACAGCAATATGGGGACGAGGCAAGAAGTTTCTGCACCAGATAAGCCCAGAGGCTCTCTAGATTAACATCCCAGCTGAAACCAGTCGCTCTTCCTCCCCACAAAGGGAGAGGATGCGCGTGATCTCAATTTCTCACAGGCTCTCCCAGTGCTATCAGCAACGGGCAGCTGATGTTCTCAGAACTGATATGCGACCCCCCCGCCCCGGGTAGCTGGCATCCAACTTCAAATCCACACCCTCCTCACCTCCCCCAACCTCCCTCCCACACAACTGTTCTCCTAGAAGCCCTGTAAAAAAAAGGGGAAAAACCTGCCAATAAATATACAAAAGGATTTTCAACCTCACCGATAACCAAGGGAATGCAAACTAAAACAACAAGAAGTCATTTTTCACCCATCAGAAGGGAAGATACGACATTTGGGCAAAGTTTAGGGCAAAGAGGCACTTTCATTACTGCAGGAAGTCTAACTTGGCACAGCCACTTTGTCGAGGAATATGGTGGTGTCAGTAAGTCTAAACATGCACGTATTATATGATTCAGCATCTGCCCTTTTAAGTATCTGCTCTAGAAAACACACTCTGGAATAGATAGACAGGAGATGTTCACCTTGGCATTGTGTATAAAAGTGAAAATCTGGAAACAACCTAAAGGTCATCAGTACAAGGTAAGTAAAATGTGGTCTTTTCATCACATAGCTAAGAATGAACTAGATGCCCAAGTATCAACAGGGATTTCAGAACTGGATGAGATGGCTGAGAGAAAAAAAAAAAGCAAGGAGGAGTGAAAAAAGTGAACGATACCGATAGGAGTGTATCATTTTTGCAAAAACAGGCACATGCGTGTTTATGCATATACTTTTTAAGTTCTGGAAGATTTACTCCAGATTCATAATAAAGAGTGGAGAGGTAGGGAACAGAGGGACTTAGATCAGGTTATTTTCAAAGGTGACTTAATCTTTATTTATTTATTTATTTATTTAACGTTTGTTTATTTTTGAGACAGAGAGAGACAGAGCATGAACAGGGGAGGGGCAGAGAGAGAGGGAGACACAGAATCTGAAACAGGCTCCAGGCTCTGAGCTGTCAGCACAGAGCCCGACGCGGGGTTCGAACTCACGGACCGTGAGATCATGACCTGAGCCGAAGTCGGACGCTTAACCGACCAAGCCACCCAGGTGCCCCAATCTTTATTTATAACATACTTATTTTCACCAGGAGAATGGGTTCATGTTTCATTCTTACAAGTGAAAATTAATAATAAAAATAACGCATGTTACTCTGGAAAGTCTACTTACCTTAAAATGCTCACTCGCTTGGTGTATGATGAAGACCCGCCTTTGGTGACATCTTTTATGCAGGACCATAGACCAAGGGGCCCTAGAAGCTTCCAGGAGTACTCCCTTGGAGATACAAGGTCTAACAGGCAAACCAGGCAGGCACAGCAGAATGTCTCCATGAGCTTTAAGCCAAATTTAAACAGGAAGCTTCTAAAGCTTTTGAAAATCCACCAAAATTAGTGAGCTAACAGTGGCCCTTAAATGACTTATCGACTGCTGCATAAGAAATTATCCCAAAACATCATGGCTCAAAACAACACTTATTACTACACAGTTTTTGTGGGTCAGGAACCAGGGACTCTCACAGTGCTGCAATCAAGGTATTGACCGGGGCTGCAGTCTCATCTGAAGGCTCCGTGGAGGGAGGCTCCACTTCCAAACTTGTTCAGGCAGTTTGTTGGCAGGACTGTGTTCTTCACAAGCTGTTGGATTGAGAATCTTGGTTTCAGTGAAGGCCTAAGTTTCTGATTGGTTGTTGGCCAGAGACTGCCCTCAGTTCCTTGACATATGGACCTCTCCGTGGTGTCGATCACAACATGGCAGCTGGCTTCATCAGAAAAAGCAAGCAAGACACATCAGACAGAGAGAGAGAGTTGTGACCAAGACAGAGGTCATAGTCTTTTGTGGCCCAATCTTAAAAGGGACAACTCATTGCTTTTGTCATATTCTATTCATTAGAAGCAAGTGACTGGAGTGGCATACTCAAGGAGAGACAAGCATCATTAGGATCCAGATCAGAAGCTGCTACCATTACCACATGGGAATTCTGTGTTGTGTTTATGCTGTGTTATAATGGGGCCAATAAGGGGGAAGGGGGTGCCCCAAGCATGGAGGAAATATTAGTATCCAAGAGTCCTGAAAGAGAATTCCTAGTGTTCGAGAGAATACTAGTAAATCCAGTAGATGGCACCCTTCACTATGAGCTGGTACATACTCCCTTGAGAACAGCATCTTCTGACACAGCCTACCCTGGAAATAAAGAGATTTAAGCATCCAACTAAATATTCTTATTAATAGGGATTATGATATATACCTATTGATGACCAATTTTCAAAGAAAAATAATACAATTCTGCTACATTTCAAATTGATTTCTATGATTATCTTTTTAAAATTCTGTTGCAGATTTTGGCATGTATGGTGACAAATTCTATCATAATGACATGTAAATTTTTTGTGTGTAAGCCAGGATCTGACTACGACTAAGTGAGCAGTCTTTTTAAACTACAAGTACCTCAATTCAGCATCACAACTGATAAACTCAACATCATGTGGTCGTTTGTGCCTAACAAAATATTGTACTTCCAGAAAAATGGCCATACCATCAATTAACTTTTAAGCCTTTCTTCACATGGTTAAAGTCTCTGGGTAACTATAAACATTAAGGGTCATCCAGCAGTGATTTTCAATCTATAGTATGTGACTTACTAGTGCATCAGAAGGGACATTCCCATGGGGGCTGAGCAGTCTTCTCGGTGGTTAATTTGACAACTACATGTGGAGTGCTCTCTCTCTCTCTCTCTCTCTCTCTCTCTCATACCATGTTCTCCAGGAGCTCGTGCTGAGCAGCGAACAGCAACAACGTGTACTCTCTGCATAAAACTCCCCTGGTAAGCCAGCGAGCCCCAGCAGAGACGCAGGCAGCCAAGCTTCCCCCACTCTGCTCCAGCCCTATAATCCTTGAAACAAACTTTGTATCAGACCAAGCATCACAGCCACACGAGCAGGAATTCTCAAACACAAACACAAACATGCAAAACTCAGAGAACGTTTGAGGGAATCCATTGCCATGAAGGACAGGCACCAAGCTCACCCAACACAAGAAACACCAGAGTTGCCTCTTGTATTTATGGCGGGATGGTTGTGTGTGTGTGTGTGTGTGTGTGTGTGTGTGTCTTTTTCCCACTCCATTTTGAGGAGTCTGAAACATCTCAAAGCTGAAATAATAGGAGGAGGCTTTTTTTTTTAAATGTAATTAAAACCTGAGAAGGAGTCACAAGCTCTTTCAGCATATTTAGGCTCAAGATATACACCAACAGGAAGTTGTCCTCCACAGAAATGTCTGATCGGTTTGTAACTATCTCTCCCGAGGGTCACCTCACCCCCATGAACTCTTCCGCTGTCCACGTCCACCCGCAGGACCTGAAACTTTCTCCTCCTCCCTCCAGGAGGGGAACTGGGTGGGGTACAGTATAACTGGCGGCCAATAATAGACTAATAGAAAGATCAAGGCATGTGGGAAAGAAGCGAAGATGTTGAAATGGTTCAAGGAAGTCGCTCTCTACTAGCGAAGAAGCGGACGCAGGCCCACAAGATGGGTGAACGGATGAGGACAAGCCACCGAGTTCTTCTTTAGACTCCATACGGCCTGGATTGTGAGGTGAAGAGTTCATCGTGTGTGTCTGGTTGGCTGAGGTGTGGGTATGCTGCATCTCTTCTCTCTCAGTCACTTACCAAGCTTTGCTTTCTCCTAAGGAGAAGACGAAGAGAGGAAAAGGTCGTGCACAGGGTCGTTATTGACCATCCCATCCCTTCCCCAACAAAGCAAAAGTCCTTAAGCCCAGACCGCATTTTGAGGTACTCTAAAGCCATCTTGGTGTTTCAAGGTGTGATATTCAGCTGGACTTCAGATTAAAACTTTTGTGTTAAACAAGAAAACATTTCCACCATAAATGTCAGACTATAGAAACAATGATGTTAAAGAACGGGAGTTGCCTGGATGCAAACTGCAATGGCTCTGACATTCACCCCAGATAGCCCAAAAAGTGGGGGGGATGGAAATTGTGAGACAAAGCGGCAAATGTCACAATTTGGTGAGGCGGATTTCTTAAGGTACCAGATCGGAAGACTTTGATCTGTGATTAGAGATGCCAATGAAATGGGACAAGAGCAGAAGCCACAAGAGCGGAGGGACTATGAGGTGATTGCCATGTTAGGGGCGTTCATGGCCTCTAGGTCACCAAACTGGGTTTTTGTTTGTTTTTGAGGGAACAGGAGAATGGATTGCAGAATGGCTGCAATCCATAGGCCCAGTTGATTAGCACAAGTTGGTGAGAAGGGGGACAGGCACCGCCTGCTCCTCCAGACCCTCTACAGCAGGGACCTCCTGGGAGAGAAGACAGCAAGGCAGGAAGGGCCAGAAGCACCAAGAGCAGAGCTTCTCAACCTTGGCTGCACGTTGGGTCACCTAGGGAGCTTTCAGAAAATACCAGTACCTTGACTCCTCCTCAGAGATGCGCATCCTACCGGCCTGAGCCGAGTCCTGTGCAGAGAAACTTTTTCAGAGGATCCCAGGGGAGTCTAATGTGCAGCTAGAGTTGAGAACTTCTGACCCAGATTAAAAGCCTGTAATCCTAACGTATAGTCGAGATTTATTCAGCCATCTTCGTCTTCAGCTTAATCTTCAGAATTCTCACCACGGGTGAAGCTAGTCTGAGGAAGGGGAAAAGGTCATCATATCTGTTCTCCAAAAGCAAGATTAAATGACCAAGCTCTCACTGATCCAAGGGACAGAAGCGATCCAAAATACAAAAGTGGACCTGAGATCAGTAAGATCCCCAGGGTTTAGACAAAGCAGGATCCGAAGTCTGAGTAGGGCCCCTTCCCAAAAGTTCAGCTGGGAGACTCCACAGACTGATCTGACTTCAGTTGAACAGGATGAATCACGAAGGGACTGGCAGTGAGTTTTTAGCCACTCATACCCCAGCATTCGGGAAACCCAGACACACGGAGATGAAACCTGAAGTGCCACCTCCAAACATCGGGAGGATCTACATGGCCTGGGTTTGTTTCAAGTTGTTAGGGAAGACCGCCAGCAGCGAGCGGCCCGCAAACATAAAGATACCTCCTTGGAGAACATCTTCTCGTTTTCACACAATATAGGGCAGAAACGGCGGGATGTGCTGCGCTCTGGCTCTAAAGTACGGGCAAAGAAATCATGACGAACTTGGGGTGAGGGGGTGGCTCAGTCGGTTGAGTGTCCGACTTTGGCTCATATGATTTCTCAGTCCGTGGGTTCGAGCCCCGTGTCCGGCTCTGTGCTGACAGCTCAGAGCCTGGAACCTGCTTTGGATTCTGTGTCTCCCTCTTGCTCTCTGCCCCTCCCTAGCTTGTGCTCTCTCTCTCTCTCTCTCTCTCTTTCTCTCTCTCTCAGAAATAATAAACGAGGAAACTTGAAAGAAAGAAAGAAAGAAAGAAAGAAAGAAAGAAAGAAAGAAAGAAATGATGAACTCAGTCAAGCTCAGCATGGCCTGGCCTCCACAAGGCCAAAAAAGGAGTTCAAGTCACGTGAGCAGCAGAAGGATGGAGACTGAACTGGAGAAGTAGTCTTTGGATGCCACTCTCAAATACTGGGATTCTCTCTGCAGAAACTTGCAAATACTTCCTCGGGAAAAGCACTAACAGGGACAACAATTGTATAGAATAAGCACACACGGTCTTCCCTCACTGTGTTCAGTTTCTAAGGAGAAAGAGTCTTTTTCACGTTGCAGCTCTTGGGTTTTCCTTTGTTGCGGAGAATCCACAGGTAATGCACATAGAGATTTTTAAAAATATAAAGAACACAGAGATTCCAAGTTGGAAGAAGAAGAGCAATGCGTTGGGGGGGGGGGGGCGGGATAAGAAGCTTTGTGGAGTAGATATTTGAGGGGATTTGAGAGGGTTGGAAGAGATTTTCAGAGATCTCTTACCAGCAGTGTAAAGTTTATTGGGGAAGCAGCAGTAGGGAGGAGGAATATTTAAGATGTTAGGTAGGCATTAAAAACACATTTCCTCTTTGGTTTTTCTCAAGAGACCCAGTAAAGCTGTAAATTACTCATCATGAATGTTGGCTGCTGACCTAGATTTCTTTGGATAGATTCCTTGCAATAAATGGATCACATAAAGTCCCGCAAATTAAAATTATTAAGAGTAGATGTAGCACACAGAAAATGACTTAGAATTAATTAGTAATATCAGGAGAAAGATTAGAGAGGCTATCACATTCGTAAAACAAGAATTGGCTCTTCCGAAATAAACGAGTTAAAGATTGGAAAACAAAAAATTGCATATCAAAAAATACTCTAGCTGAAGAACATGTTTTTCTGAGTGACATTCTCAGAACACGGTACAAAAGGGGGAACAAAAGAGGTAAAAATGTGAAAGAAAAGTTAAGAGAACAAGGACAAATTTAGAAGAATCAGCACTGATCTAATGCAAATTCCAGAATAGCCAAAGGGAATAGAAGGGAGAATATAGTAAAAGAACTGAGGTAGAAATCCCCCAGATGTGAAAAAGAGACATGAGCTTTCATATTTAAAAAGCCAATCAAATGCCAAGTAAGATAATTTTTAAAATCTTTATCTGGGTCTACTATGATGAAATATCAGAACACCAAGAATAAAGAAAAAACCCTTTAAATTCCCAAAGAGGAAAAACATATTGCCTTCAAAAGAATTGGGTAAAATGGTGGCAGAGGAACATCAACGATAAACTGAGAATTAACACTAAACTAGAAGTTATGTTTATAGAATGGAATGTGAATTTCAAACACCTTGATGAAGTACAATAAAGTAACTCATAAAACATGGAATGTACATTTTCTATTTCTGGTGATTGTAGATTAATTTTGTTGCATACAAACTCTTTCACAAAGTACAAGCAGAAACACCAGGTTAGATATTTTTCAAAATCTGTTTGAAGGTATCAGAGCCAATGCAGTGAGGACTTGAGAGCCAAGATAAAAGAGATGAGAAACATACAAAGATGAGACCAGCATTCGCTGCTGACTTCTTTTCCCTTCGAGGCCTTTACTGATTCTAAAAAAGCAGCTGAAAGGCTGAGAAGCTTAGCAAAAGCAATGACTCATAGACTGAGGAACTGAGCGCTGCTTCCAATAGTCTCAAAGGGATAGGGGGGAAATTAAAGAGTTTAGGGTCCACTAAGGAAAAGGGACACTGATAAACACTCCATGTTTTCAGCTGAAATCTCTGAAGGGCCATATATTAGGAATAAGAATGAATCAGAAATGAAAAAGCCCTCAAAAAGACTTACTCCCAGCTTCAAATCAGTTTAATCCCTGATTATATTAAGGAGAATTGCCTCTCTTTCAGCTTCCAGCCTGAAGCTAAAATAAAACTATCCTGTAAGAAAATAACTCTACAGTGAATCAAATTATCCCTCTCTTTTTTTTATATACACAATGCCAAACATTCCATCAACAATTATTAGAAGGATTCTGGCCAAGATGGAGTAAGGGGATCGAATGTGCCTTCCTATCTGAAACAACCAAAAGATGGGGAAAAAAAAAAAAAAAAAGGAAAAACTAGGTTACAAGACGCTGAACTTTAGGCAACAAATGACAGTGATGGGGAGAACTGAGAAACAAGGTGATCGCTACAACTGCCCCACGTTACTCCCTTGAGTTTCGAGCTCCCAGTGCAGGAAAGGAGAATTCAGGCACAGCCTGGCAACCTCGCCACGTTGAAGAGACAGAGCTGGAAATCCAGGGAGATCCACATGGCGAGAATCTGCAGGAATGAGTTTCAGAGAGGAAACAACTGAAAACACCGAGAACTCCAGCTATCTACAGAGAGAGCCCCCTTGAGTATTCAGCAGAGTGCTAATCAGCACAAGCATGTTAGCAAGCTGCCCAAAGCCAGGGAAAAAGCTAAATGAAGACGGACAGTACTTAAGCTTACACCAGGCCAACAACACTGCGTGTTCCCACCAACCAGACTGGACAACCTCAAAATTCACAGGAAATTTGGCAGAGTACTCAGAAGAATCTTAGGTCAGTTGTGGAGATAATTAACCCTAGACTAAACACTGTTCTGGTCCTGTCTAACAAATCTTAAAAGCAATACCTGAGAGGATCAAATTGTTTCCAAGTGACTTAACTGTGTCACAGAATAAAACTCAAGAATGTTTATAGGAATACAGAATTACCTGGCATTCAACAAGGTAAAATTCACAATGGCTGGTGTCCAATTAAGAAATTACTAGGCATGCAAAGAGACAGGAAAATACAACCCAAAATGAGAGCAGGGGCGGGGGGGATAAATCAACCAAACCAACCCAAAATGACACAGATGTAAGAATTAGTAGACATTAAAAGACTTATAACAGTATTTCATATGATCAGAAAGTTAAGACATGGAAGATATATATTTTTTAAAAGACCCAAATCAGCCTTCAAGAGATGAAAACTACGATGTCTGAGAGGAGCTTACACTGGATAAGATTAATAACTGATTAATAATAGCCAAAAATTTTCCAAATATGATGAAAACTATAAATTCACAGATCCAAGAAGCTCAATGACTCCCGGGCACGAAAAAAAACCCATGAAGAAAACCATTACAAGGCACATCATAATCATAGTGCTCAAAACCAGTGATAAAGAGAAAATCTTAAAAGCAGCCAGATAATTAAAACACATGTCACACAGCATATTTCTCTTTGGAACAATGCAAGGAAGAAGACAGTGAAGAAACATCTTTAGTGTATTAAAAGAATAAAAGTCCACCTAGAATTCTATGCCAAGTGGAAATTTTCAAAAATTAAGGGAAATAAAGACTTTTTCAAACTTACAAAAGCTGAAAGAAGTCATCACACAGTAGGGAAAGGAGAGTCTGTCCATAAATGATGTTGGGAAAACTGAATCTCAAAGAGATACCTGCACTCCCACATTCGCTGCAGCGCTATTCACAATAGTCAAGATATGGAAACAATCTAAGTGCCTGTAATGAATTAATGGATAAAGAAATTGTGGCACATGCACACACACACACACACACACACACTGGAACATTATTCAGCCTTAAAAAAAAAAAAAAAAAGAAATCCTGCCATTTGCAACAACACGGATGAACCTGGAGGACATTAAGCTAAGTGAAATAAACCAGACACAGAAAAACAAATACTGCATGATCTCACCTACATGTGCGATCTAAAAAAGTTGAACTCATAAAAGCAGAGTAGGATGGCGGTTGTCAGGGCCTGAGGTTTGGTGAAGGAAATAGGAAGATTTTGGTCATAGGATACAAAGTTTCAGTTATGCAGGATGAATAAGTTCTGAAGATTTAATGTACAACATAATGACTATAATTAATAATACTGTATTGGGGTACTGAGCCTGAGTGGCTCAGTCAGTTAAGCATCCGACTGTTGACCTCAGCTCAGGTCTTGATCTCAGGGTTGTAGTTCAAGCCCCACATTTAAAAAAAAAAAAATACTGTCATCGAACACTTGAACTTTACTAAGAGAGTAGATCCTAAGTGTTTTCACCACACGCACACACACAAAGGTAACTGTGTGAAGTGATGGATATGTTAATTAGCTTGATTGTGGTAATCATTTCACAATGTACATGTAGATCAAAACATTACAGTTTCAACCTTAAATATGTACAATCTTTATTTGTCAGTTACACCTCAATAAAGCTGGGGGTGGGGAACAAAGGGAACAAAGAACAGATGGGACAAACAGAAAACTAGCAAAAGATACAGACTTAAACCTAAACATCTCAATATGCACATTGAAGGTAAATGGTCTAAACACCCCAATGAAAAGGAAGAGATTGTCAACTGAGATTACCAACAAGACCCAACTATATGTTGCCTATAAGAAAGGGAGCTTAAGATATACCAGTCTTATAGTAATAAGAAAGCTGGAGTGGCTATATTAATTTCAAACAAAGCCTATTTCAGAACAAAGACCATTATGAAGAACAAAGAAGAGCATTGAATAATGATAAAGGGGTGAGTTAATCAAAATGGCATGCAAGTCCTAAACATTTCTGCATCTAATAACAGAACTCCATAATACATGAAGCAAAAACTAATAGAACTGCAAGGAGAAAAAGACAAATCCACAAATGTGGTCAGAGATTTCAATACCCCTCTCAATAATTTATAGAAGTAGGAAAGTCAGGAAGGATATGGAAAACTTGAACAAAACTACCAACCACCTAGACCTAATTAATTGACATTTACAGAACACTCCTCCAACAACAGCAGAACACACACTCTTTTCAAATATTTGGTAATTAAATAACATACTTCTATATAACTCATGGGTCAATAAAGAAATCACTGAGGGGGGCACCTGGGTGGCTCAGTTGGTTAATTGTCCAACTTCTGCTCAGGTCATGATCTCATGGTTTGTGGGTTCGGGCCCTGCATCGGGATCTGTGTTGACAGCTCCGAGCCTGGAGCCTGCTTTGAGTCCTGTGTCTCCCTCTCTCTCTGTCCCTCCCTGGCTCATGCTCTGTCTCTCTCTCAAGAATAAATAAACATTTAAAATAATAATAATAATAATAATAATAATAATAATAAAATCAATGGGGTGCCTGGGGACTCGGTCAACTGAGTGTTCGACTCTTGATTTCAGCTCTGGTCATGATTCCAGTGTCATGGGATCAAGCCTTACATCGAGCTGCTGGCTGAGTGTGGAGTCTGCTTAAGATTCTCCCCCTACTCTCTTCCTCTGCCCCTCTCCCCCAAGGTCTCTTACTAAAAAATAAATAAATAAACGAGGGAATTAGAAAGCAAACTGAGCTATCTGAAAAAGGAAACACAGCATTTCAAAATTTGTAAGAGGACACTAAAATCGTATTAAGAGAAGAAATGTTCAGGACTAAATGCCCAAATTAGAAAAGAAGTAGGACTCAAATAAATGACTTTATTTTCCACCTTCAGAAACTAGAAAAAGTGGGGCACCTGGCTGGCTCAGTCGGTAGAGCATACGACTCCTGATCTCAGGGTTGTTAAGTTGGAGTCCCACTTCGGATGCAGAGATTACTTAAAAAAATTTCTTTTAATATCAAAAAAAGAAACTAAAAATAGAAGAGAAAATTAAACCCAAATTAATGAGAAGAAAGATGATACACAGATCAGAGCAGAAATGAATGAAGTAGGAAAAAAACAAGAAAATAAACGAAACCAAATGCTGGTCTTCGGAGAATTTTAATAAATCTGATAAACCACTAGCCAGACTGATCAAGGGAAAGAAAAAGAAATCATCACAAGATATGGAAACCACAAGCCAACATCTGCCATGAACATAGATACAAAAATTCTCACCATCCCTCAAACCAACTTCTCCTCCCCATGTCTCTGCCATTGTTCATGCATCACCATTCAAGTCATCCCCAAATCCCGTTTTCTACTTCTCTTTTGCTCTGCTCCCATATGCAATCAGTCAACTTGTCTTCAATTTTCCTTCCACACTCAGTGGTTTCCAGGCTGCCCCTCTTTCCCTTCTACCATCCCTGCTGTGGCTCAGGTCCTTCCTATCTCACAGCTGGGCTCTTGCAGTAGCCCTCGAACGGCATCCCCATCCGAATCCAGTCCGTCCAGGACACCTGTACACTGCCACAAACCAGCTCGACCTTCCGCGAGCACCATTTTGGTCACCACCTTGAACTAAGTGCCTTATGTCAACAAGCACTAACCACAGTGTATTGTACATCATCAGCACTCAAACATTATTTACTGAATGAAACGAACAACGAGTTCCTCGGGGGAGGGACCGTGTTGTTGTTTACCACTGGATACTCATGATCCAGCACAGTGTAGATAGCAGCACTCAATCAGTGTTTCAGTGAGTGAATAAACCAAAGGTTGCCACTGACCTACTCAAAGCTTTTCCAGGGCTCCCTCTCCCTATCGAATCAATGCTCAAACTGCTTAGTCTGGCATTCAATACACTTTATAAAATATTTCTGTGTTAGCCAAGGCCCTTTATGTTTTGAGAGATTAAAAATACAATTCTAAAGAATTTGCGCATGAGAAAGGGAATTTACTGGGGCACCTGGGTGGTTCAGCCAGTTAAGCGTCCAACTTCGGCTCAGGTCACCATCTCCCGGTTCATGAGTTCAAGCCCCGCATCGGGTTCTCTGATGTCAGCACAGAGCCCGCTCCAGATCCTCTGTCCCCCTCTCTCTTTGCCCCTTCCCTGTTCGTGCTCGTGCGCGCGCTCTCTCTCCTGCTCTCTCAAAAATAAACATATTTTTTAAAAGTTGGTTTATTGGCTTGTGTAACTAGGAAGTCTAAATATCAAGAACAGGATCAGCGGAGCCGCTGGGTTCACAGCGGGCTATGGCATCCCACGATGTCTGAGGCAAGATCTTGGGGGAAAGTCTGCACAAAGTTAAGTGGAGGCTGAAGAGACAGAGATGATGGGGAGCAGCGGGGGAGTGACTGATAGGTGCTTGAGGCAGATCCTGGAGTCTGCAATCCTGGGTCATTTGTGTGAACAGAGCAGGTCCACTTAAAGCAGCTTCGGTGGGTAATCCGCTGGTGGGTGTGAAGGACGAAAGGCCAGGACTGCTCGACCTGGGGGTGCGGGTGGAGCGAGGTGCTCAATGATGCCACACGAGGGGTACAGTTAGTCAGGAACTTCTACCCGGTAAGAAAGACATTTTCACCTGAGAATACATACCCATCTCCCCACCCAAGTGAAAATTATTTCCTTCCTGTCAAAGAAGAATATCAGGGTTGCTGATGGCCCTGGATAACTTCCACACTCATATGCCTAAAATCAGGCACCCGCACCAGAGGATTGCTCCCTGTGCCTTTCACTGCTCCGATTTCCTAGCTGTTTGCTTTTGTCAATAACATGGGGTTTCCCCAAATTTCAGAGAAGAGCTGATGGAAGTCAGTCATATGTATATATATATATATATATATATATATATATATATATATATATATATATATTTGGAAATGTATGTGTCCCCAGGACCCAAAGCTAGACTCTGGGATTAGAAAACCAAGGCAATGAGGTTAACTGTAAACACTCCGGGAGTTTCTTCATAAACATGACGGGGTACTGCAGTTCAAAAGAAAATTCTATATAAATAAACATCACACCTTGTACAAAAATTAACTCAAAACGGATCATAAATCTAAATTGAAATTGTAAAACCATAAACAAAATAGGAGAAAAATCATCTTGACCTAGGGTTAGATAGAGTTCTTAGGTATGATAGGAAAAGCATAATCTATAAAAAGAAAAAACCCTGAAATATTGGACTTTAAAAATTTTTAAACTTCTGATCTGCGAAAGATGATGTTATTACAATCAAAAGATAAGCTATAGACCAGAAGAAAATATCTGAAAGTCACATGCCCAACAAAGGCCTGATACCCAGAATACATAAAGAAACTCAACAGTAAGAAAACAACAATTCCATTAAAAGTGGACAAAATGCATTAATTGATGCTAAAAGAAAGATACATGGAGAGTAGACATATTGTAAAATTCCATTTCTTTGAAATGACCAGAAGAGCAAATCTGTAGAGATGGAAAGTAGATTAGTGGTTGCCAGAGGCTGGGGGAGGTGGGGGGTAGAGGAAGCCATGAGGATGAGATTTCTTTTGGAGAGATAAAATACTCTAAACTTACATCACGGTGATGGTTGCACAACCCTTTGATGACACTGAAAGTATTGAATTGTATACTTTTTTGAGAGAGAGAGAGCACAAGCGAGCGAGGGGCAGAGAGAGAGGGAGAGAGAGAGAGAGAGAGAGAAGCAGGGCTCACCCGATGTGGGGCTCAAACTCACAATCCGTAAGATCATGACCTGAGCAGAAGTCAGAGGCTTAACCCACTGAGTCACCCAAGTGCCCTGAATTGTATACTTTAAATGGGTAGATTTTATGGTATGTGAATTATATTTCAATAAAGATGTTTTTAGAAAAATGTAGTATATTTGCAGAAAAAGACAAATGACAAGGACAGACAACAAAACAGAAATAGACCCGCATACGTAGGAATATCGTATTCTACATATTAGCCAGCTTCGCAAGTCAGGGAGCAGAGTATTGGTTTTTTGATGGGGTTCAACTTGTACCAGTTTGAAACAAACAAACAAACAAAACCCCTTAAACTGGATGCCTAACGCATACATATCCTAAAACCAACTGGATTAAAGGCTCGAGTAAGGAAAGTCAAACCATAGAGCTTTTAGAAGATAACATGAGAGAATATCTTCTTCATAGTAGGGAAGGGAGGTCCTTCCTAAGACATAGAAAGCACTAATCATAATGAAAATACCTGTTTTACTACTTTATTTTTTTTAAGATTTTATTTTTAAGTCATCTCTACACCTAACATTGGGGCCCTAACTCACAACCCCGAAATCAAGAGTCTCATGCCCCACCAACTGAGCCGGCCAGATGCCCCTCAATTTTACTACTTTAAAAAATTGGGGGTACCTGGGTGACTCAGTCGGCTGAGCATCCAACTCTTGATTTCAGCTCGGATCATGGTCTCATGGTTCATTTGTTCAAGCCCCACATCAGGCTCTGCGCTGACAGTGCAGAGCCTACTTGGGATTCTCTCTCTCTCTCTCTCTCTCTCTCTCTCTCTCAATAAATAAATAAACCTAAAAAAGTTTTTTAAATGAAGAACTGTTCTTCAAAAACACAATAGAAAGAGGTGAATGGCAAGCCACAGATCAAGAGAAAATATTTGCAGGGATTGTTAAATATCAAGGACTAATACTAAGAATATATAAAGGACGTTTGTGAATCAACAAGGAAAAGGCAAACAATCGAACAGAAAATGGACAAAAAAAACCCACCCTATACACCCTATACGTCACAAAAGAGGAACCACAAATAATTAATAAACATGTGAGAAGATACTCAGTATTATTCATTAGAAATATGCTAATTAAAGCCTCAATGAAATATTTTTTTTAACATGCACAAAATTGGCAAACTAAAGTCTGAAAATGTCATGCTTTGGTGAGAATGCATAGCAATGAGAATTCTCATATAATGCTGCACATCTTTGCCAAAACTGTGTTTTCAGATTTTGCTGGTGGGAGTGTAAATTGGTCCATTTGGAAACAAAGCTTGGCATTGCATGTTAAATTTGGATAAGGTGAGATAAGATAATTGGGGACAATGGCAATGTCTGCTCTCATAATGCTCTAATTATTTTCTTTAATTATTATTATTTTTTTTTTTTGGAGAGAGTCTGAGTGGGTGAGAGGGGCAGAGGGAGAGAGAGAATCTTTTTTTAAAGTTTATTTATTTATTTTTTTTAGAGAGAGAGAGAGAGAGAGAGAGTATGCAAACAGGGGAGGGACAGAGAGAGGGAGAGTGAGAATCCCAAGCAGAACCCGACACAGGGGTTCCAACCCATGGACCATGAGATCATGACCTGAGCCAAAATCAAGAGTCAGATGCTTAAATGAATGAGCCACGCAGGCACGCTGAGAGAGATTTTTTTTTAATTTTATTTTTTATTTTTTAAAATTTACATCCAAATTAGCATATAGTGCAACAATGATTTCAGTAGATTCCTTAATGCCCCTTACCCATTGAGCCCATCCCCCCTCCCACACCCCCTCCAGCAACCCTCAGTTTGTTCTCCATATTTATGAGTCTCTTCTGTTGTGTCCCCCTCCCTGTTTTTATATTATTTTTGTTTCCCTTCCCTTATGTTCATCTGTTTTGTCTCCTAAAGTCCTCCTATGAGTGAAGTCATATGATTTTTGTCTTGCTCTGACTGACTCATTTCACTCAGCATAATACCCTCCAGTTCCATCCACGTAGTCACAAATGGCAAGATTTCATTCTTTTTGATTGCCGAGTAATACTCCGTTATATATATATATATATATATATATATATATATATATATATATATATACACACACCACATCTTCTTTATCCATTCATCCATCGATGGACATTTGGGCTCTTTCCATACTTTGGCTATTGTGAATAGTGCCGCTCTAAACATGGGGGTGCATGTGTCCCTTCGAAACAGCACACCTGAATCCCGTGTATAAATGCCTAGTAGTGCCATTGCTGGGTCGTAGGGTAGTTCTATTTTTAGTTTTTGGAGGAAGCTCCACACTGTTTTCCAGAGTGGCTGCACCAGCTTGCATTCCCAGAGATTTTTTAAAAAATTTTGTTTTAAGTTTATATCTTGAGAGAGAGAGAGCAAGTGGAGCAGAGAGAGAGGGGAGGGGGAGAATCCCACTGTCAGCTCAAAGCGTGATGCAGGGCTCCAAATGACAAACCGTGAGATCATGACGTGAGCCCAAATCAAAAGCCAGACGCTTAACCGACTGAGCCCCCCAGGCGCCCCAGGAAGGACACAAAATCTTAAGCAGGCTCCATACCCAGCTCCGAGCCCAACAAGGGGCTGGATCCCATGACCCTGGGATCATGACCTGAGCCAAAATCAAGAGTCAGAGGCTCAACTGGCTGAGCCACCCAGGCGCCCCGATAATGCTCCCCTTCTTGCTAGCTTAACAAGACTTAGAGCATTCCAGGAAGGAAAGATATGGGGAACGCTTATCCAGCACTAACTATATGCTAAGCATTAAGTTAAGACCTTTTCACATGCTTCTTTGAAGTTGAGGCAAAAGGGGTGTCCAGAATGCTGTCATTCTATGACACGAAACTTCTGGCTGAAGTTCCTTCTACTAAAGAGAAATATCTCAGGAGCACTCTTACTCCATCAGGACAAGCTACACATTTACAAAGATTACCATTCTCTGGCTTCTTTCTTCAGGAGACATTGGTTTCAAACATTTCATTTTTTCAGTACAATCACGATCACACACTAGGGTGTGAGAATAAAGGGATTTTTCTCGTCGGTGCCATTTTATGATGATGAGACAAATCCAGGAGATCTTATTTGTGAATCACAGGAATGCCCAAAGAAGCAAGATGCCAATCAGAGAAGTAATAAATACAAACATAAGAAAATTTCCTTCAGCTGAATAGGGACTTGAGTCATCCGGAAGAAAGGGCTCAACAAATAAACTCCAGACACGGTTAGGACACACGTGCGCACGCACACGCAAACAATAGATCCTGGTGAACCTTCTGAATTCCAAAGATAAAGAAAAAAATCATATACCCTTCAGGCAACAAAGGAACAGGCAACATATAAACAACAACAACAACAACAACAACTACACTAGCATCAGACTTCTCCGAACACTGAAGGTGGAAACCAGTGAAACATCTATGAACTCTCAGAGAAAAGGGACCGTGACCCGAAGTTCTAACCTCTCAACTAAGATATCATTTGTTAAGGCAAAGGAGGTATTTGGGGGTAGTCAAGGCCTCGGAAAGAATATACACCCACACAGCAGACATGAGGGAACAAACATGAAGTATACATCAATCCAATGACAATTTATTCAGCACAGAGATGTCACATGGGGAAAGATAAAATGACTAAGAAACAGCAGTAACAATAAATCCTGTGGTGTATTGTACACTTACATCTAAGTAGATTATGAGAACATGACTGAGATTTGTAATGTAAGAGATTAAAAAAAAAAGATTGTTGAAATAGAAAACACATCAGATAAAACAGAATTCAAGATCAAATATGTTAAAGAGGACAAAAATGATGTTCTGTAAAAGGCACAGTCACGAAGATTACATGTATGTAACAAAAATCTATATAGACACCAAATACATAAAGCAAAACTTGAAATACAAGGAAACTGCATAAAACACCCTTATGGGCGTTGATTTTAATATTTTTTGAAACTTAAAAAATTAAGTAGTCAAAAATTACCAAGGATATAGAGGATTTGAAAATACAATCAACAAGCCCAATTTTACTTATAGATTTATACCAGATATGGAAAAGTAAACAGTATACTAATACAAAACCTATTATACCTCACCGAAAAAGAAAACTTGAAACATTCCCCCAAAATGTAGAGGTTATACACACCATAGTTTGAACCCAAACCAATAAGACTAGAGATCAACACTAAAGAAATTAATAAAAACTTTTGCTATTTAGAAGTTAAACACTATTGGGGCGCCTGGGTGGCTCAGTCGGTTAAGCGGCCGACTTCGGCTCAGGGCATGATCTCGCGGTCCGTGAGTTCGAGCCCCGCATCGGGCTCTGTGCTGACAGCTCAGAGCCTGGAGCCTGTTTCAGATTCTGTGTCTCCCTCTCTCTGACCCTCCCCTGTTCATGCTCTGTCTCTCCCTCTCTCAAAAATAAATAAAACGTTAAAAAAAAAAAAGAAAGAAAGAAGTTAAACACTATTGTAAAGAGGAAACCAAAACTGACGTGTAGAGCTGTCTTGAAAAGTATGAAAAAGAACAATTAATATGCAATGGGACACAGCTAAAGTCATATACCAAATAAAACGTACAGCTTTCAAAAAGTTCATTTAATAAGCAGTGAAAATAAGTGAAATACGAAACATGAGACATTTTAACTAGATAACAAAATAAACTAGAAGAAAACAGGAAAAGAAAACTAACAACAATGCAAGAGGAGATTAAATAGAAAACCAAAACATACAAGGAAAAAACAAAATTAAGAGCCCTTTCTTTGATAATATCTGTAAACAGCTAAAACTCTGAAAACCTATTTAAAGAAACAGAGAGAAAGGGTGCCCGGCCGGCTGTGTCAGTGGAGCGTGTGACTCTTGGTCTCAGGGTTGTGAGTACGAGCTCCACATCGGGTATAAAGATTACTTAAAAATAAAGTCTTAAAAAAAATAGAGAAAACAAAATATACAACATTCGGGGTGCAAAAGGAGATAAAACCAGAAGTGCAAGAGAATAAAATAATTATGAGAGAATATTGTGTATGTCTTTAGGATAATAAATTGAAAATCTAGAAGACTAGTTCTCAACCTTGGCTGCACATTGTAATCGCCTGACGAGCTTAGAAAATTCCTGATGCCTGAGCCTCACTCCCAGAGATTCTAATTTTGTTGGTCTGGGGTGTGGCCTGGGCCTGGGGGAGACAAAGGCTGTGCCAAGTGATTCTGATGTCCAACCAAAATCTAGAACCACTAAGTCTTTACAGGGCTTGGGCCATGTGGTCCGTGAACCAGCAGCATCAGCACCTCCAGAGACCTTGTAAGAAATGCGGAATCCCAGCCCCCACCCCCCAGACCTACAGAATCAGGATGAGCATTTTCATGACATCTCCCAGGTGATGTATATGCACGTTAATATATGAGATGTACTGATCTAGAGAAAATGGAAAATTTCCAAGGGAAATACAGATACTAACATTTATTTAAGAAGAAAAGCTGATGGATTAATTAGTCAATTAACTAATGTAGAAGAGATCAGAAAAGTAAACACCTACCATTTATAATAAGGCATCAGACTCAAATGCTTTCACAATTGAGTTCTAATCCTTAACAATCAGATAATGCCTCCAGTTTTTAAACCATTCGTAACTATAGCGAAGTTTCCAAGTTCATCTCATGCAGCTAGTATTACATTCACATTCAAACCTGATGCCGTAGTACAAAACAAGAAAACACCACAATTATGAACACAGATACAAAAATTCTAAATAACATATTACCCAATTTAAGCAACACTATATTTACAGAACAATAAACATTGCCTAAGTAGGGTACTTTTATCCTAGAAATTCGAGCATGGTTTAACTTTAAAAAATCTATCAGTGTAACCCAGTATACTGTATGACATTAACAAATACAAAATGAAAATCAAGTAACTATGTCAATCGGCGGCGAAAAGGCACGTGATAGTATTAGCAGTTCCTAATAAAATCTCTAAGTAAAAGAATAATGGAAAGAAATTATCTAGCCTTGGTAAATGCTACGTTCCAAAACCGACATTATACTAAGTGGTTCAATACTCAAGTATGGCCCTCCAAAGGAGCAATACAGAAATGACTGCTATACTATACATTATTCAGCATTGTTTTAGAAGTTCTAGCTATGATAAGACACAAAAAGGAAATAATTGACATCTTTTTGTGGTGACTACACGCACAGAAATTCAAGAGGCTACTAAAGTGCAATTGGAATCGGGTGGATTCCAAGTATGGTGGATTCGCTGGGTACCTAAAAGTAGATAGGGGCACCCAGGTGGCTCAGTCAGTTGGGCGTCCGACTTCGGCTCAGGTCATGATCTCACGGTTTGTGAGTTCGAGCCCCGCATTGTGCTCTGTGCCGACAGCTCAGAGCCTGGAGCCTGCTTCGGATTCTGGGTCTCCCTCTCTCTCTCTGCCCCTTCCCCACTCACACTCTGTCTCTCTCTGTCTCAAAAATAAATCAACGTTAAATTTTTTTTTAAATTTATAAAAACCAATAGTTTTTCGCTAGACACGAGCAGCGTCTAGGTAGCCAAAAAATTATAATGTACTCATGACAAATATGACCTATATGAAGAAAGCAGTAGTACTTTATTAAAGAAGGCAAAACAAAACCAGAATAAATGGAGGAACATGGATGTGAAGACAGTGTGATACAAATATTAGGCTCAATTTAATATTAAAAATTCATGCAATTTGGAGCAAAAAAACCCAATTCAATAGGTCTTCTAAGGGAAGCTAGGTAAAATGACCTCAATGTTCCTTCGGAAGAATAAATGTCGACAGAACAGTGAAAAAGAAAAGGACTTGCCTTTTGATATTAGAGCTCAGCATAGAGTGCTGTGAGTAAAACAACATGCCAATGGTACAAGAATAACAAACAGATGAATAAAACAGAACGCACCTCATAAATAAATCCAAGGTTATACATGAACTTGGTACGTACAATGTCATTTCAGTTCACCGGGGTCAAGGATGACCTACTATAATAATTCGCTCTCTAACCAAGAGAAAAGGGAAACTAGGCCCCTTACCAAATAACATATACCAAAATAACTTTAGCTGTAGAGAAGCCCAAACAAAATTAAAACATCACAAGAAAATCTAGGTGTGTATTTGCAGAACTTTGGGGTAGAAAAGAACTTTTTAAGTAGGACAAGAAACCCTAGGAATCATAAAAGGGGGGAAATAAATATATCTGATTACACAAATATTACAGATAGCAGGATAAGTCATAGACTGAAAAGTTGTGCAGCAAGTGTATCAAAAAGCTAACAGGCCCCATGTTCAAAGGACTAAATAGGAAATGGGGCACAGCATTTGAACAGGTGATTCATAAAACTCAAAGGGCTATTAGCCATGTGCAAGTCTTACTTAGCTCCACCAGGAAATCAGGTCAAGGCTTACTGAAACAAGGATGGCATCTAGGCAGAGAGATTATTTTTGTATCCATGATACTGGCCCAAACAGCCAGTGTTTGTGAGACTGAGGCGAGCGGCTACAGCCTGGAAAACCTGAACATCCAGCAAGGATTTCTTTAGCATTTGCTACATGCCACGTTGTTCTAGGTGAACAACAATGAACAAAACAGACAAAAGTCCCTGCACTCCTGGAATTTACATTCTAACCAAAAATAATTTGCTGATATCTAGTAACATTTTCAGGGGTGCCTGGGTGGCTCAGTCGGTTAAGCATCCGACTCTTAATTTGGGCCCAGGTCACGATCCATGATCTCACGGTTCGTGAGTTCAAGCCCCAGCGTCGGGCTCTGCACTCACAGTGCAGAGCCTGCTTGGGATTTTCTCTCTCTCTCTCTCTCTCTCTCTCTCTCTCTCTCTCTCTCTCCCTCTCTCTCTGTGCACCTCCCCCCTCACAATAAATAAATAAACTTAAAAAAGAGCACATACCCTCTCACTTAGTAATCACATCATGGGGGAATCCACCCTACAGATATTGAAACACAAGTATGTAAGGATTATATGTACAAGGACAATTATTCCAGCATTCTTGTAGTGGCAGAAAACTGGAAACAACCTAAATGTCCATTAAAGGGGAATGGTTGACCAAATTATGGTGGGTTCGATCTCTGGAGAGTTATTCAGCTATTAAAGAGAATGAGATAGAGTTCAGTCCAGTGTCCCAGAGAGATGGACATGATATGTTAAGTGACATGCAAAGATATGCAATCTGACTTTGGTCAAAGTGTGAAATCTCTGCTTCACCTGCTCTCCCAGCTTCCTCATACTCCCTTTACGTTATCCATCTTTATACGGGTTTGTATGAGTATAGAGGGAAGACACAGTCTGTTAACTATGACTACCAAAAGGAAATGGTTTGCAGAAAGCGTGAGGGTGAGCTCAAGGTTGTCTATAAAGACACATACTCATTTTGTATTGTATAACACTTGTGACAGTAACAGGTATTTTGCAACTGGAAAACCCAATAAAATTAAAACTCAGTACAGATATTCTTTAAAAGACAGTATGTTCATCTAGATATGTCTCTTGAGGGAAGGGAAACAAAGCAAAAATAAACTGGTGGGACTTCATCAAGACTAAAAGCTTCTGCAGAGTGAAGAAAACAATCAACAAAACTAAAAGGCAACCTACTGAATGGAAGATATTTGCAAATGACCTATCTGATAAAGGGTTAGTATCCACAATATCTAAAGAACTTGTAACACTCAACACCCAAAAAACAAGAAATCCAATTTAACAATGGGTAGAAGAGGGGCACCTGGGTGGCTCAGTTGGCTAAGCGTCCGACTTCAGCTCAGGTCATGATCTCATGGTTTACAGGTTCGAGCCCCGCATTGGGCTCTGTGCTAACAGTTCACAGCCTGGAGCCTGCTTCAGATTCTGTCTCCCTCTCTTTCTTCCCCTCTCCTACTCATGCTCTTTCTCTCTCAAAAGTAAATAAACATTAAAAAAAAAACTTTTTACAAAATGGGTAGAAGGCATAAACACACATTTTTTCAAAGAAGACATACAGACGGCTAACAGACACATGAAAAGATGCTCAATACCGATTATCATCAGGGAAATACAAATCGAAACTACAATATCACCTCACACCTGTCAGAATGGCTAAAATTAACAACACCAGAGACAACAGGTGTTGGCGAGGATGCGGAGAAAAGGGGAACCCTCTTGCACTGTTGGTGGGAGGGCAACCTGGCGTAGCCACTCTGGAAAACAGTATGGAGGTTCCTCATAAAAGTTAAAGCTAGAACTACCCTACGATCCAGCAATTGCACTACTAAGTATTTATCCAAAGGATACAAAAAACACTAATTCAAAGGGATACATGCATCCCTATATTTATAGCAGCACTATTTACAATGGCCAAGATGGAAGCAACCCAAGGGTCCATCAATTGATGAATGCATAAAGAAGATGTGATACGCACACACACACACACACACACACACACACACACACACACACACACCGGAATATTATGCAGCCATAAAAAGGATGGAATCTTGCCATTTGCAATGGCACGGACGGAGCTAGAGAGTATAACGCTAAGTGAAATAAGTCAAAGAAAGACAAATGCCATATGATTTCACTCAGGTGGAATTTAAGAAACAAGACAAATACGCAAAGAGAAAAAATAAGAGACAAATCAAGAAATAGACTCTTAATTATGGAGAACAAACTGATGGTTACTAGAGCGTGTGTGTGTGGCGGGGGGGGGGGATTGGTAAAGTAGGGATGGGGATTAAGGAGGGCACTGTCATGATGCGCACCGGGAGTTGTATGGAAGCGGTGAATCACTGTATCGTACACCTGAAACTAATCTAACACTGTATGTTAACTAACTGGAATTAAAATTAAAACTTTTTAAAAAACAAAAAAGATAGTATGTTCTAGGTAATGGGATTGAAAAAGGAAGGTGTTTTACTTTCTTCCCAGTACCATACCGAATTTTCCATATTGCCTCCATAAAGAATGTGCACTAAAAATTTTTTAAAGACAACCAATAGATATGGAAATAGTTGATGTTCGAAATGAAAATTCCTGAACACAGAATCGATGCTGCGGTAACGAGACAGATAAAGGATTCCCATGTACAAAGACTGGAAGAGAACAAAGATGAACCCCCTTAAACGGAGCAAGTGGCATTGTGGGTGATCGTTTTTCTAAATTTTGTGACATGTAATAAAAATAACTTGTGAAGTTATCATCTTTGAATAAGCAAACTTGCCCTTGAAAAGTTAGTTTTCGGAGGAAAAACTAAAGCATACTGGCCTAGAAGAAACAGGAACTAAATCTTTAAGTCTGTCACAACAACCACCTGAAGAGGGGGCAAATAAAAGTTTACTGGGGAAAAACAACAAATATTTAAGGCTAAAGGTGAGAACCTCACATTCCGCTAGTGGGCTAACGCCAGAAGGCAACCCAGAGTTGGACTAACCCTTCCTATTTTATGAAGATGGCATGAGGGGACTTCTCTGCCTTCTGTGAGTCCTGGCCTAGGAGAGCTGGCGGGCGGTGGGGCGGGGGGGGGGGGGGGTGTGGTGTTGCTGCAGCCATTCTGTCCCACTTGCTCCATTTCTCTGGTGGGAGACCAAGCAGTCTCAAGAGCTCCGAGTGACTTCGAGTGCCTGGCTGCATCATTCAAAGCCTAAACTGAGGGGGACGAGATTTGGCCTCTGTGTCCCTGATTCGATTTTACCAGAAGTCACACATTGAACTGGTGTTGTACATCACTTCCCAATGTGGTTCGAACCCAAAGAGGAGAATGGGTGTCATCAGAGCCCCCCAAACCCCAAGACACGAATGCAACAGCGCTCCTTACCTCAAAGAAGCTCGGACAAAAGGAAATGGCTTCTGAACGTAAAGCCAAACACAACCATAAAGGAGAAGCAGAAACTCGCCTCTCTTGAGAAGCGTAACAGGGGCGCAGTTAGCTATTCTGTTTTCATCGACGAGTTTAGGTACTTCTGCGGTCATTCACATGATGGGAACAATAAAGGCCACCGAAAACCCCTAAGCTGGTTTTCCGCAGCCAAGTATCACGGCGGCTTTACGGTATCAGCAGGTCACAATGCCAAATCCTTCGTGCCCACCAGTATCAGCAATACAAATAACACGAGAGACCGTGGGAATAGGAAAAAAAAAAAATAAACGAAAATAATTCTTGAGGTTGACCTCAAACTTGGTAAACTAAGAATTCATGAAAGTCAAGAAAATGATATTAAAGTCAGGGTAGGTGCAGATGCTATAGTGGTATCTCATCGATGCTAGAAATGCTGAATGGAAGGGGTCACATCACTTCCAGTTTGAAGTGTTGGGGACTTATTAACTTTGTGATTTAAGCCTCCCCATTTGTGTGTGTGTGTGCGTGTGTGCCTTGTCCATAGCCAACACTCCACTAGGGTAACTTAAAACAAAATAGGAATTTATTTACAACAGCAAAGATGTCAAAAATAACAGAAACGATATAGAACAAATCCAAGAATTATTTTATGAAAAAGGCAAACAATATATACACAAGAGATAAAATAAAATTCAAAAGGGCAAACTTAATTTTGACCTCATCAAAACAGCTGCAGAATGTGGCAAAGTGGTTTTTCAGGTATGAATTGCGTAAGTAATGTTGGGCCAATTAAACACACACACTTTTCAGCTTTTCTCTCTTACTGGCTGAGTCTTCTTCCTCTGAATCCTATTGACCTTTGAGGACTGTAACGTAGGGGAGGCCATCCAAGATTTACAAGTATAGGCTGTTTACACGGGTACTGAAAAAGATACGCTGTCTGGCGGGCTCGCACTTTTTAAAAAAAGGTAAACCAAAGGTATAAGCGAAGTCCCATCTCACCCTCCCTGCTTATTTCTGGGGTTGTGTGTGTGTGAGAGAGATCGCCTTGCCCTACCACACAAAATGTTGCACCAGGAATCCTTCCAGCTCCTCAAGTGCTCTAAAATGTTTTCCCCAACTTGAACGTGCATCAGAATCACTCAGAGGGCACAGTAAGACACAGATCACTGGGTCTCGAGCTCCGTTTCCCGATTCGGTGGGTGTGGTGCTCGGCTGAGAACTTTTATCCTTAACCAAGTCCCGAGTGATTATGATGCTGTCAGTGCTGCCAGACCACACTTCAAAAACCACTGCTCTAAAACATCACCCCTTTAGGATTTTGACCAGTCACGCTTTTCCCAGAGAACAGAGCAGTACATTATGCGACCGCTTGGGATCAGACTGGTAAGATGTTGGCTACCAGGCATTCCATTACCACTAAGTTTTTCACACGCCACGGTTTTGCGTGACTTATGGATCTGGATAGTGACACCATGTTCTCTTGACCATTTACCTCAAGTTCTAATTATTTACTATTTCAACTATCAGGCAAACACTTGTACCTACAATAGTTGAAGATCTGAAGGATCTCGTCTCTAAAAAGAAAGATGGCTTGCGACGCCTGGGTGGCTGTCGGTCGGTTAAGCGTCCGACTACAGGTCAGGTCACGATCTCACGGCTCATGGGCTCTGTGCTGACAACTCGGAGCCTGCAGCCCGCTTCGGATTCTGTGTCTCCTCTCTCTGCTCCTCCCCTGCTCGTGCTCTGTCTCCCTCTCAAAAATAAACGTTAACAAAATTAAAATAAATAAAATAAAAAACAAAAATCAAAGACGGCTCAAATCCATCTGTCACTCTCTTTCAACTCCTGGTAGCTTTTACCTAACATCTGATTTTCACATGACAGTGGCCGTTGTCTAGTACCTTAGCGTCTACTAACTAAAGCACTCCAAACTTGACACAAAGGTGTCACTCGAGAGCAGGGCTTCTCTGCTGTGGAGGTGAGGACAACACCCAGGGATTAAATGTGCTGTGGGTTAATGCTGCAATGAACTTTAAGTGCTCTCAAAAACAACTTTATGCAGGGCAAATTCACGTCAGGGGAACCGGAGAATGCTAATAAAACAAATCCCTTATGAAGATAAAAGAAGAAAAAAAAAAAAGAACTTCAAGGACATGCTCATCAAAGGACTCACCAATCACCTCTTAAGTTCTCTGCTATATGACTTGCAAATTCGCAGGGCTCAACTAGTATGAGTATTTGCACTGAGTCACAAAATTCAAAGCAATCAAGCATTTTGCATTCCACTGTTACGTAAAAGGAATTAAGAAATGGGGAAATGAAAATAATCCACTGCTTTTGATGTTTATTAGGTTTACAAAAACTGTACATTTTTTTCCTTAAGAAAAAGCATTAACTTAGTACTGGTATCAAATAGACTAAACATCCATTAACAGGAAAATATTCTGATTTTTATTTTTGCACGTTATTCTCAAGTACACAATTACAATAATGTCACACATCCCTATATGATTTTCTTTTTATGTATTTTACTTTTTTTACAAAGTGTACAGAGGGAGGGACATACAATATTTAATAGGATATTTCTACAGAACAATAACTTATATTATGTCCTTGTAAAAATCTGTACCTCTTTAAAACATTTAACTGAAACATCCATTTTTTTTAGCTTTGCTAATCAAAATTGTTTTAAGAATTAAAACTAGGTTGTAACTAATGTCAGTACATAACAGTGACTACAAGTTCATTTTCTCTTTATACAGACAAATACATCTTATCATATTCACTTGACCAAACCCTTAAATACCTTTTAAAGGTTTCAATATTGTGCTTTAAAAAGAAAATAGCTGTGTATGATTCCAGACTATGTAAGAGAAATATAAAGTGTGTACAGTGTTGTGTTCTTTATCTTTCAGTTTATTTAAAAAAATATAGTTAAATGACCAATTCTTTATATTTTCTGTACTAATTTTACAGCATGTTTTAAAGTTAATAACTTTCCACTTTCACTTAAGTGTTTTCTTTTACATGACTTCTGGGAAAAAAAAATTAAGGGAGATTTTAAAGGTTCTCACAAAAAAACAGACAGAGCTTTCAAGAATAGTACTGCAGGGCAATGAATCACACAATTGTAAGTTACGCTTAAAAAAAAAAAAAAAAAAAAAAAGAATGTTTATGGGGCCAAGAGAGCACAGGAGCTCCCGCTGGGATAGGCCCATGCCTTGGCTTTAACTGGCATTCAGGTTGGAGTTCATACCAGCCTAAAGCACTTGATTTCCAAGTGGATGAAATCAATCTAGCACTTCAGAGGCTTGCCAAACACCAAATATTTAGATTTCTAACCCTATAAATAGAATTCTTGAATACAAGTATCAATGGCAAAGAGAAAGATGAAAGGTTAAACCCGAACAGCACAAAGGGGAAGGAGCACCATCATGAAGTGGCAAGGCAGCTATCAGGTGGGAAGCAAAGTCCTTACTAAATCTCCTACAGCATCCCGGATACTCACATGCTGACATCCCATCTAAAGGACCCCAAAAACTGTTCTGCATTTTCCAAGATCCATCTTCGCATGATCCAATTCTAAGTAACTGACTTCAGTGTATGCGCTTCTGAACTGATTCAGAACTGTTTAAAAAATACCAACTCTCAAAGAAAAACAAAACCGTGAAAGACTTGGGGATGTTGCAAATAAGGCCTCAGATTTTCCTCACGCACTTAAACACACCTTTATCTTCTAACCAAAGCCAATTTGAGTGTTCAGGTTTTTAAAGTTTGCTAACTGTAACTAAGACGTAACAGAGCAGGCTGGACCTGCCAAGCGGAAGTCATCATTAGCACCCAATCTCTGGGACACGGAGCTGTGGCTTCCTTAATCCCCCTTCACTGGGTGACAGACACAGAGTTCCCTCAAGAGTTTCTCTGAGAGAACGGAGGGAGTTCTGCCTGGATGCTCATTAGCTTTTCAGAAAAATATAAAGGCATGGAGCTGAAGTTGTATGAAAACATTCTATCTAGAAACATCGTAACGTCTATTTTTCAATTACCAAAGATATTTAAAAGAAAATACCTTTAACTCTTTAAAAATACTAGTGTCCTTATTTTCCTTCTAATTCTTCACCTGAGTAGTCTCTCTGAAGAGCATGATTTACAAAATGCTCTCTCATGCATCCCTGCATCTTTCGTGTTATTGTAAATTTAATACTTTTCATTATAGATCTTAAACAACTACTACTGGGGTTGTGTGTATAAATATGTAAAATAAGCAATACACACAGATACATGTTCTCTATATATGTGCATATATATAATTCAGGGTACATTTACATATATAAAGTCGCAAAAGATCCTACAAGCCACGAATTACCTCAAGGAGATTCCAAAATGCAGTCCTCGATAATCTCATTTGTAACACACAACCATTCCGAGACAGAGCAGCACAGACGGAATAATCAAAATACAACATGATCAAGCCAAATTTGTCAAGGAAGTTTTCTAGAAGTCTGCTATGCTGACAAAAGATGTAAATACACCAAAGAAAGCCCCCCCCCCCCCCCCCCCCCCCGCAAAAAGTACAGCTTGTCTGCTCAACGAAATGAAAAGTAAAGACGAACCCAGCCACTGTTCTTTCCTCAGCGATGCCCGGGTGGCAAAAGCTCAAATGGAAACTTTCACTGTCATGTGGTCTGAGAAGAGCAAGCAAGACAAGTCAAGGACTTCCATGTTAGGATAATTAGACCTGACTGTAAAATCTCCCGTTTATGTTAATAGATGTCTCTGACAATTTTATTGTGAGAAATTCATGGGGAAAAAAAAAATGAGTCAACACGAATACTTTCAGAGTTACCAATCTAAAGTTACCTTAACTTTAAGTTAAATGGTCTTAGAAGAGTACCATCAAGGTAAGCAAGGTAAATATTTAAATAAATATAAAACTTGTAAGATAGAAAAATCCAGTATAGCATCAAGGATTACTTTATTAAAAGCAACTTATTTGTTGCTGCTTTCCCCCATTTATTAAACAAACTGAATAGAATTCAGAACACACTATTAAACAAAATGTAAAAAAAAAAAAACAACAAAACTCAACTAGAAGCAATAATTCTATTTGTACACAGCATAAATCAATATACAGTATTGTATGTGAACGAGACTGACTGGCTTTAAAATGAGATTTCTGCTTCAAGGCCAACATCTCCACAAATGTCTGTAGAAGGACTATCAGGGCAGGCCAACCTCCTTATGATGTCGCATTATGTGCTGGTTCTTTTCCGAAGGTCGTCGGAACCCCTTCTTGCAGTACTCACAACGGTGAGGATAGTCTTTCGTATGAATGGAGATAACGTGCCGTTTAAAGCCCGAGGCGTCTGTAGTGCTATACTCACAGTACTCACACTGGTACACTTTCCTGCCACTGTGTGTCTTCATATGCTTTTTAAGCTCGTTCTGTTGCCTAAATCCCTTTCTACATCTCTTACACCGAAACGGAAGATCTTTTGTGTGAACTGAGAGAATATGGCGACTTAGAACAAATGGATCTGCAATCTTAAAGTCACAATGTCTACACTGGTGCATTTTTTTACCCTTGTGGGCAGCCACGTGTTTCTTGAGTTCAGAAGGCCTGTGAAAGCCTTTATCACACATGTCACACTTGTGGGGGTAGTCCTTCGTATGGACTGAAATTATGTGTCGTTTCAAGTCGCTCGAGTTCGAACTCTTGTGGTCACAGTGCAAACACTGGTGTGTTTTGCTTTCTTGGTGGATAAGAGCATGTTGCTGCACCTCTTTGGTATCTGAGAAAGTCAGAAGACAGATGTCACACTTGAATGGCATCTCTTTACTATGCTTAGTTTTTACATGCGTTTTCAAGTTAGAAGAGTCTGCAGACCTATATTCGCAGTACTGGCACTGGTACGGCTTCTCCCCAGTATGGATTCGCATGTGCTTCTTGAGCTCTGACGGGTGACGAAAACCTTTACCGCACTCCACGCAAATATGAGGAAAGTTCTTGCTGTGGACCGCCAAAAGGTGGCGATTCAGTAAGCCTTGTTCAGCTGTCTCGTATTCACAGAATTTACACTTGTGCATTTTGTTGGCTCCTTTCTCCTTATGCACCATTTTGTGAGTAAACAAAGCCCCAGCGTGAGAGAAATGCTTCCCACACTCATCGCATTCGATGGCCTTCTCGGCCTTGCTGGTCAGCTTGTGGCTCTCCAGGTGGTTGTGTAAACTTATCTTCTTGTTGGTAGTGTAATCACAGTCAGTACAGCGGTACTTCTTCTTGGTAAGGTGTTCGGGATGGTTTTTCATGTGCCTTTTCAAAAAACCTCTGGACTTAAATTTTTTCCCACAAATCATGCAGGGATAGACAGTCAAGGGATGTCCATCAGGGCCAATAATTATTGCTAAGAAAGGAAAAGAAAGGAACATGAGTGATCAAACCAAGTTCTGTTTTGGTTTCTTCAAGCATTCAAAGTGTGCGTTCTGAACATCATTAAGCAAGTGTTCCTACGTTAAGCTATTGGCTACTTAACATTCCTTCTGCCAGTTTTCAATGTAAGAGAGACAGCAACCTGGTCATAAAGAGAACCCTGGTCTGAAAACTTCATTCAGGCTGACTGTACCAACCTCAGTCCCTCCAGTTTGAAAAATCAATCAATAAATATGTGACTCCTACCAACTAACGACTGGAGCTATATCGCTCGGTAGAAAATTATTTTGAAAAATAAAGTGTCGTAATCACAATTCCTGCTTTGCCGATTCCAAAAAACGTAATTTTGTGTCAACTTACAGTAGAGCTTAAACCCACCTATGAGAAATTTCATATGCAAATTGCCATACACAAATAGATAGGAATAGGTCACATGAACTCGAGTACCCGTCCTCCTGCTCTATAAAGTATGCCTACTTTATGCTAACAGAATCAGATTCTTTGTAGTCATTGAGTTTTTAAGAGAGTTAATGCCTGCAACATATTTGAGGGATTTCTTCTCATTTCCACATAAAAATCACCCACGTTTTGAATTTTTTTCCCATCCATGTTCGATCCATTCCTTGTTTCTTTTTCTCCCAGGAAATCATTCATGAATATCACTGAATTCTTAAAATTATATTTTCAAATTCAGTACACAGAAGCTACAATGTGGTCTAGCAGCTAGAATGCCATCACAACACCTCCGTGGACACACGCTAGGGTTTCATCTGAGAGCTCGCAAAGCACGCTGCGCTGTGGAACTCATGTGCCCTCACCTGTTTGGTACTGCCTGGAATCAGGTCTTCTCCTTTTCTTTGGTTTTTGTTTAGCCAGTCTGCCGAGCCCAGCAGACTCATCTATGTGCAAGAGGGCACTTGCAGTGCCATTCCGGGTTTCAATTCCATCAGAATTATTACCTAACAATGCGCATTAAAAAACAAAATTATACAGTATTATAAATTATAAAAAATTAGGGATTCTTTATTAACTATAACAATGAAAAGTAAGCCATGATACTCATGAATGACAGAGAGTCCCCATTCTAGGTAATGGGTTGTATGACCACGTTCATTATAGTGAGACGGTAGGAAATGCCTAGCTTCCAGATCTAAAAAACACAGGTCAGCATTGTGCCCCATGGACTCCCCTGTCGTCTCCCCAAACTGCAAAGTCATGGGCCAGATACAATCAAGAGGAAAAGTTTCGGCTGGAAAGCCTGTGCACTTCTTGCAGTACTCCCTTCTACGTAATAAACACATGAAGGAAATTCCTGTTAGAAATAAAGACAAAAAGTAGACTTTATAATCTTCCTCTACTTGTGCTCAAATCAAATAACCCTTACAGGGCACTGGTATTTCGTATTTCGGAACCCTAGGACAACAGGCACCGTTTCCAGGCATGGAGTCATGTTCACGAGCCAACGGCGTCCAAGGAGCTGCTGAGCGACTTACCGTAAGCTGCCGCCCACGCTATTGGCATGAAGGTCTTGATTTCGTTGTCGTCCATCTGCTGCTCGTGCACGGCGGCGGCCGCCGCGGCAGCAGCGTCCTCCTCTCCCACGATCACTTCCATATAAACTTCATCAGCGATTTCAGCAACATCTGAATAGGAAGTGATATAAACCTTTGTGACCGTGTTTACAGAGATGGCAGGGGAGACGTCTGTACTCAGATTCGGTGAAGAGGCAGGTAGAAAGGCCCAAACGTTACACACCTAGAACACAGCTTCCACACAGTCGTGAGCGGTCAACAGATACTTGCTGAATGAACCCTCCTCCATTCCTTGGCTTTCACCTTAACCCGTTTTTAAAGCAACATTCGAAGCGTACGTAGAGTCGCTGATACTGCCCCTGGGATACGGCAGCATAATAATCTGTACAGTAACGCTACTCGTTTCCTTCAAATTCTGACCAGATTTAAAGAGGGCGCTACAGAAACAAAATTTTTCTCCCACAAAAAGGGCACCTACTTACTTAAATCTTCGTCTTCTTGCTGAGAGTCGTTGACAGTCATATAAACCATCTTTTCCCTTGGCACACGAATACTGCTATTCTGATCAAGTAATTCAACTCCGTGGTCATTCTCAGGTTCACTCTCCACAATGTCTACGGTGCCACCTATCAGGGAAGATGACAGCTCCGAGAATTTATCTGAAAACTTCATTTCCATCCGGGTGACTTACTACATTTTACAGACTTTTCTCCCCCTACATGGAAATCCTTGCTTAAAAGTTATCTTCCGAATAGGTTTCAAAGGTTCTCAATCCAGACCACCCAAAAGTCATCGGGTTGAAGCGGCTGATCCGGATGCAGGTTATGCTGAAACTTTCCTCTTACCTAAGTCATCCTCTCCAGGGTCGGCTTTAAAAATGTACACCTTGATGACTTCAGGGCAAGTGCCATCCACTTTACAAGGATCGATTTCCGACTCTGCATCCATGGTCATTCCAGAGGAACCATCGTGTTCTATTTTGCCAGCATCATCCACTGAAAACGCAGGGAATGCATTACAAATAACAATAGCAGATACTTAAATAAAACGTTACCGTTTTTAAAAGTCTTTTTTACGAATACAATCTCTAACATGAGTCATATGAAACTGGATAATTTTCCCTAGACAAGTAGACACGCGGGCACGGTGGGAAATGTGGCTGTCTGCTAAGCCAAAGCTGGGGTCACGGAGGGCCTTGTGCAACCAGGCAGAGGAGCTCAGAGACTTGACAGTGGTAGGCCAGAGGTTTCTCAATCGGGTCAGATGTCAGTATCTCTTAGGGAACTTAAAAACACAGGCCCCAGCCCAGCGGCACTACAGAATCAGAATCTAGGGGTGAAGCCAGGTATGTGGGCAGATTTAGAGATTCTGATCAGAGACTTTTAAGCAGAGCAGCGACAAGGGCACAGCACCATTTTTGCTACACCGCGCTGGCCTTTAGAAAAGTGGATGCAAAGGGATCAAGACAAAGCAAGGATACCACTTGTGAGTCTACAGCAATAAGGCAGGCAAAGGATGACGAGGCCTCGAATCAGGACAGAAGCAGATGGGGAAGAGGGCTGGACATGAGCCCCGTCTCAGAACTGAAACGGCAGGACTTAAGACCCAAAACTGAACACGACAGAGGAGCCAAGGATAACTATGGGGTTTCTGATTTAGGTGACTGGGTGACTGGAGGAGGAAACGTCAAGAAGGACCGCTCTTCCTGCATGATTAATTAATTTAAGGTCCGGGAGGTAACATCCCTAAAAGCTCTCAGAGCTGGTGCCTGCCCCTATCCTTTTACATTCCCAGCACCCTCTGCTTGTCTCTCGCAGAGTATGCAGTTCACTGTATTCACTCTCAGGGATCTTCCCCCATCCCTCCGACTGACAGAGCGGAACCTGCCATTTCATTATTCAGTCTTTCAGGACCGAGTCTGGTGATGGTGGATGCTCAGAATACTGATGAACCAATGATTCAGTCGACGAGATGTGTGAGGTCAGTTGCTGAATATTGGGAGTCTGAAAGGCTGAAGGCTGACACAGATTTGGAGCCACCAAGTCCGTGTCAACTAGCCCTGAGATCACACGGTGAGGACCTGCAGTGTGAGCGGAGAGGGGCAAGGATATCCTGAGGAACATCACGGTTTAAGGGAGGGACCAGAAGAGTTCACAAAGGAATCCGAGAAGGGAAAGCCGGAGAGGTTGGTGGAAGATCACAAAAGAAGCTAGGGAGTTATAAATTCCAAGAAGCCTAGTGAGGCCCATGGCAATAACGCAGCGTGCGCACGACTGAAGGAGGAAGGTCTGTACTGACCACAGCAACCCGGAAGTCACTCCTGCTCCCGGTGAAAAACAGTGTAGTGAAGGCTAGATGGGGTCAGATTAAAGTGGAAGGTGTGCATTTCTTCAAGAAGTCTCATTCTAAAACGGAGAACAAAGGGGCACTAACTAGAATGGGTTGCAGGGTCGAGGGCTTTTCTGTTTAATTAATAAAAATACCCAAGCATATTCAGTCTTGGGAGCAAGTACAACAAGAAGCTGAAGCCAGAGGACACGGCAAAACTTGTGGATCAAGATCTTAGAGGAAAAAGGGAAGATGAAACCGGAGGCAAAGATGAAGAAATTTCCCTTAGACTGGGGGAGCAACATGTTATCCTCTTGAAACTCGAGGCAGTAAACATGGATGCAAACGGTACGTTTGGGGGAAGGTACGTTAAGAGGGAAGGCTGTAGTGTCGGAAGCTGGAGGAGTTCAAGGCTGATGGCTCCAACTGTAGATAGGAAACTGCAGGCAAGGGCTGCAGTTATCAGTGAGAAGATGGCAGACTGGGTGAAGAGCTTAGTAAGTTTGAGAAAATGAGCTGATCCGGGACAAGCTTCACAATATGAAGGTTCAAAGAGATCAGCTGGTTAAGCTCTTCGTGGTTTAAAAAAATAAAGAGGGGCACCTGGGTGCCTCAGTCGGTTAAACATCTGACTCTTGATTTTGGCTCAGGTCATGATCTCACTGTCCTGAGATGGAACCCTGAGCAGGGCTCTGCACTGGGCATGGGGCCTGCTTAGGATCCTCTCTCTCTGCCCACCACTCTCTAAAAACAAAAACAAAAGACAGCAACAAAAAAACTCCCAAAACCAAAACCACAAAAACAAAGAAAGGTTCCCTGAACTCTGCACATAACTACCTAAATTCCAGTATCTTGACTATGCTTTATAAAAATGGTTTGGAGGGAGAAAGATTTGGCATTAAGACCTTATTTCTGGCCTGGTATGTATTTACCCTTTTTCAAAGCTAAATATTTTTATGACATACCCAGCTGACTGAGCCAAGGCTATTTTCTTAAAGGGAGCTTTGGAATTTCAAACTGAGGTAGCATTAGAAGGATGAAGATCTCACCAAACTCACAGGAGAGTCCTGAGTAAATCTGTTACATCTTCAGAGAAATCATCTCTGAACCCTTTGATGCTGTTAACGAAGCTTGCCCTTCGTGTGTCAAAACTGATTTTAACAGGTACTGGAAAATCAAATGTCCTTGTGTTTACAAAAAACAAGGTCAGGCTAGCTGTTTTGCACAGGTTAGTTTGTTGGTATTCACAAGATAAGATGTTTGATGACTGAGAAATCTAATCATTTTGGAACTTGCAAAATGTCATGTATTTAATTTACCTATAATCCGGAGTAAAAGACCTTTCTGTTTGCTTTCATAAATGTGTGAGAAAACACATTTGAAATATACAGGCTCACCTGAGCCAAGCAAAGCTATTCTATTATCAAACAAAAGCAGAATTCACCTTCAGATTTTCACCTTGAGAATCTATCCCACTAACTCAACTTAGGAAATTATTCTGAATATGAAATATTACAGAAGTGATTTGTTAAAAAAAAAAAAAAAAAAAAAAAAAAAAGGCCCACGTCGATGGTTCTGTTAACTACTCAAACTTTCCCTGTGATTTTAGAGCTACCATTAAAAATGCATTTCTAAAACCAGACAAAGGTGCCTTTGCTAAAACTGAGTCATCATACGTATGATTTCTGCCTAAGTGCCTTCTTCTAATGTGGTAATGAAGGACTAGAGCTTTGGTACTAGGCCAAAAGAGAAGAGCATAATTTCTGGAAATTAAGACTACTTCTAATAATAACTACCATTGGCATGACATTTTGCTATTTCCTCATCATTTGTATGTACTGTTATTTTGATTCTTACCTTTTCCAGATAGAGAAAAAAAGACTCGGAGATGGCATGTGACTTGCCCAAAGTCAGTGAGCTAATGAGTGAGGGATGAGAGAAGAGGCGCCTATCTTTAGAACCCGGACCTTCATTTTCATCTTCTGATTCTTTTAAGACATGTATGTTTACTGTATAAAATTTAGAATTACAACAAAACAAAACGCCAAGAGTCCCACCAACCAGTTCCCATCACTATGTTAGTAGATTTTCTTGGCAGTTTTTCTAGTTTTGTTAAAGCAAAATTGGCATCACAGTTTCCTCAAGCCTTACATAAGAATAATCTTTACATCTCATCCGACATTTTAAACTTCAAAACTGAGAAACATGTGACTTATCGACAATCTCATTAGTAACAACAAAACTATAGCAAAATGTAGGCAGTATTTTATACTGCCTCAAAGGAGCGTCAGTAAAATCTCTCAGAGACCGAAAATCGAGGATGTTTATGTGCAATGTTAATAAATAGTATGGTGTCTAAAAACACAGTTCGTTAAGATTTCAGAAACCCAGTACTTTCTGGAAAAGAAAAATTACTGGGGTGGGCGGGGGAGTACACTACTTCAAGTCAACTGTTAAACGAATGTTGATCTAATTAAAAAAAATCCCCCAAACTAAACTGATAAACAATCTACATAGCAAGGAAGGATGGTGGTTGTGACGGAGAACGGGAACATTTATGGACCATGGACCTCATGGCGAGCATGATGATAAGCCCTTAAAATGTCCCATTTACTCCTCACAAAAACCTTACGAAATAGGTAATACTGCTTTGTCATTCTCACCTAAGTTTCTAGACAAATTTCATTACGATATTTGCCAAAATAGAAAAACTTGTGATACTGGATTGCAGCGGAATTGCATTTTGTACAAATGAACATAAGAAAAAAAGATCTCTTCACCATTTGATCTCTCTCTTCCTACGTTTCCTACCAAATACCCCTAGACACAGCCCTTAGTCAGCTTCCCTAAAATGAAGATCCAGTCCCCTTACTCTCTAGCCTACAATGGTACCCCCATTTCCTACCAAATAAATTACAAACTGCACAGTCTAGCCACTGACCTCTGAGCAAAGCAAAGTGCCTTCTGCCTTCAGTCTCATCTCCCCCAGGAGCCCCGAGACAACCTCAAGTGCCCTGAACTTAGACAATACGTTATTTTTCTATTTCCATTCCTTTATGCTTCTTGTTCTGTGCTATATATATAATTTCTTGTAGAAATTATACAGCTTACTATTTAAGAAAAGTATTTTTAAAATACAAAAGGAAATAGGGGCGTCTAGCTGGCTCAGTTGGAAGAGCATGTGACTCTTGATCTTGGGGTTCTGAGTTCAAGCCCCACGCTGGGTGTAGAAATTACTTAAAAATACAACCTTAAAAGGAAATAAAAATGTGACCAAATCCCACCACCTAGTGGGGCACCTGGGTGGATCACGTCAGTTAAGTGCCCTACTCTTGATCTCAGCTCAGGTCTTCATCTCAGGGTAGTAAGGTTGGGCTCTGCGCTGGGTGTGGAGCCTACTTAAAAAAAAAAAAAAAAAAAAAAAAAATCCTACCACCTAGTATTATCAATTTACAGATCATTCTTTAGACATTTCCCTATGCATATTTATAAATAAAAGGAAGAGCGAACGGATATTTTAATGAAAATTGGATACTGTAATATGCCCTTTTTTATTAAATTTTGGAGAGAGCGCACACACGACCAAGTGGAGGAGAGGGGCAGAGGGGGGTGGGGGGGGGGGAGGGAGGGAGGGAGAGGGAGGGAGAGAGAGGGAGAGAGAGAGAGAGAGAGAGAGAGAGAGAGAGAATATCCCAAGCAGGCTCCATGCTCAGAGCAGACCCCCACATGGGGCTCAATCTCACGACCCTGGGATCATGACCCCAGTCGAAATCAAGAGTCGGAGGTTCGAGGGACTGAGCCACCCAGGCGCCCTTTTAACGTGGCATTTTTAAATAAAAATTATTACAATTTACTTGAAATCAACACCAAGACAAATCTAATTCCACGGTCTATCCATTCCCTTGCTCTCCCATCCCTTGCCCTACCCCTTCCTTTCATTTCATCATAGTTGCTTGGCAGAACCACAATCTAGCCTAATTGCAATTTTCCTCTACGCCTCTCCACCAGCACCTATGCAGCTAAATCTGACCAGAAACACACATGCACTCTCCCATGCATGCACGCACGCTGGTTTCACTTTAAATTCATGACCCTGAACCTGAAGCGAAACTCTCCTGCTACCTTCCCTCCTGTTTTCTAAGTCTGTCTCCTCAAATCTCTAATTTCACCTCCCCATTCTCGCTCTCAGTTCATCTTCTTACTTCACTGAGAACTGAAACAACTGGAAGATCCACTAACAGATCTACCCACCTACCCGGAACTAAACCCGGCATGTTCCCATAGACAACTCACCTGTATTCCCAGCTAAAGCCTGCCCCCCTCTCCCCCACACCTTCTGCTGGATCACTTTTATCAGCATATAAACAAACTATTCTTTGTCCCCCTTTAAAGCAAAAACTCTGGATCCCATTTCTCTAATTCTTGTTATTCCATATCCTCTAAACTCACTTCAGCCGGGACCATGACTTGACCAGAAGTGTTCATCAAGGTCACCCGTTCTCTGCATTCATTTGACTCTACTTCACTTTCCTCACTTGGCTTCTAGGACACAAGCTCTCTGGTTGTCCTCCTCCTTCCTGGCCATACCTCCTCAATCCTTTTCAGGGGCTTCCTCTTGGCCTCTTAATGTCGTAAACCTGAGGACTCAGTCTTGGGTCTTAGTTTATTTACAATCACTCCTTTGGCAATGTCACTGTTTTATAGGTTAAATTTCACCTATATGCCAACAACTCCCAATTTTGCATCTCCACTCTAGTCCTATCTCCCAAACTCAGATTTGTACGTGTCAAGTCTCTGCTCAAATGTCACCTTCTTAGCAAACCCTGGCCACATTTGCAACCCCAAATCCTTATACTCTTTTCTTCTCCCATTAAGGTATCACTTATACCATATCACTTATTTATGTCAGTGTACCTCTGCTAGAATATAATCTCCAGGAGGGGAAGCCACGGACATCTGTTTCGTTCATTGATGTATCCCAAGTGCCTACAATACAGTCTGACATACAGTACAGATACAACATTCCTTAAATATATGAATGCTGATCTTCGAGTAAATGTTTTGCCATTATACGAGTTCTTAACCTTCTAAAGATAATATACTACAAAAACATTTAGAGTCATATTTTGCTTATAATACATGAATCAATTTTAAAGCCAGTATCTGCTGTCATCCTACTATGAAAGATGTGGAAATTAACACACTGACATACCTCCACTTCCCAAATATTTTATAGCTTGGTACTAAGTGAATGCCAATACTCACTACCAATCCTTTTATCAGTTTCTCCATTCTACGGTTCTAGTGACTGACCCTTCAGTTTGCTAGATTCATTACCAAATAGGGTGGGCTGTCAAGAAGGGCTAATGGATACTACAGTTCCTGAGTTCTTGAATACATGAAAATGTCAGTCCGTGGCCTTTACTTGAAGAACAAATTGGCTGGTTATAAAATTCTTAAGTTACATTTTCTCAGAACTTTGTAGAGTTGTTCCACTGTCATCACACACTGAGTACTTCTGTGTGCATGTCATTATACTCTTTATCCTTAAAGTTCACTAAACATCACTACTGATTATGACTTGCTAGTTTTATCATTCTGTTAATTCCTTGAAACAAGAAAGATCTGATCTTTATTTTAGGAAAATTCGCTAAAAGATTCTAATCTTTATGTTAGGAAAATTTCTTCCATTGTAAATATTTTTGTATTTCACTGGTTGTTCCCTTCTTTCAGAATTTCACTTGTGTCTGGCTCCTTTACCCGTCTCCCGTATCTAGCCATCTTCTCCACATTTTTGTATCCTTTTTTTCCTTAACCATTTCATTACTGTGATTTCCTAAAGCTGGGTCCTCTGCCCATGCTTATTTACTGAGATATATTTATTCTTATAGTTGCTTCTATGGTGGCTTTTATCTTGATCATATTTTTATTTTTCTCTTTAACTTCTTTCTGATTAGTTTACTTTCTATCTGCCTCATACTGTCTTGTAATATATTCTTTGAACTTCTGCATCACTTCTTTGACTTTTAAAAAAGAGAACATGTTTTTTGTAATTTCATTGAGCCTATACAGACCAGTGCTAACCAATAAAACGTTCTGCGATGATGGAAATGTTCTACATCCATATGTGCACTAGCCACATGTGATTATTGAGCACTTGAAATGTGGTTGGTGCAACTTAGGAACTGTATACTTAATTTTATTTAATTTTCACTTAATTAAACTTAATGAGCCACATGTGGCTAATGACTACCATATTGGAACACACAGGTTCAGACAGATGTTGGGGTATACACTTTCTGTGTTTGAAATTTCAGAGATTCTTCTAGCAATATATTAAATAGAAGTATTTCAGAGAGCTGAAGAACATGATTCTTTAGATTTAAAGGGCTCACCATGCATGAAAACATAATGCATGAAAAAGACCTACACCGAACTAAGCACAACTGTGTGGTATTTCATACCAGTAGGGATAAAGAGAAGGTCTTTAAAGCTTTCAGAAGAAAAAGAAACACCTACAAAAGAATGAGAGTCAAAATGGCATCAGGCTCCTAAACTGTAACACTGGATGCTAGGTGACAGTGAAACATGGCATCACACGATCTCGGGGAAAATTCTTTTTAACCTAGAAGTCTGTACCTAACCAAATGATCAATCAAGTATAAGGTAGAATAAAACTTTTTTTAGTATACAATCTATACTCCTTAAGAAGTTATTTCAATATGTGGTCTATTACAATAAGAGAGTAAGTCAAGAACAAAGGTGGCATGGGGATCCAGAAAACAGTGGACTAATCTCAGGAAATGAGAAGGACATTTTCAGAAAAACGTCTGCATGACATTAAGACTAGAAAGCAACTACTTCAGAATGGAGCTGAACGAGAAAAAGCTTCGAGAGGAAAATCACTGGGAGAAGGAGGACTCAAAGAAAAAAAACCTAAGAGGATGGAGAAGTAGGTCAAACTTAAGGATATATTTCTTAGAAGGCACAAACAATTCAGAAGGAAATCCCACGCTAGAGGACAGAATCAGTCTCTAAGACAGTCTAATTAAGTTTGAAACCTATAAACCTATGGACCAGTACCCACAGGGAAGACAAGGATTCAGTCACAAAATCCCAGCCTTCCAGAACTAGAAGCTACCTGTAAATCTTGGAACAGGTTAATGTGAAAGAAAAATAAAGACAATTTCACTTCCTAAATAATTTACTTCAAGGGACAGACAGTCTGAATACACAAATCTTTTCCCAAGTTTTAACAGGATCCCCAGGCGTGAATGTTAGGATTAACATCAAGGAGGGAAATCGGGCCTTTTAAGAAGAGCTGCAGTCAGTATTGCTGTGGAAGAAAGAAGGAATTTGGTTCTCTGAATCAAAAGCCTGTTCTAACTTACTCTGACAAGTCCAACAGTCTTACTACTTAATCACTTCAATTGTTAAACCTCTAAACCCAAAATCCAATCAAAAGAAAAAATTACAGAATAAAAGCTTGATACTATTCAACGAGTCCTAAGACTGCCTGTGTGGGCGGGTAGCTACTTAATTGGTAAAGATATCACAGATGGGCAGTTCCTCTTAAAAGGATACTTGAGCTCATAAGCAACTGTTAGGTCCCAGACACTGTGGTGAGTGGTGTCCCTCTCTTTTATCATGAGATCAATCACAACAGCCTGATGACAGGTGTTTTGTCCACCTTACGGATGGGAAACGAGAGCCCCTAAAAAACTAAGTAACTTGCAGGAAGCATTCTGCTGAGTAAGCAAATGTTCTTGTAGGTAAATACACTTAGAAGTTCACTTTTGGACCTCCCTTTCTTAGCTTCCTCCTCAGGAACCCTTTCTGGGGTTAAAATCCCATCTTATTTTTGTTATATAGCCTATAAAAGATTTCAGAGAATTAGTTACAGTCTGATCTCCTTTTTAATTCTTGAAACTTTCCTGGACAGGTTCAAAGGTTTTATGAAATTAGCCTTAATCTGTAGAAAGGGAATTAAAGGATCAGAGCCATTCAAGCGCCCGTCTTAAGTCACAGTGATCTCTAGCATGGTGTTGGAGATAGAACTAATGAAAAATATTTGCCAAAGTGCACTACTAAAATGGCACTAACTAAACCTAGTTAACCAAGAACTGGCTTCTTAATTCCATAAATTCAGGGGGGAAAGAAAGGAATGACTATTACAATCCCACCCCGTGCCTGCCTGCCTTTGCCCAGGAATTCCCTGATGAGACAACAGGAAGGTCTCAAGTAAAGCCAGTCCTGAGTGAGTCCTGCCACCCTGGTTGATGCCACCAACGGGAGAGACTCTGTGTGGACAACAATGACCAGAGTTACTGACAGGCAAGCTCCATGCTGGGTGCCCGGTACATGGGATCTCTGATCAGCCCACAGGTCAGGTAGTAGGACTGCCATCTTACAAATAAAAAAAACCAAGGCCAAAGAGAAGTCCGTAATTTGCTCAAATTCCTACAGCTAGCGAGCAGCAGGGCTGGCGTCCATATGGAAGGATGGCTGGCTCTAAGCTGCAGGCACTGATTCCACTGCTTCTGAAGCACTGAAGAGCTTCTGGAAGATCCTCAAACGAAAGGCACGTTCTCTCTCTCCCTCTCTCCACCTCTCTCTCTTCCCTCCCCAACCCCCATCATCCCACAAAGTAACCACAGATCTGTTCAAAGGGCAAGCTATTGGACAATTTTGTCTAGGCTGCAAGCAGATAAACAATAAATAGGAGTCAGGAGGCCAATCTGAAGCTCCAATTGCTTCTAAGGCTTTCAAGATACAGACTTTTCACCCAATGTGATTTTTGGTGGGGAGAGGGGAAGACAATATATTTGCCTTACTTGAGGGCTTTACAACTGATACAAATCTAACTGACATCCAGACTGAACAATAAACTGAAAACTCTTTAATTCCTTAATTTTGGTGATTTCTAAGTAAGTTTCAGAGTACCCACAGTAAAGACTATAGTTTTAGATGGATTAATAGCAATCTTTTTTTAATTTTATCAAAACAAGCTTAAAGCTTATTCAATATGTCTTCTTTATTTTTTTTTTAAGAAACATTTCTCTTTTTTTTTAATTTTTTTTTTTAACATTTATTTATTTTTGAGACAGAGAGAGACAGAGCATGAACGGGGGAGGGTCAGAGAGAGGGAGACACAGAATCTGAAACAGGCTCCAGGCTCTGAGCTGTCAGCCCAGAGCCCGACGCGGGGCTCGAACTCCCGGACCGTGAGATCATGACCTGAGCCGAAGTCGGCCGCTTAACCGACTGAGCCACCCAGGCGCCTCTCAATATGTCTTCTTTAAATAAAACTTTTCTCTTGTGCTCGCTTCGGCAGCACATATACTAAATAAAACTTTTCTCACATTTCAGAAACATTCCCAGGAAGGTATGTATTTTTTAAAAATTCTAAAATTTTATTCTGTGGCTTACCAAATGGTTTGAGAAACAAAAAAATGACAGAGTGCATATATAAAAATAATGGTAAGATACATAAACGTCCAGCCATCAGCCCACAGAACAAAGGAATAAACGACTATTTTACCGTCTCCTATGCTAATAGCCCTGAGAATCAGTAAATAAACCATCAGATTGCACTAATTCTCAGAGTTTGTGCATTAAACACGGAAGTTTGGATTTATTTCTTCACTCATTCCCGGAATCACTTTTTACTGGAAGTCCACCATGACCAAAAGTTGTACTTAAGTAGGAGCTAACATCAGACCAACTGGTCAAAACACCTAAACTAGGAGGTCAGGGGCACCAAAGGGACATCGATATGTAGCAGCCGGACAGATCTCCAACATGTCCACACATGCTCCTCCTCTGGTAATTGTTTTGCCATCTGCCTAGCTGCACAAGCCAGAAACCAGAGAGTGAGCTTTAAACACTCCCTCTTCCTCAAGCCTACATTTAATCCAAATTCTACTCCCTAAATATGTCATGAACCAGTTTCTGCCAAAATCTACTGAGAGAACCTTATTTCAAAGTATTGTCACTGGTTTCTTACCTGAACTACTATCATCTCCCGTGGTGCAGTTTTTGTTTCTGATTTTACTCCTGTCTGCTTGCTGTCAACAATGCCAAGAGGATGATCTCTCTAAACAATCCACCTAACCACGTTGTTATTAATCTGCTTACAACCTTTTAACAGCTCCCCACATCAAAAAGGTAAAGCAGGCTTCTTAGTGCATTCAAAGGCCTTTATTTTGGGCCCTGCCTATTTTGCCAATCTTATTTCTCTCCATTTCCTACATTCTCTTTGCCAAAGTTGTCATTTGCACTCCAAAGAGTCTCTGAACACTCCAAGATCTTTCACATCTCCTTGCCTTTAAATATGCCCTCCTCCCTCCTCTGTGACATCCCTCCCTCCTTAGTCACCCGTTCATCCTTCAAAATGAGTTCACCTCAAATTATTTTTTAAAGATGTGATCATGACATTGTTTCATTTGCTTAAAAAACCCTTGTCTTTCAGATACATATACTGAAATACCTATGAATGGAATGGCGTGTGGAATTTGCTTCAGAACAAGATGGGAGGGAAGGAAATGCATAGGATTGGAGATGAAATATGTTGACTTATGTCTTCAACCAAGCTTTCACAGAACTTTGGTTATACGCCATTATTATGGTTTATTATTATAAATAATGCTTTCATAGGGATGCCTGGGTGGCTCAGTCGGTTGAGCGGCTGACTTCAGCTCAGGTCATGATCTCGTGGTTCATGGGTTCGAGCCCCACGTCAGGCTCTGTGCTGACAGCTCAGGGCCTGGAGCCTGCTTCGAATTCTGTGTCTCCCTCTCTCTCTGCCACCACCACCCCCCCCGCCCCCACCCCTAACACTCTAACATGAATAAACGTTTAAAAAAATAAATAAACAATGCTTTCATAGCATGTAGCTCACTCATCTACCAAAAATTCCCCCACTATCTTCTTCCCTTAGTGCTTCCAAAATATTTTGTACATTCAGTTGTGCATCTTTTCACAATCAACAGTAATGATCTGTTTCTGTTTGTCTTCCCTCCAGGACTGGACTCTAAATAGCCAGAGGCCTTCACTGCTTATCTCTAACAGCTACCAAGGTTCCTAGCTTATCGTGGCTGGTCAATAAATGTTTTTGAATGAATGAAGGCACAAGGAAAGCAAACATGGACAAGAGTAAAAATAATAGCTTATGTATGATTCCTTTTCCTCATTTAAACAAAGTTGAAAGAAAAGTAACATTTAGGTAGAAAACCAATGGAAGAAGGTTTGGAGGCTGTCTGCATGGTTTCTACCATGAGTTAACTAATAAACTGAGCCCCCTTGGGGCTCCTGGGTGGCTCAGTTGGTTGAGCGTCCAACTTCGGCTCAGGTCATGATCTCGCGGTTTGTGGGTTCGAGCCCCACGTTGGGCTCTGTGCTGACGGCTCAGAGCCTGGAGCTTGCTTCAGATTCTGTGTCTCCCTCTCCCTGCCCCTGCCCCCACTCACACTCTGTCTCTCTCTCCTTCAAAAATAAATAAACATTTAAAAAAATTTTTAATATAAAAAAAAGAAACTGGGCCCCCTAAATTATTGCTGAAATTGGGTATTCAATAATAAATTTTAACAGTCACTGAATTCTGTTTGCCTCTTCCCTCCACCAGTAAGCACTATTTAAGCCAAACGCTACCGCTCTGTATTAATACCTTTATATACAGACATATATAAATACACACACATACAAACATGAAGGAAGGCAATATGAGAGTGAAGGGTAGACAGACACTTTGAATAAAACACACTTGATTTCAAATCCTCCACCTAATGCCAGCTGGATGTGTAACTTTGGTCAAGTTACTGGAACTGTTCCTATTACCCAATCTGTAAAAAACAGTGATAATACCAACATTATAAGGCTGTGTGTAAAGAAAATAATATATACTAAGTACTGACACACAGATACTATCTATTGAAGGTTTACTATCACCTATTTTTATTGTTACCAACTTGTTAACAAATCTCCAACTAAATAATCTCTCTTGAACTAAAAAAGCTTAAATTAAAAAATATTTTTTTAAGTCGTCCAAATTGGCTTCATAACAATCAAACCGCAAATACAGTCATAAATATTTTCCCCCTGAAAAGTGAGCTTTATTAACAACAAACCTCACCAAACGAACTTAATTCCATCTTGTGACAGAAATGCAAATTGACTCCAGGGTCATTAGAAAATAGGTCTGATGGGCTTGAAAGCATTTTGCACACATTAGCACCTGAGCTCTTTCCTTGCAATACTAATCCAAATGCACGTCATTACACATATGCCACCAGACCAAAAGAGTTTAATAAGCATTAGTTAAGAACTAACCAATCTAATGACGTATTAACATTCAGCGTTTATACAAGCAGTTGCATATTGTAGAAAATAGTATTCTGAATACAACTTTATCTTAGTGAAAACATCTTTGGCCTTGAGAACATAAAAACAACTAAACTGGAGAGAACACAGCTATATATATTACTACTCCACACTCAGTGTCATCAAATACTTTTATTAAAGTTACGGCCTGCACAAAGTAAAATTTCCAATTTTATAATCAACATGTTAAAAGCGATGACATACTTTCATTTAACCAAACTAGTTTAAAGGGTTCTAGGCTTAAATTATTTGCTCGAGTTTTCTTAGTTTAGCTATTTTTAAACTGCTTAAAATAACTGAAAGCATGCATTTTATTAAAATGTATACGAGAAAAGAAGCATCATATAGGTTTACGTTAGAAAATAAACTCTCTGGCCAACCGTCCAGTTTTTGGCAGGAAGGATCCCATGCTCCAGAGGCGTATTAGTTGTTTCCTTTGAAGTTACTATAAAAGACAGACAGACCCCAAGTACCCTTGTTTTCCATAAGAACACATAATGTCGCCATCACTTATTAATTTTGTTACACCTTTTATGACCGAATTAAGCATTTTTGCCTGAGCTTTAAAATTTAGACTTTAATATTTAGGGTAGTAAATTGTGCAAATTCACTACCCACTCTGACAACATGGAACTAACATAAGGGTAAACATACAGATCAATGAAACAGAGTTAAGAGTCCAAAAATTAATCCCTCACATTTACAATTATTTTTCAATAAGAGGGCCGGAAACATTCCATGGGGAAAGAACGGTCTTTTCAGCAAATGGTGCTGGGACAACTGAATATCCATATGCCAGAGAATGAAGTTAGCTCCTTATCTACCTCACACCATCAACCAAAATAAACTCAAAATGGACCTAAGGCCTAAAGATAAGAACCAAAGCTATAAAACTTTCTTAAAAGGAGACACAGGTGTAAATCTTCATAACCTTGGATTAGGCAACAGTTTCTTAAATATGACACCAAAAGCTTAAGCAACAAATAATATATATAATCGGACTTCATCAAAATGTAAGACTTTTGTTCATCCAAGGACACTATCGAGAAAGTGGAGGCTATTGGCAGAATGGGAGAAAACATTTGTAAATGATAGATCTTATAAGAGATTTGTATCTAGAATATATAAAGAATTCTTTCAACTCAATAGTAAAAAGGCAACTCAATTTAAAAATGGGCAAGGCATCAGGGCACCTGGGTGGCTCCGTTAAGTGTCTGACTTCGGCTCAGGTCATGATCTCACGGTTCCTGAGTTCGGGCTCTGCGTCAGGCTCTGTGCTGACAGCTCGGGGCCTGAAGCCTGCTTCAGATTCTGTGTCTCCATCTCTCTGCCCCTCCCTGGCTCATGCTCTCTCTCTCTCAAAAATAAATAAACATTAAAAAACATTTTTTTTTTAAATGGGCAAGGTGGACATTTCTCCAAAGAACACGTACAAATGGCTAACAAGACCATGAAAAACTGCTCGACATCATTAGCCATCAGGGAAATGTAAATCAAAACTACAACAGGATATTGCTTCACATCCACAATGATGGCTATGATTTAAAAAAAAAAAAAAAAAAAAAGACACTATTAACAAGTGCTACAAAGGGTGTGGAGACACTGGAACCCTCATACACTGCTGGTGGAAAAAAAAAGTGCAGCCACTTCGGAAAACAGTCTGGCAGTTCCCTAAAAGGTTAAACATAAGAGTTACCATACGATCCAGGAATTCCACTCTTATATATATATATATACACACCCAAGAGAAATGAAAACATATGTCCACAAAAGTTTGTATGCAAATGTTAATATTACAGATAAAACAGCCGAAAAAGTAGAAACTTACAAATGGACTAAAACTTACACCCAGACAATGGAGTATTCTTCAGTTATAAGAAGGAATGAAGCACTGACACGTGCCACAACATGAACGTTGGAAACATTATGCTAAGTGAAAGAAACCAGTCTCAAAGACGATGCATTATAGGATTCCATTTACATGAAATATCCATAATATGCAAAGCTATCCAGGCAGAAAGGAGATGAGGGGTTGCATAGATTTGGGAGAGACAGGGAGAAAGGGTTGATGGGAATGATAGCTAAAGGGTATGGAGTTTCTCCTTGGGTAACAAAAATTTTTTTAAATTAGATGATGGCTGCACAAGTTAGTGAATACACTAACAACCACTGAAGTGCACTTTAAATGGGTGAAACTGTATGACATGTGTTACATGATGTTATATGTGTTAAAGCTGTTACCAAACAAAGTTTATTTTAACACATATGTTGAATCTAGGATTAGAAAGGAATACCTAGTTCCTGGTCATCTTCTACCTAACTGTTCTAATTAAAAGACATGGGATATGTCAACAAGACCTAAAGAATGACTTCTTGTTGATCACGTTAATATAAGAGGCACCCAGAGAATATTTTGCTTCCTGCAGCTGTTGTAAGGCAGTGCCTGACTCATGATCACCAGATCTTCTCCAACTTTCCCTATTGTACAAACTGATGTTTAACAAAATAGCATCTTGACTATGCAGCTGCAAAGTGAAACTCTGGGAGGCTGAAGACCACTGCAAAGAAATAAGGGATGTCTGGCAGCTGTCTTGGATTAAAGGAGAACTGAAAACCAATTTGGTTAACAAGTCGATGACTCAACATTCCATCTCTCAGAGACCCAGAAAACTCAGTACCACCATATCTAACCTAACCAGAACCAAGTAAGAACCACTAGCTTTCGGGAGGGAAGAAATATTATTAACACCTTAGATATGGCATGGTACCCACAGACTTTCAGCTATAGTCTTTATATATTCAACAAATATTTATTTCATACCTATCTGCGTTGGGTTTAATGGAGAAGATACATAAATGGCCAAGATGCAGTGGATAGTTATTGTACTCAGGAAACAGATCATCAAATTTAAAAGCCATCTTAACATCTAGACTGCAAAGACGAGATAAAGAGATCATCCTGGCCTCAAAGGCAGCTCTACTGTGACAAAGGACATTTATGTCTATATACGCTATTATGACAATGTACATAATGAGAATTGCTACTTCATCATCATTTTATTTTTTATTTGTTTTATTTATTTTGAGACAGAGAACGAGCACACAAGCAGGGGAGGGGCAGAGAGAGCGAGAGAGAGAGAGAGGGAGAGTGAGAATCCCAAACAGACCCCACACTGTCATTGCAGAGCCTGACGCGAGGCTCAATTCCACGAACAATGAGATCATGACTTTAGCCGAAATCAACAGACGCTTAACCGACTGAGCCACCCAGGTGTCCCCATCATCATTTTAAATGAGACCTTCAGAGCCAAGAAATCTGCCAAGATGGAAACTAAAGACTTTATAAAGCTGTTTATTAAGCTCTTAGATCCAATGACTTACTGGAATTTTTGAAGAGTATTTAGTTTCTGGTCATGTTCTTTGACCCGTAAAGTGATGAATCAACATCACAGCAATTCATAGATACTACCATCTCTCACCATGTTATGAAAAGCATTAAAGTGGACTGCTAAAAATGGCATCTGTGCATTCTCTATCATGGAGAAAATCAGGCCATAGTTCCTCTATACGCTTACCACAAAGCTCTTGTCAATCATAAACTTCTGAAATCAATTTAGGTTTTAAGAGAAAATGCAGCACTGGGAGGCAGAAACAAGAGAAATGCTAATTAATTCTAAAGCATCCAATTGGTTTGATTCTGAAGCCAATAGTAAATTACATTTTTAACATGACCACGCTTTGAAGGGAAAAGAGACGATGGTGTGGAAGGGAGGAAAAATGAGTCAAGAAGTGCCTGCGTAATAGAGAAGACAAAAGACACAAGCAAAAACAAAAACAAAGACGTCACCATCTCTAAATCCAATTTAAAAGCAATCAAACCATTTCATTATAGTAAAATAAGGAGATTAGGTAACGTGTGTGTGTGTGTGTGTGTGTGTGTGTGTGTGTTCTTTGTATTCTTTGAGCTTGGATGTGACATTCTATTTTAAAAGGAAAACAATAAATTATCACTATGTTCTTAAAATACATATTTATATACATATATAAAATATACAAAAATACACAACAATAGCAGTTTGTGTCCATCCTTAAGAAACCCATGGCCTAAAAGAAAGAGAACTGTAAGGTTTTTAATGAAAATTTTACAAGTCTGGACTCCGTAATACAATGTAAGAATCTAGTATACTATGTCAATCATTACTAAAGCAACTCCTGTTTTTTTGTTTGGTTTGGTGTTATGACATTCTTGGAGGGATGAACTTCCTAGAAGAGCAATAAAGGCAAGAGACAGTGAGAGAATGCAGCTAAAGGTCATACCAACGCTATGCATTTCACTCCTGAGAAAACGAGTTTAAGTGCAAAGAGAAGTCAAGGAGAAAACCAGGAGGGCTTTTCTCCTGAATCTTTCATCTGGTCCTCTTCCCCTCATCAAGCACAATGAACCCAACTCCTTACTTTCTCCAGCCTTGCCTCTGGGTTGCCTGGTCTTGCAGAAGAAAATTTGGCAGTGATACTTAAAAAATGGCATTTTCATCCTAAATGCTGCATCTTACATACAAACTTCAGACTTCCAACCTCAGCGGGCCACTCAAGGCAGCGAGGCAATCTATCCTTTGAGTTCTTAAGCTTCCCGCCCTGGTCCTCCCTGTAAGACTAAGGTTTTTCAACCCTTCGTCTCTCTTCTTCAGCTTTCCACCCAACCTCTGCAGGTCCTTCGTATCAGCAGGTAAATTTGCTACACAAAGAAAATAGCTCCCAACATTCGTTTTTTTAAACATGCTATGTATTTAAAGGTTTTATTTTTAAGTAATCTCTACACCCAACGTGGGGCTTGAACTCACACCCCGAAGATCAAGAGTAGCAAGCTCCACCGACTGAGCCAGTCAGGTGCTCTGCTCCCAACATTCTAAAGCTTCTTTTACTGCCTCTGTCTCAGAGGAGGGGCCTCACCGAACAGCCCTCCACTGCTGCCCTGGACCTCATTCCCTTCCCCTTCTCTGGAACTGCTCCATCTGGTAGCCCTTCCCTTATCTTGAGTCTCTCTGTCCAACGGTTTGTGTCCTGCACCTGTAAGCCTATAAATATATGCTCAACACACTTTCACCATCCAGCCAAACATCAAAAGCTGTACTCCTGCCTCTTTTGTCCATTCACCGACCAAAATGGCCATTTATAGAAACTGCTTCACCTACTTCACTTCCACCAACTTCTCAATCCATTACAGCTCATCTCTTCCATCTCCACACCACTGGCCCATGCTTTATTGAAACTGCTGTAATTAAGACACCAATGAATCTCCTAACTTCTCAACGAAACAGCTCCTCTCTCTCTTCTCAGCGACTGACACTTCCAGGAATTCTTTTCATCTTTAACAGTGTTAAAAACACTCTCTAAAGATTTTCCTCCTCCTTCTCTTCCCAAAACCTCCGGATTTTCATGGCCTCTTCTCTATCTACTTCTTAAATACCCAAAGGATCCATATTCGACACTCTTATTCTACAAGCACTCTCTGAGGAGGGCGCCTGGGTGGCTGAGTCAGTTGGATGTCTGACTCTTGATTTTGGTTCTGGTCATGATCTCGCAGTTTGTGGGATCGAGCCCCACATCGGGCTGTGCGCTGACAGTGCAGGGCCTGCTTGGAATTCTCTCTCTCCTCTATCTCTGCCCCTCCCCTGCACATGTGCACACGCACTCTCTCTCAAAATAAACGTTAAAAAAAAAAAAAAAAGCACTCTGTGAGGAACCACCACCCATTTCCACATATATCTATATGCCGTTGTCCCAAATATCTTCCTGTAGCCACAAACTCTCTCAAAAGCACCAAGTTCATATCATCAACTGCCTAGGAGAAACATCCACCAGATTGTCCCCAGCAAGCAACTCAAACTTCTAACAGGTCCTAAATCATGATCTTCCCACCAAATCTCCTCCTGCTTTCAGGTAACAGTATGACCAGGCACCCAATTCCCCAAGGTAGAAACCTCAGGGTCGTCCATGAATTCCCTTCCTCCCTCAGATCCCCACCCCTATTCCGTCACCAAACTTCTCTCATTTCATTTACTTCCTAAACTCTCTTGAATCCAGTTCCCTCTTTCTGTCCCCATTCCTACGAAGGTACTTAGGATCTTCTTATCTCATAAACAAACCATTTCAACTACTCTCTACCGCCAGTCTCTCCCTCACCATATTCTTATTCTGTATAACTACCAAAATTATCTTGCTGAAATAAATTCAAACTTCAAACAGGCCACCGTATTTTTCCCTGTCAGACTGGCAAAAACTAAAACAGAAAATAATACCCTGTGCTGGTCATTTGTTTAAGGAAATGGACATTCTCATAAACTTGGTGGGGGAGTTATTATTAGGCAAAATATTGAGATACTATCACCAGACTTAAAAATGTGTATACCCTTTGATCTCGCAATTCTATTTCTAAAAATTTGTTCTATCAAGTTAACCAGAAAGTACACAAAGATATGTCCCCCTCCCACTCATGCCCTTCTTCACCTGGTAAAACTAGAGCTCATCCACGAGTTCAAAGGTCAGCCATTCCCTCTCGTGTCCACAGCAACTTAGTCACACCTCTGCATCACAGTGCAACCTATCTTTCTCTCCTGTAGTAAACTGTAAGCTAAGAACAACGGTTTTCGGTGTTTCTTTATCACCTATCCATATCTGCACTACTTACAACCACGTCTAACACACGGTAGGGGGCCCCAATGCACATGTGTTGAATGAAGGCATTTTCTTCCTCTTCACACAAAGAAGTCGGATTTCCAAAATCTGGAACTTTTAAAAGGTACGTCCTAAAATGCTGGTGGACTCCAATATATGCTTACGTTAAATTCCTGTATTATAACAGGTATTCAAGCAAAGCAAATAGTCTTGTGAATTTATATAAGCAAATAGTCTGTGAGTCTTTTTTTGTTTGAAGCTTAGTTCCTAAAGGCATGAGTATCCCCATACTGGGTCAGAACTGTGGTCTGTCCAACTGAGGATTTTCTCTCTGAAAATGGTACCAAGAAATATGTTGTAAGACACAGCTATCCTTCCCGACATTAGGTTACAAATGTACAACTGTGTTCTATAATACCTGACTTTTCTTCAATAACCTACCATGAGTCCATCATACTTGAAATCATGTTTTGGAATCATTTAATGTTTCGATACTACATCAGAGCTCTTTTCCATGCTATCTGTTATATAAATAGCATTCTACATGTACGTAGAGTAAGTACATAAGTAGCACTCTACATCCACATACAAGAATGTAAGGAGTTTGGTTACGCATGTTTTTCCAAGTTGAACTCCTTTTCAAAAGTTTCAAGAGGATTCCTAATCCTAATAAAGGCTTCTAACAGCCTAATCCCATCCTTCATGATTTCAGAAAGTTCAGTTCTACTCCTTTCCGTCCTTGTCTTTCTAGACTGAAGGAATCTCATCTTTCTATTGTGTCCTTACAGAGAAACGACTCTTTACTCTGCACTATTTCACTTCTCTTCATTTTGAGTTATGTTACAGGATCTAAACTGAAACAACAATGTAGTTAGGTCTATGAGATTTACTTCAATTTTCTAGAAGTCAAGAGAATTTCACCCCTGATGTAAATGAGGAAAGACAGCCTTCAAAATACCTTTGACAATCACTGTACCCCAAGACTTACAGGAAATCATAAGGTAGTCCTCACAGTTGCTTTTGTCATCATCTTGCTGGTCCACAGGGATCCCATTGGCATCTATGACTGCTTCAGAGCCACAATCTGCTACCAGTACTTCTTCGGAAACGACATCCGTTGTCAGAGGATCGGTGACAATTTCTGCTTCTACTACACTGTCATGAACGACATGTTCAACATGTCCAACATCAGACACATGTATGGATTCACTCGTCAAGACATGTTCTGGCATAGACATTGAGGCTGAAGTAATGTCGGAAGCCAAAACATCATCTGGGACCGTGCAATGTGCTAAAGAAACTTCTTCGGTTACATCTGAGTCCAGCACTTGCTCTGGAATGATGACCGTTTCAGATACATCTGCTTCTTCCATGATATCGGGGCAGTGGACATCTTCTATAACAACATCCTCGATAACATCTTGGATAACAACAGAGTCTGGGTCATCAGGAACAAAGTTATGCACAGTTATGTCTGAATCCACAACATCTGAAACAAAAACAGTCTCTTGTACTTCCACAACAATTTGATCACCATCCATGTGTGTAGCATCAGCTCCTTAAAAAAAAAAAAAAATTAAAACCACAAATTTCAGGTAGGTGTGCAAGTCTACCTCAAATAATGTAAATGTTATTCGATTTCTAGCAGTAAAACAGACTAGTTCCACAGTTTTCTCAAACATTAATGTAGATTAAAGAAGAGGGAATCTATTTTTGAATCATATCAGAACAGAAATTTTTAATACATGAACTTTTATTCTCATCCCAAATCAAGTTAAGATAAGGAAATACAGAAAAACTAAGCAACCGAGCCAGTCACACACAAAAAAATTCATGAAAGTCAAATTCTAGGCTCACTAAAGTTAAGCTCATATACACAGGTACTTAAGGGAAGATTATAAAAGTAAGTAATGTAACTTCTGGTGGCAAATACACCATTTCCCTTGATTATATGAGTTTTTCATTTCTTTTTCCTTCTTGCTCTCTTTCTCCTCAATATTTTTTCTTCTTTCCATCTCTCACAAGTATTTTTTAATCCATTTTTTGCCCTTTCTCCCCCTCTGTTCTGGAATAATATCTCACCAATAACCTCTATTTATGACTATGGAAATTTAGAAATTATCCTCTGAATCTAGGATATAAAAGGATTGGGGCATAAATGAAAAAGACGGCCAGAAGGCCACAGTTAAGAAGAAAAGACAACTGGTTAAGGAATCTCTGTGGACAGATGAAATGCACACAAGCGCAGGTGCTCTGGAGTGATGGAGGCCAAGGTCAACTGGAGCGGTGCCTGCCCCCACTTCACCAGGGTATTCCAGCTCTATCCAGCCTCCTCCTGTCCCCCCCCGCCCCATACCCTAACTCCCCAGGCAGCTCCTCAGAATATAAGAAACCTTACTCTGCAGTTAAGGAATGAAGGTAGAAGGTTGAATCAATTGAAGCCCAGTGAGGTTAAATGACTTCACCAAGATCACACCGTTTGCACAGATTATGGTGCTCAAGAAATATTACTCTGAATGAATGCCACAAATGGGAATCGAAAACAGATATCCTTGCCAGAAACTAACATAAGATAAAAGAAAACAAATCCAGTATCTTGGATCCTAGTGTAGGGAAAAGCAAAGTTTTATCAAAGTCTTACCTAAAACACCATTCTGTCGACTAGTGCTTCTGGATGGGACTCAGACCAGGCTGAGTCCAAGCAGCTGTCTAACTCAATGGCTGTGTGTCACTGGCCAGGCCCTCAAAGACACATGGCTTTGTTCAACCAACACAAATGACCGGCCAGGGCCAAAAGTACCATTAAAAATGTAAGAAATCTTAAAGCCAGTTAATATCCATTTTAATCACATCCAAAAATAATAAAACAAATATGTCTGCTTTAATTTCTATAGCACTTCTACAAAATGTTCCATACTCATTTGTTTCCCATATTTTCAATATTAGCACCAGCAACAGATCACTGTAACCTCCATTTTGCAGACATGAGGATGAGAGCATTTAGTGGCAAGAAGACTGGTTACAAAATCTAAATCAGAGAACAGAGTTTGGACACTGATTTATTTTGTGACCTTGGGCAAGTCATTTAACCTCTGACTTTTGGTTTCCTCATCAATAAAATGAGGACAGTAGTATCTGGCATGCATACCTCACAGGACTGTTGTGATGATCAAATGGGAATATATGGGAAGTGTTCTGAAAAACTGTAATGAGAGGTTTCATTATTATTAGGACATGAAAACGGAGGCCCTGACTGATTAAGTGACTTGCTCAAAGGTAAACAAACACCCTAAGTGTTACCAACCAGGGCTAAAATGGAACAGCCCTTCAATCCACCACTTAGCCCATGACCCAGGCTTGTCTGTGGCAAGATTAAGCCAGTAGAGAGTGTACATTTTTCTCCAAAGAGCCTAGTCTCTCTTTAAAGCACAGTAATTATACTTCATGTTCTAATGAAGAATTATACCTCTGCACTGATCATTATCAAAGTGAAGTTACCAAATGTGAACTAAAAGACTATTCCAGGTTGTTCAGAGAAATACATATACCCCTGCTGGATTTAGAGACTTAAGAAAAGTTAAAGATTTAAAATCATTAATATTTAATTTCCTGATAAAGTTAATCACTATTTCTTTAACATACTGCACTATGATCATTTCAAGTCCAATGGAAAACCAGTCAACGTTTTATTTATAAGGGTAGCTAGCTAGTATGATATAAAACCATTTTACATTATAAAACCTAGCAAAATCACTTTACAATGTTATACAGTTGGAATCATGGGTAATCTGAAACTGTGAATACATTTTTTTATAGTATTAGAACTTCATGAATTTATTATTCCTTACAGTTTGGAGCGTGAGGTAAGACTGTCTTCCTGAAGCAAAGGGCTCCTTTTGTCCCCTTTTGAGAGACAGGGTTGTAAAAGTAGGAAAGGGTCACAATGCGCAGGGCCTGAGGTTTATACGTTACCTGCTGGGTCATGAACGGAAAATGGAGAAATGACACAATCCACATGTTATCTTATGATGAGTGTTTTAACTGGTGGGCTAGACAAAAGAGACTAAGGGTAAGGAAAATAAAAGTTACCGCAAACTAAGAATGAGATGACGGAGGCCGTCCATGTGGCAGAAAGTAGAAGGAAGAGATGTAAGCAAGGGAGAAATAATAGGACTCAGTGCTGGAAATGGGCAAGAGATTAACTGAAGAGGACAATGACGTTTTGAGACCGCTGCTGTCAAAGACAAGAATAGGAGTGTTGGTTATGAGGGAGCCAGGTTTTTAATGAGGGGAATAAGAATGTGTTCCCCTTAACCAATGGAGGCCAAAAAGATACGTAAGTGTGAATATCAACGTAAGAGTCTAGCAATCCGTCCACTTGATAGCCAACTCTGAACGTGGTAGTTGGAAGCGGAACAACCCGAGTTATACCTGTTGCATCAAAAAACGAGTTTGGCTCTTGTGGTTGTAATTCAAGTCCATCTTCATCCATGGCCTTTGATTCTCATCAGTCACAGCTCCTAAAGCAGAAAAAAAGGAAACCAAGCATGACTTTTTTTGTATCACGTATCAAAATTTTCACTGTGATTTATTTCTGAAGCACTCAAAATTATGTGAGAGATGAACATCTATCAAAAATGTCTCTCTCTAAAACAAAAGGGAACTAACTTAACTGCTTGTCCAGTGACAAGGCAAGGCAGATGAACAAGTCAGCTGCGCCTGGTTTTTTTAACTGAGATACTCCTTACATACATCAAGTATATAAATCCTGATGAATTCTTACACATGCATAAACCTGTATAATCACTACACAACCCAGACCAAGATCTGGAACATTTCCAGTACCCCAACACTCTCGTCTCCTCTCAGTCCATATATACACCCCATATTCCCACAAGGGTAAAGAGGTTTATTAAAGTTCAACCAAAACACACTCTACAGCTTACTGGGGGGAAATTTCTGCACGATTTTCATACTGCTTCTCTATATTTAATGTAGTCTATCTTTCAACCAGTACATTAAACCACCGTAAAAATCCAAAATGCGTAACTGTAGTAATAAACAGCCTTTGGGAATTCTGCCTAACTTACATTGACCTCTCTCTCTCTTTTTTTTAAGTTTATTTATTGACTTTGCGAGACACAGAGAGAGAGACAGCATGAGTGGAGGGAGGGAAAGAGAAAGAGGGAGAGAAAGAATCCCAAGCAGCTCCACGCTATTAGCGCAGAGCCCCACTCGGGGCTTGATCTCACGAACCTCGAGATCATGACCTGAGCAGAAATCAGGACTCGGTGGCTTAACCAACTGAGCCACCCAGGAGCCCCCTACATTGACCTCTCTTAACTGACCGTCCAATCTAGGTAAGTAAATTTCCACAGTGTATTTATACTCTCCTGGCCAGAGTTGACTGGCACTAGCTACAAAATGGTAAAAGTAAGTTCATCTTTGAGCACCATAAAATCAAAGTCCTATCCCTGAGAATCTGAAACCATGAGCAAGGGTCAATCAGTCTTCTCCCCACTACCATCACCCACCCTTGCTGTAACACAGGGGCTTGAGAAAGGCCATTTCCAACTACTGCTTAGCCTAGTGAGATCACATTTACAAATAAAAAATAAACGGAATCCAGTGAATGCCCTGAGAAACAAAGTAGAAGGACCAGGGAGGGGAAGTTTACCAAAAGCTTTCTAGCTCCTGGTTCTAGACTTTTCCAAAGCACAGCTACAGGACCTTGTCTGCCTGGGGTTTTTGCAAGACATCCCAGTAACCTTAATGTTCCCTTTTCTACTTAAGCCCAAACCTACAACAATAAAAAACTTAACCAATTAAAGAATACACTATCTAGCACTAATCGCTAATCAGGGATTGTGGTCTACTCATGTTCTAAGTATTACAGAAGCCTCCTCCCCCACTGATTTCCTTATCTCTCTACTTTCCCTTTCTAATCAACCTAAATGGTACTATTAGACATCTTTCTTTTACCTTTATCATTTTTCACTGATGATGTAAGTGGTGAAAGCTTCTTACTAAAATTTCAAATAACAGAAACAAGAGCCCTTTTTCTTTTTTTTATTTAAGTGTATTTATTTTAGTACTCTCTACACCCAACGTGGGGCTCAAACTCATGACCCCAAGATCAAGAGTCGCATGCTCTTCCAACGGAGCCAGCCAGATGCTCCAAGAGTCATTTTTCTAAAGCATCAGCTAGATGACGTCATTCCTTGGTTCAAAAATGTTTAATGGCTCCCTGCTGCTTCCAAATAAAGTTCACACTCTTGCCATCTTCTAAATTCCATACCTAAACAATCTTTCCCTCATTCTGTCCCCTACCTTCAAGTACCTCGCATGCATGCACGCACACACACACACACACACACACACACACACACACACACACACTTCAGCCAAACAAAAATGTCCAGTGTCCTCATAAGACCCCAGCTCTACACTGAGCTCAGGGTTTCTTCTACCTAGAACACCTTTCCCCCAAATCCTTTCCCTCACAAAAAAAGAAAAAGCTGAGGGGCACTTGGGTGGGTTAAGCGTCCGACTTCAGCTCAGGTCATGATCGCATGGTTGGTGGGTTCGAGCCCTGCGTCCGGCTCCACGCTGACAGCTCAGAGCCTGGAGCCGGCCATGGATTCTGGGTCTCCCCCTCTCTCTGCCCCTCCCTCACTCACACTCAGTCTTTCTCTGCCTCTTGAAAATAAACATTAAAAAAAGTTTTGTTTTTTTTTAAAGAAAAAGCTGAAAATAATCTTTCCCTCCTCTGAATTTCTATGGCACTTTTACCATTTTTCTCTGATTTTACCTGTTTGCCATAAATAACTATTTACTTAATATAGATCTTATTTTCAGACGCTAAACTTACATATAAATATTTCTTATTTATATACCCATGAGAAACTCAAATAACATTAATGTAATAAATTAATTTTCAACATATCAACTCTGAGAACCTTTCTATTCATTTTCAAGGAAGGACATGTTTCATGTTATTTATTCAAAATGCTTCAAATTAAAAAGAACAACAGGGGCGCCTAGGTGGCTCAGTTGGTCAAGCATCCGACTTCGGCTCAGGTCACGATCTCACAGTTCGTGAGGGCCCTGTGTCCGGCTCTGTGCTGACAGCTCAGAGCCCGGAGCCTGCTTCAGATTCTGTGTCCCCCTCTCTCTCTACTCCTCCCCTGCTCAGTCTCTCTCTCAAAAATAAGCAAACATTAAAAACAAATTTCTTGAAAACAACAAAACAATCTTCAACTCTGGAAAACTGGAAACTTGTACATGCTTTGAAAAAGTTGTCAACTGCTCTCTCCCCATTAAAATCACCCCGGCCATAATGCTTTCTCTTCTTCCCAATTTAATAATGTAATTACAAAATGATAAAGTGTAAATTAATCTTCTAAACATAATGCTATACTACTACCCGAAATGAATCCAATTAAGAGGGCAATAAATAGCATTTGTTAAGGTATTAAGGGCCCTCCTACCAATTTCCCTACATAAACCCACCCCATCAGCTCTAAGGATTCTCAAGCTGCACACGAACTCCTGTGCTGGGTATTCATCCTCCTGGGCTTTTCTCTCAGAGTCTGACAGATAATCAATCCCCCAGGTTCTGAAGCTCTCTCCTTCCTCAGTGTTCTTTCCACCCTCCCGGCCACTGGCTACTCTGCCTTCTGGCTCCTCACCGCAGCCTTGCCCAGCCCTCTGCCTTCCACTTTTATGCCACCGTCTCAACTACCATTTACACAGAGGTGAGTCCTCAAGTCCACATACTAAGGGCAGCACCTAACACTCCCACCAGACCCTCTGCGGACTATTTTCACCAGGATAGGACCTTGCTTTCTCCTGACATGACCGCTATGGCCTTTTCCTTCCTCCCTGCTTAAACTCAGTCAGGTTGTCAGACCTTCATTTCTTCTCCACAACCTCTCAGGAATCTGTGCCTGTCTTTTTATTCCCACTGTCACCACTCACTCTCAGCTTCCTATTTCCCGATCCCCCCCCCCCCCCAGGGGATGAAAGCCCTGCTTTGTATCAGGGCACTCCCTTGCTCAGAAAGCTTCGCACTTCCCCCATATGAAAGGTGCTCTAAAATACTAACCCTAGCTACCACAACAGACTTATGCGTTATTCATTCCCATCATTTTATATCATATCCGTTTCTCTTTACTTATGTTGAGAGAGAGAGAGAGAGTGAGCACGCACCCTCCCCCCACCAAAAGAGCTGGGGAGGGGCAGAGGGAGGAAGAGAGAATCTCAGGCAAGCTCCACACGCTGTCAGAAGGGAGCCTGATGTGGTTCTCGAACCCACAAACCCGAGCTGAAGTCAAGAGCCGGACGATCAACCGACTGAACCACCCAGGCGCCCCTCCATTTATTTTCTAACAGATACTCTGGCCCAAATGGAGGGTAATCCACTCACCTTATTTTGACTTAGGTAAGCAGTAATTGTTTAAACAGTTTTGACTGCTTCATTTTCCTTCTATTTTGTCATTACAAAAACTCCAATGAGGAAAAAACGTGTTTTTACTTCTAAGCAGAGATGACTGTCCTTCAACTGTGTAACCCCTATGTGGTTAGAAGTAATTCTCTCTGACAACCAGAATGAAACCAACGTTCTTAGAACAGAACCTACTCAGAAGAGTTCTCAGGACTGTGATAAAGTCTAAGAGTAGGGAACAGGCACAAATAATGTAACTGAAATTGTTCCTACCTTTGCTGCAAGAACCAAGCCCAGAGATCACTTGAATTTGGAGAATTCAAACCAGAATAGTTCACAGAACCAAGACTAACAACTTGGAGACATACTAACATTTTGTCTGATTATCAAATGTCCTCAAAATACTTCTGGGACCCCACTCTACCTCAAGCTCAGTAAAATATTCCCTTCCCAGTTGCAGAAGTCATGATCCTAAACATGGTGTGGAAGAATTCACAATAGAAAAACATACAGTTTTAAGGGAAATCATGGGTTCAGAGAAACTCAGGAAATTCACAAAAACTTTCTTTCATTCCTTAAAATAAAACAATAAAAATACCATACCAAGTTAATAGGTATAGCAAGGGCATTTATCGATCTTAAATTAGTGATAATGAATATAGGACATTTCCCTTGTGGATCTCTTGATGCCTAGACACTTTGATGATCTCCCTCGTGGGCAAGTTAAAAGGGTGCTTACATGTAACTTCGCTTTTTGCAGCTAATACACATACAGTAATTACTTTTCTGCTTTCGGCCTCCCAGAAACTCACTGCCTTTTAATTTTATGACTCAACTCTAGTCCCTCTCCCTAAGTCAAACTCAGAGAACCAGTTGTACTTACATATTGGAGATGAAATTGCTCAAGCTGCAGGAAAGGCAAAAACCTGATCTGTCTCTAAAAGAATTATTATTATTATTATTATTTAAGTAAACTCTACCCACAACGTGGGGCTCGAACTCCTGACCCTGAGTTCAAAAGTCACATGCTCTATCAACTGAGCCAGCCAGGTACCCCTAACAGAATTTTTCTTAGAGTGAAAGTGGAACTGGTGAAAATTTACATTTCAATCTTCTCTCTTAAGTTACATTTCTTTCCAATTTTTCCCCCATGTTGTTTGATGTTGGCCATTTCTTCAGATACCTAATTTTCTTTTTTTTTTTTTTTTAATATTTATTGATTTTGACAGAGTTCGTTCATGTGAGTGGGGGAGGGGCAGAGGGACAAAGAATCCCAAGCCGGCTCCTGTCAGTTCAGAGCCAGACAAAGGGCTCCATCTTTCGAACTGAACTCTAAGATCATGACCTGAGCTAAAATCAAGAGATGGACACTTAACCAACTAAGCCACCCACATGTCCCTGGATACCTAATTTTCACGTGTGGAATTCTATTTCACTTCTCTTACCAACTCAACCTTTAAATTTGTCTCTACGCTAGCCACTCGTAAATTCATCAAGTCCTCTATTTTCACTGCTACCTCTCTAACAAGCTCTGGTGTCTTATATCCAGAACCCAACAGGCCCTTCCAATCAAAAGACTTGAACCCTTCTAAGATGCGTCTGGCTGGCTCAGTCATAAGAGCATGCAAGTCTTGATCTCAGGGTTGTGAGGTCAAGCCCCATGTTGGGCATAAAGATTACTTGGGGGGGGGGGGGGGGAAGGCTCGAGTTTTTCTTGAACTCAAGGAATTTTCTTCTGTTGTTTCTATACTTTCTTCCATTTTCTCTGTTCATTCATATTAGAATTTCTACTGTAGGATGCAAGGACTCCTAAAACTAGCCTCCATGTTACCTTAATTTTCCTCTCATATATTCTTTGTACTACATTCTCAGAACCCCTCAACTCTTTCTTCTAAGCTAACTACTTTGATTTTCACTCTATCTACTGAATTTTATCTAAAAGGTCATATTTTAATATCAAAATAAACTTTTTCACAGCAATCTTTTCTCTTTTAGTGGATACAGTATCTTACCAAATGTCTCTGAAGATTTAAAGTTAATTCTGTATTCTATATTAAACTGTCTCCTCTGCTGTCTCATTATTCAGTCAGTTGGATTTGGTGCCTCTCTTTCAGGCTGCTGATTTTCCTCAAAAGCATGATTCTTCTAGGTTGTCCATTCATATCTGTAGATGAAGATCTAAATCAGTTACATTCTGATAGCTAGGTTATATTTACCCAGCTCAAGTGAGAATCTTCGCTTGCAATGAACCTAAATTATGACCACATTTAGAGGTCTAGAGTCTAGAAGAAGGAGTCCAAGGAAGACAAAGGAGCCATGCAACCAGCCAGGCTTTTTTTAACGGTGGGCAAGTATCCCATCTTCCAGGTACTGGAGGTCCGCCATCCCTCAGGATAGCCACAAGCTACCTAAAGCACTGTTCCTTTTTCCCCACAGGACCTACTTTGGAATTTCCTATGGACGACTTTGCAAATCAGAAAGTTGAATTTCTGGCATTCTCTCAGGAGGAAACCCACACTAGAAGACATCTATACTAATAGGTAAATGACTTAGCTTTTCATACCTTTAATTATCTGGCTGTGCCCAAGGCTTGCTCCTTCTCCTAGGACATGCCTGCTTTTGCCACTGGGGATAATGCAGAATATAATTTTTGGATGGTCCTTCCAACTTTCTGAACAAGGCCACTAAGCTCTCTAGGGTTTTGCCATGAATTGATTCCCAAGTGCTTTATTCAACCAGAAATTTATCATACTTTGGTTTGCAAGTAGCATACCTATCAGGTTCTTTTGTTTCCCTGAATTTATTTTTCTATTTCTTCCTCAATGTGATTTTGAAAGGGCAAAAAAAGTAAATTGTATGTTCTCTACTCTATCTTGAATTTAAAGTCATTATGAATTTGTATCAAATAAAACAGCATGCAAATATATAAAAACAAAAAACTATGAGACAGAAAACAAAAATCAACAGTAGTGACAAATTACAACTCTTATCGACCCCTGACAGATCAAATACTCAAAAACTAAGGAAAGAGATGTATATAATTAACAATATTAATGTAATAGCTTCATTTCACATTCCATTCCTGAAGAAGAGAATACTTTGTTTTCAAACAACCTTGCCCACCCTCTATGACAAGAAGAGGAGAAAATGCATGCTGTTGTAAATTGCAGAGCCCAGGCCTTCCGTGTCCTGTCCTACTTGGAACTTTTGTACACTTGCTCAAAATTTCAATGCCAAGGTTTTGTTTCAGACTAGTTGTTTCCATAGAATCATCTTGAGCCAATAAATTTCAGTTTTGTTTAAAGTCTAAGAGTTTGAACTTTCAACATCTATTAAAATTTGATCCTAAAATGACAAGCCTTCTTACCGCCTTATTTTTCCAAAGCCCTTATTCGTGCTCAGACTAAGAGTTGCCAAAGTACTTTCTGAACCTAGTTGCATTGATGTGCTATCCACACTAAACACTAGTTTTTAAATGCCTTTGCCTGTAAGACTGTAGCCTGACGTGAGGAAATGCATATACCTTCTAACTAGTTTTCCGTACATAAAGCGGTACAGTGTCCTTAAATAAACACTGCCATTTAACACATTCAATAATTCATCAACCCATGCTCATTACACAACAATCTACTGTATGGGGTGGAAGGGGATGGGCAAAATAGGGGAAGGGAAGTAAAAGGTACAAGCTTTCAGTTATAAAATAAGTTAAGACATGAGGGGTACAACGTCCAGCATAGGGAATTCAGTCAATAATATTAAATAACTTTGTACAGTGACAGATGGTAGGTAGATTTATCTTGGTGATTACTTCATAAGGTATATACATGTTGAGTCACTGTATTTTAATACACTGAATATATTATACTACATATACTGAATACACTGCAATATACGTAACACAGTAGAACTAATATAACACTGTCAATTATACTTCAATTTAAAAATAACTTATAAAAACCCTTTTCTTTGGATCGCTCTTCTTGATTTTGTCATGAAAAGCATTTTTAAAATAGTTTATTAACCTTTGCTGAGATTTTGAACAGGAATTCAATTCACATATTTCCTCGAATTAAGTATTCTGCCTTTAGGTGCAGGTGTACTGGAGTCGAATGTGTCAAACACTTGATGTGATCAAAGGATAAGACAGTTTTCTGACATGATATGAAGTGGAAATTAATTTAAACTATATTGTACATGGAATAGTTAAACTAAATAAAACGGTAGGGGGGACTTTTTTTAAAGGTTAATTTCTGTCAAATGCAGTTCATGAAGAAAGGCTTGTATTATCAGAAACTGTTTCCTCCACTTTTCCTTTTTCTTGCACCTGACATTTCCCCCCAAACTGGGCATTTAATACCACTTTGAACTAACTGATCATTCCCAAAGTTGTTAACTGAGTAAGTGCTTTTCTTACCAAACTCCTTCTTAATGAGTAATGTCTCCTTATGTTAGAAAAATCTTTCTGATAATGCATTAGAATTTGGGTTTTTTTGGATTAAAGCAGTCTTACTTTCATTTTACTTCATTCAAGCTAACAAGGGCTTTTCTTAGTTTTCTATTAACTAGTTGTATAAATCACGTATCACCGCTTCATAGTTTTATTTTTTGAGAGAGAGCGAGCACGCACGTGCGCAAGCCAGGGACAGGCAGAAAGAAAGAAAGAAAGAAAGAAAGAAAGAAAGAAAGAAAGAAAGAAAGAAAGAAAGAAAGAAAGAAAGAAAAGAAAGAGAAAGAAAGAAAAGAAAAGAAAGAGAGAAAGCGGGGGGGGGGGGGGGATCCCAAGCAGGTTCTGCACTGTCAGCACACAGCCCAATGTGGGGCTCAAATTCAAACTCACCAACTGTGAGATCAAGACCTAGGCCGAAACCAAGAGTCAGAAGTTTAACCAACTAAGCCACCCAGGTGCCCCTACAGCTTCATAGTTTTTAAGCTTTTTTTTTTTTTTTTCAACGTTTTTTATTTATTTTTGGGACAGAGAGAGACAGAGCATGAACGGGGGAGGGGCAGAGAGAGAGGGAGACACAGAATCGGAAACAGGCTCCAGGCTCCGAGCCATCAGCCCAGAGCCTGACGCGGGGCTCGAACTCACGGGCCGCGAGATCGTGACCTGGCTGAAGTCGGACGCTTAACCGACTGCGCCACCCAGGCGCCCCAGTTTTTAAGCTATTTTTAATAAACTATGAAACTCTTTAAAATTACAGCAACTTGACTAATATGGACTCTACTCTTTCCCTCACCTGAATGATCACATGCTTGTTAATTGCTTTTCCTAAATACATTACCTTGGGTCTGTGAGGTTCTGTAAACTCAGCAATGATACTAACAAATGTTCACAGTACATGTTAAACACTGGCAAGAATACAACACCAAGCTTTTCAACAACTATAACAAAAAAAATTTTTAAATTGACAGTCGCAGAATCAGGGAATACTGATCTTTTGTCAATGCAATCAATAGTATGTTTTGCACCCATAACATACTAAATCCTTTAATAATTAAAAAAAGAGAGAGAGAGAGAGACCAGGCTAGACACCACAGGCACTGGTTTGCAATACACCTACTTTTTTCTCATTTATTTTTTTTTTACAAACCCCTGTGTTGCAGGAACACCCGCTTCTTATATGACTAAGAATGACATGCTCCACTGAGTATCAGCTCCAGGTTAAGTATCGGCAACATTAATTCCATGATCATTCTCTGGAACAAAGTTAGGGAGCCAGCTAATTGATACTCCCCACCCAAAGGAACCCAAACCTGGCTCTTTCCAGGAGTACAGGGAGATAGTAAAATACTACTAAATAATTATCTAAAGCAGGGAGTGGGGACTGAAAGCACAAACATATATCATTTGAAATGATAAAGAAGAAAAACAAAGAAAATGAAAATTTTCTAAGAAAATCTTCTATAATTCCATGCTACCATATTGAGGGGAAATATGTTATCGTTAATAAAGGAAAACCCAATCACCATGAAATTAAGGAGAAAACAACTTTAATTTTTTTTTTAACATTTATTTTTGAGAGACAGAGAGAGACAGAGAACGAGCAGGGAAGGGGCAGAGAGAGGGAGACACAGAAGATGAGGCAGGCTCCAGGCTCCGAGCTGTCAACACAGAGGCAATGCGGGGCTTGAACCCACGAACCGTGAGATCGTGACCTGAGCTGAAGTCAGACGTTTAACCGACTGAGCCACCCAAGTGCCCCTAGGAAAAAAAAATTTTTTAATTTTTTTTTTAAGTTTATTTATTTATTTTGACAGAGAAAGAGCACAAGCAGGGAAGGGGCAGAGAGAAGGAGATAGGATCCCAAGCAGGCTCTGCACCATCAGCGCAGAGCCCAACGTGGGGCTCAAACCCACGAACTGTGAGATCATGACCTGGGCCGAGATCAAGAGTCGGACGCTTAACCGACTGAGCCACCCAGGCACCATCCCCCCCAAAGAATTTTTTAATAAAGGAGAGTTGTCTCTTACCCTTTCAAAAAGCTCTAGGTTTTCCCCAAAGCTATCTGAGCTATGCCAGGACAGAGGAGAAAAGCTTTCTTGATTCCTTTTACAAAATTTTACCATTTTTAAAACCCCTAACAAAAATAATGTAATCAAACTACAAATTTGATTAATTATGAATCCCAAGTGAAGTGTTTGTAAATGTGATCCATCTTGTAAAAAATATGTATGCGCTCACTCATGCACATGCACCTTGACAAAGCATGGTTAGTCTAGAATTCAAAGACAGAGCCAAATAATGGCCTGAATTAACAAGTTAAAAAAGGAAAAACCTAATTTTCTCAACAGATGCCAAAAAGTTGAAATTCAACATCCATTTCTGTTGTTGTTATTTTGTTTTTGGTAGTATTCTCTCCAGGTTTCGACAGGGTAGAAATAATTTTAAACAATGAGTTAGGATGCCTCCTTTTTTTGTCCCTTTTTCATTTCCCATACTCTGAGAACATCTATTTTTTTTATTTAAGGCTATTCAGTCAAATTGGAATAGAAAAACATTTTAACAGTTAAAAAATACAATAGGAATGAAATACAAATACATGCTACAACATGGATGATCCCTGGAAAGAATATGCTAAGTCAAAGAGGCCAAACACAAAAAAAACACATAATAAATGTCAAGAATAGGCAAATACATAAAAATGGAAAGTAGATTAGTGGCTGTCAGGGGTTGGGGGTGGGGGTAGTGATTGCTAATGGACACAAGGTTTCTTTTGGGGGTGATAAAACGTCCTAAAATTAGTGGTGATGATTTCACACCTTTGAATTTAATAAAAACCACCCAACTGTACATTTTTAAAGGGTGAATCTTATAACAATTTTATAAATTATAAACCACAAAGGAGTATATGCAAATCTTAAACTAGTTCATGTTACATGTGTTTTTGGATAAGAGAATGATGTATCAATTTATACAAAAAGGCATGGATTAAAACTAAGGTAGAACACTAAAAGTATTTCTTCTAAAGTCAATTAAGACAAGGATACCCATTATCACTCTTATTAAGATTATATGGGAACTTATAACCAATATGATTAGGTAAGATAATAAAATGCAAAATATAATTATTATTTGAAAGAATTAGACTTATTTATACATGATCTATCTAGGAAATCCAAAAGAATCAACTGAAAAATTACTATCAGTATGATTTCATAAACTGTGCTGGTACAAAATTAATATACTTGAAGACAAAAGCTTTCCTACGTAACACATTTAAATCCCATTGATAAAAATACTTGAAAACTCTAACTGGGGTTAAAAAACACAAATAGGGGCGCCTGGGTGGCTCAGTCTGTTAAGCGTCTGACTCTTGGTTTCCTCTCAGGTCATGATCTTGTGGTTCATGGCTTCGAGCCCGACAGCAGGCTCTGCACTGACAGTGCGAAGCCTGCTTAGGATTCTCTCCCTCTCTCTCTCTGCCCCTCCCCCACTCACACTCACTCTCTCAAAAAAAATAAAGATGTTTCCATTTAAAAAAACACAGATAGGGGTGCCTGGGTGGCTCAGTCGGTTAAGTGTCCGACTTCGGCTCAGGTCATGATCTCGCAGGTTATGAGTTCGAGCCCCGCGTCGGGCTCTGTGCTGACAGCTCAGAGCCTGGAGCCTGCTTCAGATTCTGTGTCTCCCTCTCTCTCCTTTCCTTCCCCACTCACACTCTGTCTCTCTCTCTCAAAAATAGACATTAAAAAATTTTAAAAAACAAAATAAAATAAAAAATAAATTAAAAAACACAGATATATAAAGAAACCAATCTTGCTCTTCAAATCTACAACTACATTGTCAGCTAATCTTTGACAGAACAGGAAAGGATATCCAATGGGAAAAAGATAGTCTTTTCAACAAATGGTGTTGAGAAAACTGGACAGCAACATGCAGAAGAATGAAACAGGACCACTTTCTTACGCCAAACCCAAAAAGAAATGCAAAATAGATAAAAGACCTAAATGTGAGACCTGAAATCACAAAAATCCTAAAGGACAACACAGGCAGTAGTACCTCTTTGACATGGGCCACAGCAACTTCTTTCTACATATATCTTCTGAGGCAAGAGAAACAAAAGCAAAATTAAACTGTAGAGACTTCATCAAAATAAAAAGTTCTACACGGCAAAGGAAACAATCAGCAAAGCTAAAAGGCAACCCATGGAATGGGAGAAGATATCTGCAAGTGACATACTTAATAAAGGATTAGTATCCATAATATATAAAAAACTTATACAACTCGACACCCAAAAACAAATAACCCAATTTAAAAATGAGTAGAAGACATGAAGACACTTTTCCAAAGATGACCCACAGATAGCCAACAGACCCATGAAAAGATGCTCAACATCATTCATCACCAGGAAAATACAAATCAACACCACAATGAGATAGCACCTCACACCTGTCAGAATGGCTAAAATCAATAACACAAGAAACAACAGGTACTGGTGACAACGTGGAGAAAGGGGAACCCTTCTGCACTGTTGGTGGGAATGCAAACTGGTATAGCCACTCTGGAAAACAGTATGGAGGTTCCTCAAAAAGTTAAAAACAGAACTACCCTATGATCCAGCAATCACATTCGTGAGTACTTACCCGAATACAAAAATACTAATTCAAAGGGATACATGTATTCCCATGTTTACAGCAGCATTATCTACAATAACCAAATTATGCAAACAGCTCAAGTGTCCACTGACTGATGAATAAATGTGGTGAATATATATACAAGGGAATATTACTAAGTCATAAAAAAGAATGAAATCTTGACATTCGCAATGACATGAACAGAGCTAGAGAGTATATGCTGAGCAAAATAAGTCAGAGAAAGACAAATACCATATGATTTCATTCATATTTAAGAATTTAAGAAATGAAACAAATGGGGGGGTGGTGAGGCAAACAAGAAACAGACTCTTAACTATTCGACCAAACTAATGATTACCAAAGGGAAGGTGGGTGGAGGGGTGGGTTAAATAGGTGATGGGGATTAAGGAGCACACTTGTTGTGATAAGCACTAGGTGTTGAATGGATTTGTATGGAAAATTACTGTATTATACACCTGAAATACTGTATTCTATTATTTAACCAACCGGAATTTAAATAAAAACTTTTAAAAAATCTTGCTTTTCAGTATGATGAGTCAATAGTATCAATTTTCCCTTAATTAACCTCTACATTCAATCCAAATCCCAATACACTTCTGTTGTAAATCAAGTGACCTTATATATGTAGGTCTACTTTCAGACTATTCTATTCCACTGATCAATCTAGCTTTGTGCCCACTGTTTTAATCACTATAACTTTATGATAAACTTCGATATATAGTAGGGTAAGTCTTCCAACTTTTTATTCAAGATTGTCTTTGCTATCCCTGGCCCTTAACATTTCCATATAAATTTGAGAACTGGTATATCCAAAAAGAAAAAAAAAAAAAAAAGTCCTGTTGGTATTTTGATTGGAATTCCATCAAATCTCTATATATCATAACTGATGTCTTTATATAATATTGACACTTCTCATCCATAAACTCTGTTATTTCCCATTATTTTAATTCTTCATTAAGTTCTTAGTAAGGCATTTTACTAAAGATCTTAGTATGTTTTTATTTATAGTATTATTTATTTACTTTTGAGACAAAGAGAGAACACGAACAGGGGAGAGGCAGAGAGATACAGCAAGACAGAGAATCCCAACCAGGAGATTGACGGCACAGAGCCCAACGTGGGGCTCAAACTCACAAACCGTGAGATCACAACCTGAGCCGAAACCAAGAGTCAGACGCTTAACAGACTGAGCCACCCAGGTAGCCCAGTATGTTTTTATTTAAATTCCAGTTAACATACAGTGCAGCGTTAGTTTCAGGTGCACGATACAGTGATTCAACACTTCCATACAACACATGCTACTTCACCACAAGTGCACTCCTTAATCCCCATCTATTTAACCCATCCCCTCAGGTAACTATCAGTTTGTTCTCTACAGTTTAGAGTCTGTTTCTTGGTTTGCCTCTCTTTCTCTCTTTCCCCTTTGCTTATTTGTTTTGTTTCTTAAATTCCACTTATGAGTTAGATCATATGGTATCTGTCTTTGACGGACTTATTTCACTTAGCATAATACTCTCTAGCTCCATCCATGTCGTTGCAAATGGCAAGATTTCATTCTCTTTTTTTACAGCTGAGTGATAGGTACTGGCTTTTAAATTTGATTTTCAAATTGTTTATTGTTAGTATAGACAAATACAATTAATTTTTGCATATCGATCAATGCTCCCCAATTATAATGCAGTAAAATCAGAAATGTCCCACGATAAAACAGGGGAAAAAAGAATCCCATAAATTTGAAAACAAAGTTCTAAAAAATTCAGTGGGCAATAAGAAAATTATGAAAATCACAATATATTTAGAATTAAATAATAAAAATTAATTCACGTCAAAATCACAGCATCTGGTTATAGTTCAGAGGGAAATTTATAGTCTTAAAGGCATATAAGAGCACAGATTAAATATTAATGAGCTAAATCTTCAACTTAAAAATTTAAGATATCAGAATAAATGCAAATAAAATAGAGTGAAAGAAATATTAATCATATTGGCAGGAAGAGCAAGGATCAATAAAAGAACTATTTGGAAAGCCTTAATAATACAATCAAGTTACTGGTAGTACTGATCAGAAAGAAAAGAAATAAATGAAATTAATATTTTAAAGTCATTAGAGAAGCCTATATTTTATACCAATATATTGGAAAATGTGTATTTTTCTGGAATATTGTTCATTTTGTATAAATAAACAAAAAAAAGAAAAGCCAAAGTGACTTACCACCATGAAAGTATTACTATATTAAAAACCAAATCAGAAAAGACAAAGGTTTCACACATGAATTCTAACTTTCAAGAAACATAGTATCTCTATTAAATACAACTTGTTTCAAAAAAATAATTCATCTTATCAAGTTAGCATAACCTTGTTATCAAAACAAAACAAAGACTACATCAAAAAAGACAGATACATGGCAATGACAAAGGGATGCCAATATCCAGGGAATCCAAAGACAGTTTAAAATAGGAAATCCATTAATGCAATTTATCACACCGATAGATGCGGCAAAGGCACTAAAAAAATCAACTCCTGTTCGTGACAAAAACTCTGAAATGATAAGAAGATAAACTAATAAATAATAACTAGCCCGTCCAAAAACAAATCAATACGGTATGGTATTTGATGATAAAATATTAGAAGCACTCCATTAAAGTACCTAGACAAGGATGCCTGCTACCAATGCTTCCATTCAACACTGTGCTAAAGGCATCAGTCAATGCAGTTCCAAGAAAAATAAAAAAAGAGACACGAGGCAGAAAAGTCATGGAAAAGAAGAAACAAAACCTTCATTATTCACATACAACTACTTAGAAAATATAAAAGAATTAGAAACTATCATTACTCACACATTTCAGTGAATCTAAAGATACTACCAACAAGAAGTTGCATCCTTGTTTTACATACAAAAAAAAAACAACAAAAAACCCTGACAAACTGATGCCGTACTTTGTTATTTAGAATGTTCAATTTAGATTGAGGCCATTCTTTTAGACTTAGACATATTTTATCAGATCCTGCACATACATAGAAAAGTAGAAGCAAAAAGAAATTGGTAGGGTATTCCTAAAACTTCACATTCAGGGTCCAACCATGGATTGCTCTTCTACTCAAAGCCAGTCAGTCTTTCTCAACAATGCCCTCTGTCAAAAAAGCGTTGGTGAGGGGCGCCTGGGTGGCGCAGTCGGTTAAGCGTCCGACTTCAGCCAGGTCACGATCTCGCGGCCCGTGAGTTCGAGCCCCGCGTCAGGCTCTGGGCTGATGGCTCGGAGCCTGGAGCCTGTTTCCGATTCTGTGTCTCCCTCTCTCTCTGCCCCTCCCCCGTTCATGCTCTGTCTCTCTCTGTCCCAAAAATAAATAAAAAACGTTGAAAAAAAAAAAAATTAAAAAAAAAAAAAAGCGTTGGTGATACAGCACTTCTTAAAATGCTCCATTATTATCTATAGGATATTCTTTCCAGTCAGACATCCACTTCGCAATTTATTCTGCCTTCAGTTGTACTGTCTGGCATGAAATAACACCACAGGGTACACGCTCATTTAAGTGGGGACAAAATGAAGAGTCCTGACCAAGTATGTGCACGTGTAGGCAATAACAACTGCATCGGACGACTGCTCGAACAAGAGTGTTTATATGGTGATCTACATCTACTAAAAACCTATTTCGATTTCAGAAATGCTTAAAATGTAGAGGGGAAAAGGGCATCTCATAATCTATAAAACATAGTAAGAGAGAAGATCAGCAAGGTTACATGATCAATACATTTAAGTCTGCAGTGTTCGCTATGCATTAGCAGTAACTAAATAAAAATATTAATTAGTAACAAAATCCTATTCACAATAAGAACTGTGTAGTATCTAGCAAAAAAAAAAAATCAAAAGTTGTGCAAGAGTTTTATGAAAATCACCAGACCATGCTCAGATTCAAATCATCCCATTTCCACTACTTAGCATATATGTATCTATACATTTACTCTATAAATTTGATGGAACTACAAAAATCCAATAGTTTTTCACAGACATTGACAAACGGACCCAAAAATAAACAAAGGAAAGAGCTTTAAAATTTCTGAAGAAAAAGAACCTATTATAAAGAAAAAAAAAAAAAGATTTAGTTATAAAGCTATCATTATTAAATCAGAGTGGTAGAGTCAAACAGACCAATGAAACCAGAAGAGACAAACGAAAAACGGATGTGTCTACATAAGACTACAATAAATCTCAGGAGTTTCATTACGAATCAGGGGACAGAAAGGCTCAACGAATCCATATTAAAAAGATAAAATTAGATTCCTACATCACACAATAGAGAAAAAAAATTCCAGAAGAATTAATGACCTAAATCTGAAAAGCACAGCATGGGTATGACTTCAGGGTAAGGGAACAATTTCTTACAGATACAAAAAACATAAGCCATAAACGAAAAAAAACCTGAGAAGACTACCTTCACCTTAGGAAGTCCTACACAAACAAGCTAAAAAAAAGCCACAGACTAGGAAATGGTGTTTTCAGGATGTATAATTACAAATCATTAGTATTCAAAGTAGAAAAAGACTATCCATCAACCAATGAGAAAAAGGAAACAATCCAATAGAAAAATGGACCAAAGGTACGCACAAGCAAGTCACAGAATATTCAAATGCCCGATAAATACGGGGGGCAAAAAGCTCAGCCTCGACAGTAATCTAAGAAATGCAAAATGGAAACAGCAACGAGACACAATTTATACTCAACAGATTGGAAAAACTTGCAAAGGCTAATCTTTTGGCAGTAGTCTGGAGAAATACAGGCTCACACGCAGCTGGTGGGAGTGTCAGATGGAACACAATTTGATGATTAGGCAATTCCCAGTAAAGTTGACAAGTGCACACTTTTGAATGTAGCAATTCTACACCTATAATCTCCAGAGAGAAGAACCCTGTATAAGGATGCTCACAGCAGCAACGTTTGAAACTGTACAAAACTACAAACGACATAAAGGCCCCTCCGTAAGAATAGATAAATAAAGCACAGTGTATTTATACATTGAAATATATGAACCAGACTGGTAGCTTTCAAACTTCTTGGTCTCAGGACCCTTTTTACACTCTTAAAAAATGAGGACCCCAAAGAGGTTTCCTTTATGTGGGTTCTAGCTATAGATATTTACATTAGAGATTAAATCTGAAATTTAAAAAATATTTATGAATTCATAAAAAATAACAAGCCAACGGTATATAAACATAACATTTAAAAATAGCTGTTTTTCAAAACCAAAAAATTAGTGAAGAGTAGCATTATTTTACATTTCTGCAAAGCTCTTTAAAATAGGCTTAATAGAGAACAGCTGGATTCCCATAACTGCTTCTGTGTTCAACCTATTATGACATCATGTGTCGTGCAGCCTCTGTACAGCACTTGTGCGGTGCACACAAGAACGCAGCCAGAACAATCTCAAGGATCCCTGGGAATTCCTACAGCACACTTTGAGAACTGCTGAACTAGATCCACGTACAAAATGGATAAACCTCAAAAACGGTGTTAAGTGAAAAAAAATCCATGAAATGACACACACAGTATGATACCATTTATGTAAAGTTAAAACACAAAAAGCTATACCTGATACTGGGTTTGGTACATATATATCGGGACAATCGTTACTTCTGGCAAAGAAAAGACAGGAATGGGATGGACACTCTTTAAACGGATCTGTGAGATTTTCTTTCTTCAAACAAACAAAAAAGTTATGAAGCAAATATGTAATAAAATTTTTAAGATCTGTTAAATCTGAGTGACACTTGCTTTTCAGTAGTTCTGAAATTTTTCACAATTTAAAATTTTTAAATATATTTTTTTAAATCCTAATGGCTGTATACCCACTCCCCAGCTAGTTTTCCTTAAGTGTTTACACTTTAATAAATGTTACAAGATACCTGGATTTTTATAAAAAAGTTGTTTGGAAAAATAATCTGACAGGAATAAGAATAGACTGGCCATATTAACCGAACAGTTAAGGAGCGGGGGTTACCCAGCTCATGTGGTGTGCCTTAATATGTATACTCCTTGTGGTCAAGGGACACATGGACTAGATGCTTTAATACTTGAAAACTAATCAACTACAAAGTTTTCTGCACCCAATAACCGAGATAATTGTTTTTAGAGGCAATGACCATGTGCCAGGTACTGCTGGAGGAGAAGAATAAAAGAGAACCTATCTCTACATTCAGAGTTTAGGGAAAAAATGACAAAAATATAAACACACAGTTAAAATATAATAGCGTTAAGTAAATTTAATGCTAAATTAAAGATGTCCACACTGCTATATGAGCTAGAGAAGAATGAGCCGGGAGAAACGACAGTGCAATTAACAAAAAGCAAGCTAGACAGCAAGACTTGTTGGAAGGACTCTGGGCTAAGAAAAAGAAAGAAACAGAAGATTTTCTATAAACAGTCTAGACATCTACAATATACCAGATAAATCTGGTTTCAGCCACGTTGAGACAATAACATACCTGGGTAGGAGATGGTCAGCAGGCAACTGGAAATGCTAGATGAGAAACACGGTAAAGAACACTGAAAACAGGGGCGAAGATTCAAGAAAAAGGACAGAGGATCGACCTTGAGGGAAATCCCAAAACAGAACACAGAGAGAGCACAGACAGAGAATTTCTGAAACAAAGAACACTTTTATTTGATACACCCGATGACATGCTGTGTAAGTTTCTCAATTTCGGAAATAGTGGATTTAGGAATAAGTGCGATGAATAGAAATAAAAGCAACGGCGAAAGGAACAAGAAGACAAGCGAGGTTTTTTAACATGAGCAAACCTAGGAATGTTTCTAAGGAGAGGGAAAGGCACCAGCAGAGTTAGAGGGCAATGATGCAAGCGAGCAGCAGAATCACGGACAGAGCCCCGAGGACAGGCCTGAAGGAGGCCAATTCTTCCTGCAGCGAAAGAATGCGAGGAAAGCCTAGGTAGAGACAAGAGGAAGAGCATGCAGTGGAAAGGAAGGAAACTCAGATGCTTAGATCAGACTGTTGTCTATCTTTCTGGTTTAAGTCAGAGATTAGATAATCTCTGCAGAGGCTGAGGGGTTTCAGGACGAGTTGAAGAGTTTAAGAATAAAAAAAGTCTTGAATCGCCAGTGTGCACAAACACAAATAACACAAGTCGTCAGTGACAATTACGATCCCAGATGGGGTTAAAGAGGAAGCATTTACAAAGAGCAACGTTGACAGAATTTTTTTTGTAATGCTCTGCGGGCACGTTTTTTAAAAAAGGAACCTTGTACCTATCTGAAATATACACATAAATTAAAGACTAACACCTCATTTACCCAAAATGGTTGGGTAATAAGGTATTACACCAGTTTTCCAGATCATCAAGGTCTACCCTTTTAGGCAAAAACATTTTCTATTTAACAGTTTCCAATAGAAATCCTTCTGAACTACGTTATTATCTGTCTTTTTAACCATGCAACTTGAATCTCCTTAATCTTAACCATCCACTCATGCTGTCCTGGAACACCTACTGCTGCTGTACTGTGTGCGCAGCTACACAATTTTCTCTTTTTTAGAGCTCTTCCACGTCTTTCCCAGCTGTCCAGACATAAAGCAACCGATTCTTCTTCTAAGTTTATGTTTATCCTTACCACCTCAACAACCGCAGCCCACTTGCTTAGCAACTTGCTTCTTGTTGGCCTCCTACAATGCACTGTTTCTCCAACTTTTCTAAACCATGCCCCTTATGATAAACACGAGAATCTTCAGTTCCCTCCCGTCCTCTCACAGAGCATCACTGCTATGACCTCTTGCAGTCCAGGAAAAACAAAAAACTGAAATAACTTTCTAGTGAATACTTATGCTACCTACAGATTTATATCATAAAATTCTAGGAAACACATTCCGCACGTGTGCATCTAGGACAGTCAGATATTAATCAAAACATGAGAAGTCTTGGCTTAGCAAACAGTCCAAGTCCCATATCCAACAAAAGGGTAGTTACTCTCACCAAGGGGAAGAACAGGGGTTGCAAAAGGCCATCTGAAGGCTGCTGCTGCCTTTTTAGTAATCTTTCCTCTAACCTAACTTTTCAAACCGACTTCTTAAAAAAATTACCATGAGAATACTTACAGGTTCATTGCTTACCTTCGTCAAGAAACCCAGAGCACTAGTGCTGCAATTCTCAACCCCGGTATGTGAAAAGTTAGAAACCTCTCACTCTTGTTTACTACAGAAATTGTAACTCAGAGCAAGAAGTTATTTGGAGCCAGAAGTGAGGACAGAAAAGAGGAGCAGCTGTTTAGTACAAACGGATCAGTTAAAAAGTAGCAAAACTGGCTGGCTTAACTTCTGAAGTCCGGATAATCATTCAGGCAGTGAGAACAATGATCCACTTGCTACTCTCATTATTTCCCAACCTGGAAAACTTTTCCTAGTCCAGTGGAGCCGCTAAGTGAACACAAAGCCCAGCTCAGGTGTGTCACCACCCTACCTGAGGGCTTTCCTGCCTCCCCTGTCATATAAGCCCCTCCACCTGGCAAGCAAGTCCTTCCACCTTTTCTAGCCGGGATTCCCACCACCACCCCCCCCTACCTTCACCATCTACTCCTGCCAAAACTTCCCCCCTCCCCAAATTCTTGCTCTTTTGCGAAGAAACTTCACCCTTGAAATGCCCTTTCCCCACCCCCACCTGTGCCTAACAAAGTCCTACCCATCCTTAAGTAACCTCAAAACGTCACCTACTTGAGGAACCCTTTCCTCATGCTCTAAACGGAAACCCTGCCTTCCTCTGGAACCCCAGTAATCGGTTGCACCTTTTACGCCAGCACTTCAGTGCATTTCACCTCGTCCCATCCGCCTCTGAACAACGAACTTCTTGCAGCCACCGTCTGCATTACAAGAACCTTTCTAATCTTTCTTATCACTCAGCAGCACAGTGCATCACTAACACTGGGTTCTGAGTTTACGGGGGAGTTGTGCAGTATGCAATCAAACGCCCTTTAAGGGACGAGATGCCACTTAAAATTTTTCAAATTAAATAAACTAACACACAGGACAAGCACATGAACGATACTGCACCAAGAAAATTTTAAAAACCTGTGTCCTTCTTGCTCCTCAAAAAAAGTTCACACCAACAGATCACTAATTGCTTAGACGCCCCCTGTGAAGAAAGTTGTTTTCAAATAAGCGAGTTGCAAAGACTCCTTAAGAAACTTATTCCTCCGTTTTCATGCTGTGCAATTTACACTTTTCCCCCTACTGGATAAAACAGTTGTGAGAACTCATTTCCTATCAAATTTTATCTTTATTCCTTTATTCAGATACTCGAGAAAACATTTGAGCGTTGGAAAACAACCGCATCGAGGGCACCATGATAGCCACGTATGACATGGCGTGAAAATAAAATGTCGTGGAGTTCCATTTGCCGTAGTGAGCCCAGATGCCTGAGCTGCCACCCGTCCCGACGGCCCCCCGGGTGGCTACAGGAGGAGAAAGGCGCGGGGCCAGGAACGCTGAGGGACGAGATGGCCGCCTGCGGCAGCTCGGTTAAAATGCAGCGGAAGCAGCAACCAGTCACGGGGCTGCGGCAGGCAGGGCAGCAAGGTGGCGCTGCCGCCGAGCGCCTAGAGCCTGAGCGCCCATCATGGCGGCAAGGGCAATGGCCGCTGTGGGGAGCGAGCACGCCCCCTCCGCGCGCACACGCTGCCGTGCCGGGCCTCGGGGGCCCGTCACCGGAGCCGCCGCCGCCGCCGCCGCCGCCCGCTCTCCGACACCCCCTCACGGGCTGTAGCGGAATTTTCTCTTCAGACGCCGCCTTCAAGATGGCGGCTCCCCCTCCCGACAACCCCCTCAATCGTCCCCTGCAGCAGGCGCCGAGCCGCCGCCATCTTGTCCCCCGTCCCTCCCCCCCTCGCCGATATTTACATAGCGAAAATCGGCCCGGCCGGCCTGCGGCCTTCACCTCACGCCTGCAGCCTTCGCCTCCTTGCCAGGCCTCGCCCCCGCGCGGTGCCCCAGGCAGGCCGCGGCGCCGACCCGACGCCCCTCCGCCGCCTCCCGGGCCACCGGGCGACCCTCCCCCAACCTCCGCCCGTTCACGGAGCGCGCCTCCGCCGCCGCTCGGGGCAGCCGGGCTCCTCCCCGGGCCTAACTGCGGCCTCCTCGGGGCCTGCTCGGCGCCACGCGCCGCACCGCCCGGCCTAGCGCGGAAGGGCGCCTCGCGGGCCGCCGACCAGGCCGGGACCAGGCCGCTGCGCGCGCGCTAGGCCCCACGGCCGCGGCGGCGCCCGGAACTCACCGGACGGGCGTGCGGGCGGTCGGCGACGGTGGCGGGTGCTGCAGGCCGGCCTTTCTCTGGAGCACTGGGCCGGGCTCCGGCTGGTGGGGCGGGCGGAGGGAGGGAGGAGGGGCCGAGCTCGGAGCTGACAAAAAGCGGCCCAGCTCCCCGGCACGGGCCCGCCGTCAGCACGTCACGTCACCGCCCGGGAGAGAGACCCAGGAAAATGCGGAAGGGTAGATAGGCCCCCTCCTCCGCCCGGTGTGTCCCCCTGGCGCCCCGGGTCGGCGCCGCTCACGCTCCGCGACCGGGGAGCCCAGTGGCCTCGCTGCGGCGGGGTCTCCGGCGGCCGGAGTCTCCGTGACAGCGCCCCCCTTCTTTCCACCTCCTCCGCGCTCCCGCCCGCCGCCGCTACACACGCGCCGCTGCCGCCGCCTCGGCCGTAAAGCCTGCGCGGGGCCGCGGTCCGCCGACCCCGCCGAGAGGCAGGCGGCCCGCACCCGACCCGGCCTAGCCGCCCCCCACCATCTCCCGCGGGCCTCGGCCGCCCCCCGGGCCCTCCCCGGGGACCTACCGCCTCTCCGCGCCCGTCTTGGCCGAGGCGCCTGCTCGAGTTGTTTGCAGGCCCTCAGACCCCCGCCCGCAGTAAATGTGTTTTCTTCATCCCTGTGGCTGGAGAAGATAAATTTAGCAACCCCCGCCGTCCCCTGCCTTCGCTTAAAAAAAAAAAAAAAAAAAAAAAACTCTTTGAAATAAAATGAAAATAGGCTTGCCAGTCTAAATGGGTGTGTGGGCACGAGGAGGGGGAGAAGGGTTATCTCCAGCTACTACCAAGCCGTCTATTTTTTTTTTTTTTTTAAACAAGCATTCAGTCAAAGGACCTAGCTGGTGTTATTAGTTTGCGGGAAAAAAGGATGAGGAAAAGGGTTACCTTTTGAAACTGGTTTCGCACATTGCAATGAACAGGAATTTTTAATGTATATTTTCTATATATCTGTATTTCAGAGTTTGGGAGCCTATGAAATGTAAGTCTTGTGTAATTGTTTCATAAATAATGAGTTTTCCACAGTCTTAATATAGAGAGGTAGTAGAATTGGGTATGGATATTTTTTACAAACTACTTAAGCGCTTAAAGTTTAAAAAGATTTAGGAGAAAAAGAAAACTATATATTTGATTAAACAAGGGTTTATCAACTCCAAGAATGTCTATTTTGTGTTTTCATTAGTTTAAATTTTTATGCTCTTTCCATTCTGAACTTGGGACCCAAACTATGTTTACAAGTTACTAGTTAAACGTTAAACAGTGTAATCCTTACGTTAATCCAGAATGTGACATGTTTTCTTCAGTTCAGTAAATGTTCGACAAAGAGATTTTTAAACAATAAAGAACACAAAAGTTATCAAACAAATAGCATATTGGTGTGAAGCCTCTTTAAATACAGAGGCCATGTATTTTAGGTTCCTGTCATAACTTTCTAAAACTCCCACAATGCAAGTTGTCCATTCCCTCAGACATTTTACCATTATAAAATCCTTTCAAGAAGAAAAAACAAAGGTATAATAACAATAAATCTCTTTGAGAACGTACTGGAAGGCAATTTTCCTCTCCAGGCTTTACCTTTGGTTTTTCTGAAGAGATAAAATATCCTTTCAAAAATGGTGAATGACAGCGTGTCTTCACCATTTATAGAAAATTGTATTAGGTTGTGATACAGACTGTATTCACAGAAAGGTAAATAAAACTAATATTTTTTCAAGTAAAAAAATGAGAAATATCTGTACACACTAATACAATTTCAAAAAAGGGTTGATAACCAGTGTTTAAGTACTTTCCAAGGGAGTCCATTAAATGCTATGGTATGTCAAGAATGGAGTCTCATCATCGTGAGAACAGCAGCATGAACACAAAAATCTAATGTCAGCATTCTTGTTAGTTCTTCCATAATCACCATCAAATGCTTCTAAGAACGCCAGTATAAAGCACTTCAGAAAAGAGTATCAAGGAGGGTAAATAAAAAAGAGGTTTCCTCCATTTAAAAGTCCAGAAGTAGTTTAGGTCTTCAGACTTTTCAAGAGCCCTTTCAAACATAAGACACTGTTAACTTTGATGGGAAACAAGGAAAGACTGCCCTAGTTCTATTAATTATAGTAGATAAAACTTTACTGCAGTACAACAAATATTCTGTAGATGATTGTACAGATGAGCTCAACTCTTTTTGAGTTGTCAAAAAAGGGAAAGTAATTTGTACTTCAAATCCATTTATGGAAGGCCATAAAGATGTGTATGATAAAAATCATTTTCCTACAAATACACTCAATATAAAACACTCATGATAAAGTGAAGGAGCAAAGAAGGTATAAGCAGCAGAGATCAGAAATTGTTCAATGTTATTATAACATATATAGTTTGTGGAAATGTTCACAATAAGACCCGCAGGACAACTAAGAGCACTGAAAGCATTTGGTAATCAAGCAGTGAGTGGTGAAGGACTTGACACCTTGCACTTGAATGACAGCCTATCTTGCACTGATACTTTTGTTCAATGTTTTGGTATTTGGGACCTATAGAATTCTGGACACAGGGAGTAAAAATACGTGGTGCTTGCCCTGGGGGAACTGCAAACAAGGACGCTGTGTGTGGCAGAATAAAAACATTCTTAAGTGCTTTCATTTTCTCACTTAAATAAACACACAATAGAGGGAAATTTTATTTAGGTAGATGGAGAGCAGAATATTTCAAAGACGTATGCTGTGAATACAGAATAGATGGTTTCAATGCAGTCACATGGATTTTGGTTATGTGCTACAATTTATTTGTTCCTTCAGAGCTGTTAATGTATATCAGATAGTTAAAAGCATCTACTCAAGGTTTTGACAGTGTTTTAATAACTTAACTAAAATCCCTGACATGTTTATAGGTCCTGGAGCCAAAAATAATACAAGGCCTTTCAATCACTTTTCCCAAGAAAGATTAGTCGAAAAGAAGCCATTAAAAAAAAAGAAGAACAAGAAGAAGAAAAGCTGTTGATTTTCACTCCACATCACTGACTGATAGAAATCCAAATAGGAAACAATAAATTATTGGCTTAGAAAATAGAGACCTTCTTTTTTTTTTTTTTTTTTTTCAACGTTTTTTTATTTATTTGTGGAACACAGAGAGACAGAGCATGAACGGGGGAGGGACAGAGAGAGAGGGAGACACAGAATCGGAAACAGGCTCCAGGCTCTGAGCCATCAGCCCAGAGCCTGACGCGGGGCTCGAACTCACGGACCGTGAGATCGTGACCTGGCTGAAGTCGGACGCTTAACCGACTGCGCCACCCAGGCGCCCCAAGACCTTCTTAAATAAAGTTGTAGTAACTCATTATTTTATATCCCAAAGGTTGAAAAATATTTACTTTCCCCTAGAGAGGCCCTGGTTTTATTGAACCAAGCATGCCCTATAAAAATGAACCATTTATCTGATACTTGATACTTAAGTCATACTTATCTTAACATGAGCAAGTTGCATCACGTTGGAATTCAGCTGGCTATAATTAATGTCAAGTAAGAATTTTTAATCTGAGCCTTTAAGCCACACACCCTCTCCAAGGGAAATAATTTTAAAATAAACAGTGACTGACAATTAGGTGATTTTCAAACAGTATTTTTTTCACACAAGTCATTAGTTGAATAAGACATTGCTTAATTACTGAAAGTCACCAATAGCCAAATTCTCATGGATTATAAATCACAGAACACTGCAAACAAATTAGCTCCACTACAAAGGTGAAAATCAATATGTGAGGCCCAGAAACAATGACCCGTCTGATGCCCAGACTGGAGCCTCGATATACAATTTTCCACTAAAGGAACCAAGGTTTCTGGGAGAAATGACTGATTCCTGGGCTGAATCAGAAAAGTACAAAGTGAACTAGGAATATCTCCTCATAACAGAAAGCAAGGAAAGAAAATGTCAGAGCTTACTAGGGGTGTGTCAAAAGGTCTCGGGGGGCCAATTTAAAGAGGCTCTAGTTGGCTAAAGATGAAAATATTTGAATGTCAAAATAATAACTGCTATAGGGGCACCTGGGTGGCTCAGTTGGTTAAGCATCCAAATCTTGGTTTCGGCTCAGGCCATGATCTCACGGTTTGTGAGTTCCAGCCCCATGTCGGGCTCTGTGCTGACAGTGCAGAGCCTGCTTAGGATCCTCTTTCTCTCTCTCTCTCTCTCTCAAAATAAATAAACTTTAAAAATTAAAAAAAAAAAGAATAACTGCTATGGAATGAAACACATCAAGTATGTTTGTGAGTTTATAATCAGACTTTTAAAATGATCAATTGCACAGCTTTGTGAATGTACTAGAAACTAGTGAACTATACAATTTAAAAGATTGAATTATATACCATGTGTATTATATTTTGAATTTTTAAAAATGATCACCTTTGGAGAGTGGTAGAGAACCAACTCATTGTTTTGCAAAAGTAAAGGGAAAGATGAAGCACTTATCCTAGATGAACTTTCCTCAGGCTAAACAAATAGCTGATAAAGGGAATTTTCTTTTAATAATTCTGCTAATATATGAAAAAGACTTGATGGAATTAGAATGTCACCATTTTGCAACCCCTAATGAATTCATGGATCTAGGCAATGACCATCAATGGCTGCTAACCAGAGTGACAACTAGACATATGCCTCATGACGAAAGTACACAAAGCCAGCACCTAAAAAAATCATACCTGAACCTGATCAACTCTTCAGTTCTAGTTGCCAATTTATAGGTAATACAGGGAACAGAGAAACATATCGATGAAACCTCAGGGATGCAATCAACAAAATTCAGATGGTGAGAAACACTAGAGGACCTGCTTTCTTCAACAAATAAATTATAGCAAAAAATTTAAGAGGAAACCAGTAATAGATAATAAAAGACTTAAAAGAAATTATTAATGGGGGCATCTGGGTGGCTCAGTCGGTAAAGCGTCCGACTTCCGCTCGGGTCATGATCCGGTTTGTGAGTTCGAGTCTCGAGGCAGGCTCTGTGTTGACAGCTCAGAGCCTGGAGCCTACTTCAGATTCTGTGTCTCCCCTCTCTCTGCCCCTCCCATGCTCATGCTGTGTCCATCTCTGTCTCGCAATAATAAATAAATGTTAAAAAAAAATTTTTTAATAAAAAAATTATTAATGAAATGTACTGTATGAACTTTATTTCAATCTTGATTCAAACAAACGAGTGTACAAAAATGATGAGACGATTAGAGAAATGTGAACACTGGATTATTGTCAATGTGAACTGGATATATACTGATATAAACAAATTACGTTAGGTGTAATGATGATGTGATTATATCTTCAAAAGGGTCCTTACCTTTTAGAGATAAATTATCAAAATATTTACAGATAATATGATATGCTACTGAGGAAAGACCTATACTCTGAAAACTATAAAGCACTGATAAAAGAAACTGAAGATGTCACAAATGGAAAGATATATTGTGCTTATGGACTGGCAGAATTAATACTGTTCAAAAGTCCATACTACCCAAAGCAATGGGTAGTATGGGATTCAATGCAAGCTCTATCAAAATACCAAAGCATTCTTCATGGAACTAGAACAAATAATCCTAAAATTCGTATAAAACTACAAAAGATTCTGAATAGCCAACGCAATTTTGAGAAAGAGGAACAAAGCTGGAAGTATCACCATCTCAGACTTCAAACTATACCACAAAGCTACAGTAATCAAAATCAAAACAGTACAGTACTGGCACAAAAAAAAAGACACATAGATCAGTGGAACAGGAGAGAGAGCCCACAAATAAACCATTCTTATAAGGTCAATTAACCTAAGACAAACGAGGCAAGCATATAAAATGAGGAAAAGAAAATCTCTTCAATAAACGGTGCTGGGGAAAATGAATAGCTACATGCAAAAGAATGAACTGGACCACATTTTTATGCCATACACAAAAATAAACTCAAAATAGACCAAAGACTGGGGCGCCTGGGTAGCTCAGTTGGTTGAGCATCCGACTTTGGCTCAGGTCACGAACTCGTGGTTCATGAGTTCAAGCCCCACGTCAGGCTCTGTGCTGACAGCTCAGAGGCCTAGAGCCTGCTTCGGATTCTGTGTCTCCCTCTCTCTCTGCCCTTCCGCTGCTCATGCTCTCTCTCTCCCTCCCTCAAAAAATAAACATAAAAAAAAATTTTTTTTAATGGACCAAAGACTTAAACATGAGACCTAAAATGATAAAACTCCTAAAAGAAAATATAGGCAAAAATCTCTTTCACATCAGCCTTCTCAAAATATTTATAGATATGTCTCCTGAGGCAAGGGAAGCATAAGCAAAAATAAACTCTTGGGACTACAACAAAATAAGATTTTGCACAGCAAAGAAAACCTTCAACAAAATAAAAAGGCAACAGAATGAATGGGAGAAAATATTTGATATTTGATATATCTGATAAAGAGTTATCAGGGGCGCCTGGATGGCTCAGTCGGTTAAGCGGCCGACTTCGGCTCAGGTCACGATCTCGCGGTCCGTGAGTTCGAGCCCCGCGTCAGGCTCTGTGCTGACAGCTCAGAGCCTGGAGCCTGTTTCAGATTCTGTGTCTCCCTCTCTCTGACCCTCCCCCATTCGTGCTCTGTCTCTCTCTGTCTCAAAAATAAATAAATGTTAAAAAAAAATTTTTTTTAAAGAGTTAATATCAAAATATATAAAGAACTTATACAACTTAACACCAAAAAACAAACAAACAAAAAGCAACCAAACAATGTGATTTAAAAAGGGGCAGAGAAACTGAGCACACATTTTTCCAAAGAAGACATACAGATGGCCAGCAGCCGCATGAAAAGATGCTTCACATCACTAATCATCAGAGAAATGCAAATTAAAACACAATGAGATACCTTATATCTGTCAGAATGGCTAGTATCAAAGAGACAAGAAACGACAAATATTGGTGAGGATGTGGAGAGAAGGGAACCCTTTTGTGCCCTGTTGGTGGGAATGTGAATTAGTGCAACCACCGTGGCAAACAGTATGGAGGTTTCCCCAAAAATTAAAAATAGAAATACCATATGATCCAGTAATTCTACTTCTGGGTACTTACCAAAAGAAAACAAAGATACTAATTTGCAAAGATATATGCACCTCTATATTTATTGCAGCATTATCTTCTTTAATTTTTAAAAAACATTTCCTTTATTCAAAAAAAATTTTTTAATGTTTATTTTTGAGAGAGAGAGAGAGAGAGACCACAAGCATGCATGAGCAGGGGAGGGGAGGGGCAGAGAGAGAGGGAGACAGAGGATCAGAAGTGAGCTCTGCTCTGATAGCACAGAGCCCAACACAGGGCTCAAACCCACCAACCCTGAGATCATGACCTGAGGCACAGTCAGACGCTTAACTGACTGAGCCAACAGGCGCCCCTATTTATTTTTTTAAGTAAGTTCTGTGCTCAACATGGGACTTGAACTCACGACCCCAAGATCAAGAGTCGCATGTTCCACCGACTGAGTCAGCCAGGCGTCCCTGCAACATTATTTATAATAGTCAAGAGATGGACTCAACCTAAGTGTCAATTGATAGATGAAAGGATGAAGAAGATGTGGGAATGGAATGGAATATTACGCAGCCATACAAAAGAATGAGCGCTTACCACTGCAGCAACAAGGACGGACCTAGAGGCTATTGTGTTAAGTGAAATGAGTCAGACAGAGAAAAATAAATACTGTATGATTTCATTTATATGTGGAATCTAAAAAACAAAACAAATGAATAAATAAGCAGTCAGAAAACAGAAAGAGACTCATAAATAACAGAGAACAAACTAGTAGTTGCCAGAGAGGAGGTGGGTGGGGGCATGGGTGTGATAGGTGAAGGAGATTAAGAGGCAAAACTTCCAGTTATAAAATAAGTCACAAAGATGAAAAGTACAGCATAGGGAATATAGTCAATAATCCTGTAATAACATGGAAAGGTGACAGATGGTGATTACACTTATTGTGGTGAGCATTTGATAATGTACAAACTTGTCGAATCACTGTTGTACACCTAAAACTAATGTAATATTGTGTGTCAATTGTACTTCGATAAAATGATATGCATTATTCTCTTTGTGTATATACTTGAAATTTTCTGTAGCGAGTTAAAAAAAAAATATGGGGCGCCTGGGTGCATCGGTTGGATAAGCATCCAACTTCGGCTCAGGTCATGATCTCACGGTTCATGAGTTCGAGCCCCGCCTCGGGCTCTGTGCTGACAGCTCAGAGCCTGGAGCCTGCTTCAGAATCTGTGTCTCCCTCTCTCTCTGCCCCTCCCCTGCTCGAGCTCTGCCTCTATCTCAAAAATAAAATAAAGATTTAAAATTAATTGATTAATTAAAAAAAAATAAACATACAAAGAAAAAATTACCTTCACATTTCAAAGAATCTTTGGAGCGGGGCAAGTATTACAGATACTTGTTGCTTCCCTTGTTGCTTTTCTGTGGACCTTATAACAGCACTTATTTTTAAAAACCATCAGCATAATTAAACAATGAAATCAACTAAACCACATATGATTAAGAAAACAGCCCTGGTTTTCAAACTTGCAAGCAGTATCTTGCTAAAAATGTGGGCTGCTGGCTCTCAATTCCTAGAAATTCTAATTTTTAGTGGGTATCGTATAGGGCTGAGGAATCTGCAGTTTAACCAGGAGCCTGGGTGATACATAGACAATTGGGCCACACACCAATATACTTTAAGAAACATTAGTACCTCTGGTAAATGCCTCTTTGCCCACATTTATAAGAGTTTTTCTTGGATTATAAAGAAGTAAAATTGCTGGATATGGCACATTTTCAATATTACTATCCAAAATGAATGTACTAATACATATTGCTTCCAGTAGGAGGAGAGAATTCCCAATTCCCCGTTTCTTAGCCAACTCTTGATGTGCTCATACTTTCTAGTTTTTGCCAAGAACATAACTACCTTACAGAATGATCTTTCAGTTAGCAACATTTGCTAAAGCAGCTCTTGAAAAATCTGCCACATTTTGAACAAAGGCTCCTTTTCAATGACATAATGACTTTTCACCCCAAAATTCGTTAACTAAATATGCTAAAAGAAGTGATAATTCAACATTACAGTTTAAGGCAAAAGTATTCTTACCAATTACAAGACATAAGAATTCCTCAGCAGAGAATCTCATATGGAACAAATTTGAATTGTGCTCTATGTTTACATGAACCACAAATGTTTTTTGCTTGTTTTTGAACACAGACATCAAGCAAATAGAAACAAACATCCCAAATTGAGAACAAAACAGGAAGAAGCAGCTGGCAGAAATGTGGAAAGTTTCATAACTCTTGAAAAGGTGAAGGGAGCCGAGGACACGGCAGGAATGTGACGGAATAAAATTAAGGTTGCAATGAAGTGTGAATTGTGCACGTAAGACTCAGGCGATTGGGAACGGAGTCCCCAGTTTATGGTCATGAAACTTCACATGAAAATGCAGTAAGAAGTAGTCAGAGCCTGACATGATCTGGTCTGGTGAGGAGTTGGGAAGGTTTTCCCCGTAAAGAAAGACCCCGTGAGTAGCCAGAAAACAAACGGATTATGAATCAAAGGGTTACCGAGTCCCGTGCTCTGGAGCACAGCCTCTGCAACTTTAAGGCGCACACAACCCCCACCCCGCACCCCCCCCCCCAGCCCCCACCACCGGGGGCGTCGTGAACGTGCTGTTCCGCTGCAGCAGCGGGGCCAGGACCTCCCGGAGGCTCTGCATTTCCAGCAAGCCCCTAGGCCGGGCCTCTGGGCTGAGCAGCGGGGGTTCCTGGGGTCGCCCGCGCGGTCGGTGGCTCCTCGCGCTGACCGCTCAAGCGTGTCGCTGAGAAGTCGTGTGCCGCTGCCAGAAGGACAGTGGGCCGGGCGAGGGGCAGAAACTCATTCCCTAAGCGGCCGGGCCGGGGGCGGCCGGTGCCTTGTAGGCCCTTCCAGGGCCTCAGGGCCCAGGAGGCTGGGAGGAAGCCCTCCGGAGATCAATACCGGCACCCACGTCCCCGCCCCCGGGAACTCAACGTTCGGAGGTGGGGAGGGATGGTAGAGACGGGGAACACACACCGTCGCCCACAGGCAGGTGCTCGCCGCTCCTAGCCAAGAGGCGCAATAACGAAAGCTCGTCGGGGAACCAAGGTTTTCCTAAGCTTGGGGAAGATCTCTCTCTCTCTCTCTCTCTCTCTCTCTCTCTCCCTCTCTCTCTCTCTCTGTGCAGGCTGAAAGAGCTCCCCGCACTTCGGGGAAAATCACCTACCCACGCACAGACACAGTTGGCAACAATCTGTAACCACAACTTGGAACTACAAAAAGCCCCGCAACCACTGAGGCGGGAGGAAAACGTCGTTCGCTGAGGGCTCAGCCCGTGTTCTGCACGCTACTCGCGGCTCTACTGAATTCTCTCCCCTAAACCTCACCGCTTCCAACCAAGCCACGCGCGGCGCCCGCCTTGACGTCGACTGGCCTCGGGAACCCTGAGCGAGTCTGGCGGGAGCCCTGTGCGCTCCAGCCGCCTCCGCTGTCCTCCAGCCCTTGCCGGAGCAGACGGGCGCCTCTGGGCTCCCCGCGGCCCAGTCACCCTGGACGAAAGAGACTGTGTCTTCCGGTCTCGCCGCGGAACCGCTCGCTCGGTTGTCTCTCTGCCGCGTGCGTGCCCTCGGGTCGGTGGCGGAGGCCGAGAGGCCGGAGTGAGATGACTGGCCAGAGGCTGAGGCCGCTACGGTTAGAAGCCCTGGCAGAATGAAAAGGTCGGAGTGAGGGAAAACGAGCCGATGGAAGGGAGGAAGGATGGCTTGGCCAGCATGTGCAAAGGGCCCAAGGCGGGGAGGCCTAGGACTTGCCCCGCTTTACACACGATGCGGGCAAGGACTGCAGAGGTCAAGTAACTTGCCCAGAGTCACACATCCAGAGCTCTCCACCGCTAGGCTAGAAGGCAACAAAGTCAGTTTGATGTCAGGCGTCTCTGCAACATCAGTCTTCGGAAGAAAATGGACCAACAGCTAGGGTTTTTAGAGAACAGGGTTATACCGGAGGATTCCTACTCGCGGCCAAATGGTCTTTCGCAGTAATGGCTGGCAAACCCTAAGCATACACTGGCAGGCACTCTTCTAAGTTTTAAGAGGGCCTCTGCATTACTACACCTGATCTGCCAGAGGGGATGATGACACATGTTGCAAGAGGGTAACTGGGTAGGGATAGTGGCCCGTACCCTTCTTACCGTTCTTCTCTGGATATGGAACCTCTGCCCTGTGAGCAAGCTGGAGCGGGAGTGATCAGGTCCCAGGACTACGGCCAGCGGCGCATGCAATAGAACTTCTGTCCCACAGTGGAGGCTGGACAGGGGATGGAATCTCTCTAATTCTCCTTAAACCTACCTGGATATATAGGTTCTGCAACACCGTTGGAGGTGATGAGAGATGCTGGTGGCCCGCCTTTCCTGGAGGGAAACCGTAGTCCTAGATTGGGAGCTGGGAGGAAATGGAGCCCCATCTTTTTGGCTGCATCTTACAAAAGTAGACATTCCATCACATTGATCTGGGAAGTAGGAAACAGTTTGTGGCACAAATGTCACAGACTCCCAATTAAGTAACAAGTTCATTGCTGAAGTTTTACTAGTAGTAGATTTTCTTGGATAAATGTTTCTCTATTTGCCATATGTGCTTAGGACAATTCCAGAGACTTTAAATGGTTGAGTTTTTTAAACAATTTTCACCAGTTAAATGGTTGTTTCACTGGGGAAAGTGTCCACCAACCTCACCCCCCCCCCCCCCCCCCGTTGTGGAAGTCTGGACCTCAATCAGGTTTTTTTTTAAGGTGCAAAATAAGTTTATTTGATAGTATTATATAAACTCATGAGTCAAACACATTCCATGTGTGTCAATCCACTGCCGTTTTTAAATTTTATTTAAATTTTATTTTTTTAATTTTTTAATGTTTCTTTATTTTTGAGAGAGAGAGAGAGAGAGAGAGGAGAGATGGAGTGTGATCAGGGGAGAAGGAGACAGAGAGGGAGACACAGAATCTGAAGCAGGCTCTAGGCTCTGAGCTGTCAGCACAGAGCCTGGCACAGGGCTCGAACTCATGAACTGCAAGGTCATGACTTGAGCTGAAGTGAGATGCTTAACCAACTGAGCCACCCAGGTGCCCTTATTTTTATTAGAGAGAGAGAGAGAGAGAGCAAGCAGGGGAGAGGGGCAGAGGGAAAGAGAGAGAGAGAGAGACAGAGAATTTTAAGCAGCTCTAAGCTCAGCGCAGAGCCTGACATGAGGCTCAATCCCACGACCCTGGGATCATGACCTGAGCTAAAATCAAAAGTTGGATGCTTGGGGCACCTAGGTGGCTCAGTTGGTTGAAAGTCCGACTTCAGCTCAGGTCGTGATCTCAAAGTTTGTGAGTTTGAGCCCCACATCGGGCTCACTGCTGTCAGCTTGTCGGCGCTGAGCCTGCTTCAGATCTTCTGTCCCCCTCTCTCTGCCCCTCCCCTGCTTGTGCTCTCCCCCCAAATAAATGAATATTAAAAAAAAAGAGTTGGATGCTCAACCAACTGAGCCACCCAGATGCCCCCCCCACACACTGCAATTACTTTTATTGATGCTCAAATTATCCTATGACTAGGGGGAACTTCTTTATTTTTTTTTAATTTTTTTTTCTATTTTTTTTTCAATATATGAAGTTTATTGTCAAATTGGTTTCTATACAACACCCAGTGCTCATCCCAAAAGGTGCCCTCCTCAATACCCATCACCCACCCTCCCCTCCCTCCCACCCCCCATCAACCCTCAGTTTGTTCTCAGTTTTTAAGAGTCTCTTATGCTTTGGCTCTCTTCCACTCTAACCTCTTTTTTTTTTTCCTTCCCCTCCCCCATGGGTTTCTGTTAAGTTTCTCAGGATCCACATAAAAGTGAAACCATATGGTATCTGTCTTTCTCTGTATGGCTTATTTCACTTAGCATCACACTCTCCAGTTCCATCCATGTTGCTACAAAGGGCCGTATTTCATTCCTTCTCACTGCCACCTAGTACTCCATTGTGTATATAAACCACAATTTCTTTATCCATTCATCAGTTGATGGACATTTAGGCTCTTTCCATCATTTGGCTATTGTCGAGAGTGCTGCTATAAACATTGGGGTACAAGTGCCCTATGCATCAGTACTCCTGTATCCCTTGGGTAAATTCCTAGCAGTGCTATTGCTGGGTCATAGGGTAGGTCTATTTTTAATTTTTTGAGGAACCTCCACACTGTTTTCCAGAGTGGCTGCACCAATTTGCATTCCCACCAACAGTGCAAGAGGGTTCAGGGGGAACTTCTTTAAGTTGGCTCCTGAGTCCTTTTGATATGACCCTAACAGTTGTTGACAGCTTTCTTACTGTCAAAATACTGTGTACTTTCTGTTCACTTTGGCAGTACAAATACTAAAATTGGAATGATACAGAGATAAACATGGCCCCTGTGCAATGATGACACACAAATTCATGAAGCATTCCATATTTTTACAAACCATGATTTCAGTCATAAGTCGAACCTAAAAAACAAAACAAATGAACAAAGAAAAAAAGAGACAAGCCAAAACATGGACTTTTAACTATAGAGAACAAATTGATGGTTACTAGAGGGGAGGTGGCTGAGGGGATGGGTTAAATAGGTGAAGGGGATTAAGAATACACTTATTTTGAGAGCACCTGGGCGCCCCAGTCAGTTAAGCATCCAGCTCTGGATTTCGGCTCAGGTCATGATCTCACTGAGCATCAGGCTCCGTGCTGGGTGTGGAACCTGCTTGGGACTCTCCCTCTCTCCCCTTCTCCCTCTCCCTCTCCTTCTCTCTCTCTCTCTCTCTCTCTCTCTCTCTCTCTCTCTCCCTCCCTCTGCTGCTCCCCAGCTCATGCACATGCTCACTCATGCACACACTCTTTCTCTCTCACGCACAAAAAAAGAGTACACTTATTTTGGTGAGCACTGAGTAATGTACAGAATTGTTGCATCACTATATTGTACACTTGAAACTAATATAACTGTATGTTAACTATACTGGAATTAAAATACAGTTCATACATACAGTTCAAAATACATACATACATACTGTGTACATTACCCACAGAATGCTTTTGAAAAACTGAAAAGTCACACTTACCAGTATCAAAAGGAGTATATATGGCTTCCAAAGAAATGAAGAAGATAAAAGCAAACACTCAAAAGGGAAAAATAAATTTAAAATTCATAAAAAAATTTTAAAAATAAGGAAACATTAAAAATAGCATAAATATATGACATTTATAATAAAAAATGTATTAGTGATCATGATAAATATAACAGAATCTACTCCCCTATTAAAAATTAAAATTCAGGGGCGCCTGGGTGGCTCAGTCAGTTAAGCATCCGACTTTGGCTCAGGTCATGATCTGACAGTTCATGAGTTCAAGCTTCACATCAGGCTCTGTGCTGACAGCTTGGACCCTGGAGCCTTCTTCGGATTCTGTGTCTCCCTCTCTCTCTGCCCCTCCCCCACTTGCACTCTGTCTCTCTCTGAGTCTCAAAAGTAAATAAAATGTTTAAAAAATATTTTTTAATTAAGATTCATAGGGGTGATTGGCAACTCAGTCAGTAGAGCATGTGACTGTTGATCTTGGGGTTGTAAGTTTGAGTCTCGTGTTGGGTGTAGAGATTATTTAAAAGTAAAATCTTGGGGCACCTGGGTGGCTCAGTCGGTTAGGCATACAACTTCAGCTCAGGTCATGATCTCGCGGTACATGGGTTGGAGCCCCATGTCGGACTCTATGCTGACAGCTCAGAGCCTGGGGGCTGCTTCAGATTCTGTGTCTCCCTCTCTCTCTGCCCCTCCCCTGCTCTCATTCTGTCTCTCTCTCAAAAAATAAATAATGAACATTAAAAACAATTTTAAGTAAAATCTTAAAAAATAAAAAGATAAAAATAAATAAAAATTAGGATTCACAAATTGGATTAAGAATTCTATTTTATGTTATTTAAATGAAACACAAAATGAAACAAAAATAGTAATGTAAAGGAAGGGGAAATATAGAAAAGAAATGCAAATTTAGAGGAATCAAAGATGTACTTACATTAGTACAATTTGACATTAAAAAAATGACCTTGAGGAGCGCATTGGTGGCTCAGCTGGTTAAGTGTCCAACTCTTGATTTAGGCTCAGGTCATGATCTCGCAGTTCATGAGTCTGAGCCCCACACCGAGCTCTGCGCTGCCAGTGTGGAGCCTGCTTGGGATTCTGTCTCCTCTCTCTCTGCCCCTCTCCTGCTCATGCTCTCTTTCTCTCTCTAAAATAAATAAACTTAAAAAAATAAATAAAATAAAATTACACTGAAATTTATAAAGCCAAAATATGAAGAAGGATAGAGACTCACTTAACAATATGATTAATAAGTCTCATTTTAATAGATTCCTGGAGAGACACATGTATTGAATAGTAGATGATATACCGTTTTTGTTTCCTAGTGCCCATGCAGCATTCGTAAAAACTTGAATATATAGTTATACTAACAGTGGCATGTAAGCAGAGTTCAATTGCTAAAGAAGATTCACAGGACCCAAAGTGACAAGGCTTACAGATGTAAAAAGTTTATTACAGGGGAAGGACATGTTACAGCAAGAGCACAGAAGTCAGACTATACATCCCAGCATATGGCTCACAGCAGGGCCTGGTGAGGCCAGGTGCAGTCTCCTATGGTCTTCTTGTGGTCCTACCAAACTGCATTCATCTCATATCTTCCCTGCCCCAACCCTAGAATCAGCCATTTCTTTAAGGAGCCCTGAATTCTTTTATCGGAGAATGGTATTTAGAAACAAAGATCTGGGGGCTAGGTGTGCTCATTGCTGCTGGCACGTCACTGATTCCAGACCACTGCAGAAGCCAGAGCCAGAGCCAGAAAATGTATCTAAATATACTACCTTATGTATACATACATATCTATATTTCTGTATATTATCTACCAACTATAGTACATTTACATACTGTTCTTTTTATTGTTGGTCTTCCATTCCCTGGTCAAAACACCATTTTTTCTTTTTTTTTTTTTAATTGAAGTATAATTGACATACAACATTATATCAGTTACAGGTATACAACATAATGATTTGATATTTGTATATACTGCAAAATGATCACCACAATAAATCCAGTTAACATCTGCCACACTACACACATTTCTTGTGATGAGAACTTTAAAGACTTCCTCTCAGTTATGTTCAAATATGCAATATGGTATTACTAACTCTAGTCACCATGCTGCACATCACATCCCCATGATTTCTGTATTTCATAACTGGAAAAGTTTGCACATTTTGACTCCTTTCACCCATTTTGCCCATACCTCACCCCTCTCCTCTGGTGGCCACCAATCTATTCTCTGTGTCCATAAACTTAAAAACAATTTTTCCAAGCTATTTAACTTTCCCACCTGCCTTCTTCAGTGAAGTTATGCCATCCATTTTTTTGTTTTGTTTTTTAATTTATTTATTTTTTAATTTACATCCAAGTTAGCTAGCATATAGTGCAACAATGTTTTCAGGAGTAGATTCCTTAATGCCCCTGACCCATTTAGCCCAGCCCCCCTCCCACAACCCCTCCAGTAACCCTCTGTTTGTTCTCCATATTTAAGAGTCTCTTCTATTTTGTCCCCCTCCCTATTTTTATATTTTCGCTTCCCTTCCCTTATGTTCATCTGTTTTGTCTCTTAAATTCCTCATATGAGTGAAGCCATATGATTTTTGTCTTTCTCTGACTAATTTCGCTTAGCATAATACCTTCCAGTTCCATCCACGTAGTCGCGAATGGTAAGATTGCATTCTTTTTGATTGCCGAGTAATATTCCATTGTATATATATACCACATCTTCTTTATCCATTCATCCATCGACGGACACTCGGGCTCTTGCCATACATTGGCTATTGTTGATAGTGCTGCTCTAAACATGGGTGTGCATGTGCCCCTTCAAAACAGCACACCTGTATCCCTTGGATAAATACCTAGTAGTGCCATTGCTGGGTGGTAGGGTAGTTTTATTTTAATTTTTTTAAGGAACCTCCACACTGTTTTCCAGAGTGGCTGCACCAGTTTGCATTCCCACCAGCAAAAGAGATCCTCTTTAGCCGCATCCTCGCCAACATCTGTTGTTGCCTGAGTTGTTAATTTAGCCAGTTGTATCTCATTGTGGTTATGATTTGTATTTCCCTGATGTTGAGTGATGTTGAGCATTTTTTCATGTGTCAGTTAGCCATCTGGATGTCTTCTTTGGAGAAGTGTCTATTCATGTCTTTTGCCCATTTCTTCACTAGATTATTTGTTTTTTGGATGTGGAGTTTGATAAGTTCTTTATAGATTTTGGATATGAACCCTTTATCTGATATGTCATTTGCAAATATCTTCTCCCATTCCATCAGTTGCCTTTTAGTTTTGCTGATTGTTTCCTTCACCGTGCAGAAGCTTTTTATTTTGGTGAGGTCCCAATAGTTCATTTTTGCTTTTGTTTCCCTTGCCTCTGGAGTTGTGTTGAGTGACAAGTTGCTGTGGCCAAGGTCAAAGAGGTTTTTGCTGGCTTTCTCCCCGAGGATTTTGATGGCTTCCTGTCTTACTTTTAGGTCTTTCATCCATTTTGAGTTTATTTTTGTGTATGGTGTAAGACAGTGGTCCAGGTTTATTTTTCTGCATGTCGCTGTCCAGTTTTCCGAGCACCACTTGCTGAAAAGACTGTCTTTATTCCATTGGATATCTTTCCTGCTTTGTCGAAGATTAGTTGGCCGTACGTTTGTGGGTCCATTTCTGGGTTCTCTGTTCTGGTCCATTGATCTGAGTGTCTGTTTTTGTGCCAGTACCATATTGTCTTGATGATTACGGCTTTGTAATACATCTTGAAGTCTGGTATGCCATCCATTTTTAATACAATCAGATTATTTTGTCAGACTCTGCATTCCATCCTAGGATCACTGACAGAATGGTTTTTAAAAATTTGCAAACAGTAAAGTTCATTCTTGGTGATGTAACATTCTATGTGTTTTTTTTTTTTAGTTTTCATTTATTCATTATTTATTTATTTATTTTGAGAGAGAGAGAGAGAGAGGAGGAAGGGTCAGTGAAAGAGGGAGAGAGAGAGAGAGAGAGAGAGAGAAAGGGAGAGCGAGAGAATCCCAAGCAGGCTCCGTGCTATCAGAGCAGAGCCCAGTGTGGGGCTTGACCTCATGAACTGTGAGATCGTGACCTGAGTGGAAATCAAGAGTCAGACACTTAACCGACTGAGTCAGCCAGGCGCCCCCATTCTATGGGTTTGTGACAACTGTAGAGTCATAGATCCTCCACCATGCTTGTACGACCCATTACATACTCAATCCTTCCCTCTTCCACAAGCCCTGGCAATGACTGCTCTGCTTTCCATACTGTGGTAGACTGAATAATGACCTGAAAAAATACCCAAGCCCTAATCTCTGCAACCCACGAATGTTACGCCACATGGCAAAAGGGCCTTTACAGATGTGATTAAGTTAAGAATTCCGTGAGGGGGATATTATCCAGGTGAGTCCTAAATGTAATCACAAAGGTCCTTAAAAGAGAGCAGCAAGACTGACAAAGGAGTTAGGAGGAGACGTGAGAAAGGAGGCAAGGCGGCGGCGTGATGTGAGGAAGGAGTCGCAAGCTAAGTCATACAGGCAGCCGCCAGAAGCCAGAAAAGTCATGGAAGCGAATCCTCTCTTAGATCCTCCAGAAAGAGCCAGTCCTACAACACCTTGACCTTAGCCTAGTGAAACTGATTTTTGAGTTCTGGCCTCGAGAACTGTAAGCGAATAAATTTGTGTTGTTGTAAGCCACCAAGTCTGTGGTAATTTTTACAGCGGCAATAGGAAACTAATACATCTCCCTCTAATTCTGCCTTCTCCACAATGTCTTATGAATGGCATTATACAATACTTCTGGATCTTAGAATCTGGCTTCCTACCCTTGGCAAAATGCATTTACAATTCATCCGTGTTTATGTTACATATATTTTACCACTAGGAAAAAAGATTCACTCATGTTGTTGACTGAATCAATAGATCTTTCCTTCTTATCACAGCCTAGCATCCCATTGTATGCATGGACCAGTTTATCCATTCACCTGTTAAAGGACATCTGGTAGTTTCTGATGAATAAAGCTGCTACAAGCATTTGCATACAAGTTTTTGTGTGCACATAAATTTTCCATTAACTTGGCTATTAAAGAAAACTCATAGGTATGCATAGCTTTCAGGACGTGGGGTTGCAATATAAATATCATTACCAGGGAAACACATTATTAAGTAATACAAACAAAAAGAATTACAGGCTTTTTAAGGCCAAAGTTTCGTTCACAGAACAAGCCGTAAGTTCTGAGTTCCAGATGTGTTACAAGACTCCTTCATTAGTAATAACATTTTCAAGGACATATCAAGAAACCAGAAAATCTTATCCTGTTGCTGGGATTTCTTACACCAGCAGCTAGGACAGCCTGTGGTTTTCGAGACCAAATGCTGGAATTCCATTATTTCGAACTGAAAGAAATAAAGACAGACCTAGGAAGTTTAAAACTCACTACGGAAAGGAAAAGGGCAAAATAGAATTATAAACAATTGGAATATTAGCATGGAACGTTATCCATCCTACGGTGTGAATAGCAAAAACCAACAATATCTGAATTTCTGGTTGATTATATTGGCAATCCATTCACCCCTAGTCCTTAGCACTGTCGCCATGAAACTTTTTCAATTAATTTTATGAAGTCATTAAAACTTACTTGTTTTTTCCAACAGATGTGCAGTGACACCTCTGTCAGTGGACTTCTGCCAAACATAAAAGTAGCAAAATTTTTCCCTAAGGGACCAAAGCTACAGAAGAATAATTGCAAGTCGTACCCCTCAATGCAAAATCAGGTACAAGTCACAAACTAGCCAAAAGGCTTATAAAACTAACTGCAAAGTGCATAATAAGTATTAGTTGGGGGTTGAGATTTTTCTCCTATTTATAAGCAAACAAATTAGCCTGTTACCATTTCCTGGATGCCAGCAGCATGGTAAGCAGTATGAGCCTCATTAGCTTATTTGTGTGGGTTCCCCACTCCCCAGATCCCACAGGGGCCAGGCAGAGGAGCCCAGATAGACCCACTGTGTACATACTGTTAGTACTTTGGCATTGCAGCTGAGGAAAACTGGCCTTGGGGAGCTCACATCTTTTACAGCAAGCCCATTATTTGTTCAGAAGGAGATATCACCTCATCCCTCAAGGCAGTTCCCTACAAAGGAAGCCCTGAGAAGCGGCTCCTGCGAGAGGGTCTGAGTCTCGCATTCCAGGCATGTAAAACAAGCACAAGCAGTGACGCTCTGGGCTGTGACAGATAGTACGTGGCAAAAATAGTGTGCCCAGAGAGAAAGGGCTGTGTATCCTTCCACTGGAAGTGGACAATAGGAGGTACGAGCCAAGTTTTGCTCCTAGGAAGAGTTTCCTTCACCCCTGTCTTTCGGGGGCTAGAATGCACCCACTTTTCAGCTGGTGCCAGCAAATGTGTGTAAACCGGGCCTGTGCTTTACCTGATAACCAGTCATAGAACTCTCTGGGAAGTCCTAAATGTGGGTTAAGGGAGAAGTAAATAAGTAGGAGCAAGCGCCATGAGAGTTTAAAACACTTCTTCCTGCAGTTTGCTTGTGCCTCCTGACCAGCTTGGACTCAATTGTGTTTATATAGCGCTACCATTTTCTTTATTTTTATTTTTTTTTAATGTTTATTTTTGAGAAAGAGACAGAGTGCAAGTGGGAGAGGGGCAGAGAGAGAGAGAGGGAGACACAGAACCCAAAGCAGGCTCCGGGCTCTGAGCCCTCAGCACAGAGCCTGATGTGGGGCTCGAACTCACAAACCGAGCGATCATGACCTGAGCCCAAGTCAGACACGTAACTGACTGAGCCACCCAGGCGCCCCTAGCGCTACCATTTTCTAATGGAATACTGTTGTCACATCCAATTTTATGTTTCCATGGATCAGATGACACTCACTTTCTGATGGTCATTACAAGAGGCACACCTCACTCTCCTTTCACCTTCCAGATTTCCTGCCCGTGCTTTCCATTGAGTGAACCTACCCAGAAGCTGGAGGGCAAGGAAACCTATTGACACGGTCCCTTCCTACTGCACAGAGCAGGTAGAGAGGGTGGAGTGAATCTGGAAGGGAAAATGTAAGGTACCTAGCACAGCCCATAAATGGCATTGATGTGACTGGCGTGATTTTCTAAAACATTAAGCCATTCTTGGTAAAGCTCCAAACAAAACAACAGACACTCCTTTCAATTTACACAGTAGTTCCATTCCTGGAAAATTCCAGGGTATAAAACCATGCAAAAAATACTTCGAGTTATGCTCACTTCAGCAGCAATATACTAAACTTGAGAAGACAGGCATGGCCCCTGCACTAGAATGACATGCAGGTTTGTAAAAGCCTTCCATATTTTTAAAAACACATTTCAGAAAGAGAAAAAAGTATGTTGAGTTTACATGTAAAATGAGATCAGGTTTAGGTTCAGATAATGACAAATAAGTTTTTCATATACACGAATGTCTAGGGGGACATTTGAAAATTATGTAAGATGTAGGAAAATTCATCCTTGTAAGAAAGTCACATGCACTGAATGACATATGACATTCTTGGCTTCTGTCCAACTAACCAACAGAAGATCCCAGCCAGGGGATTCGTGTCCATCACTGCAACAACCAAAGGAGCCCCACGTGTTTTCAAAGTAGACCCTTGTGTGGTACGGCCCCTAGTGAGACCCACTCTCCTAAGGTGAAACATTCATCCTGGCAGAATTTGAGTTTGATTCTTCATCCACTTAGCATCTGGAGGCAACACTCAATGGAAGAAATTACTTCTCAAATTATGGATTCTTGCTCAATCCAACATACACAAGTCTCTGATCCAAACTTGTGGGTCAGTTACCAAACACTTACTGCCATTTCTGGTGATGTATAATTGTGAATTTGAATTTTCCGATTTAGTATAAATACAAAGTAAGAAGATAACGGAATGTGAAGCTCAAACTTCACATGGAGCCAGATAAAAGTTTATAAATAACCACATTTCGTGTCATTTGATATCAAACTATAACATTTTTCTACTTTTTTTTTAGTTTATTTTGAGAGAGAGAGAGACAGACAGACAGAGACAGAGAGAACACAAGCGGGGGCGGGGGAGGGCAGAGAGAGAGAGAATCCCAAGCAGGCTCTGTGCCATCAGCACAGAGCCATTTGTGTGACTTGATCTCATGAATTGTGAGATCATGACCTGAGCTGAAACCAAGGGTCAGACTGACTGAGCCACCCAGGCGCCCCACATTTTTCTACTTTTAACTAATATATTTTAAGTAATACATCCACATTATATAAAAATACAAAAATATATAGGGGCGCCTGATCTCATGGTTCATGACACGAGCCCAGTGTCGGGTTCTTTGCTGATGGTATGGAGCCTGCTTGGGATTTTCTCTCTCTCTCTCTCTCTGTCTCTCTCTCTCTCTGTGCCCCCCCCCCCCCACAGGAATTCATGTGAATGTTCTCTTTCTCTCTCTCTCTCAGAATAAATAAACTTAAAAAAATACAAAATATATAAACAAAAATTAAAAATAAAAACATCACATTCTGTGGTAGACAGAATAATTGCCCCCCTCAAAGATGTCCATGACCTAATCCCCGGAAACTGTGAATGTTATGGTAAAAGAGACTTTGCAGATGTGACTAAATTAAGGATCTTGAGATGGGCAGATTGTCCTGGATTATCCAAGTGGGCCCAATGTAACCACGAGTGTCCTTATAAAAGGGAAGCAGGAGGGTCAGAGGACAGAGAAGGTGACGTGATAATAAGAGCATATATTGGAGTGATGCAGCCAGAACCAAGGAATGCAAGCAGCCTCAAGAAACAGAAAGATGTAAGCAATGGATTCATTCCTAGAGCTTCCAAAAGAAACCAGCCCTGCAGACACCTTGGTTTTAGTCTCATAAACCTCTTTATACATCTGACCTCCAAAACTGTAAAAGAAGAAATTTGTGTTCGTTTAGGCACTAGCTTTGTGGTAATTTGTTACAACAACAATGGGAAACTCATAAACGTTCACCACCCCCACCCCCACCTTGTTAGCACCTTGGTACCTGGACTGCTTCCAGATCTTTTCCTGTACCATTATATGTGTGTGTGTGTACTTCTCACAAAATCGGATCACAGTCGGGTCACATGCTATTTTATAACTCACTTTGTAAATTTTTTTTAATGTTTTACTTATTTTTGAGAGAGAGAGAGAGAGAGAGAGAGAGAGAGACAGAGCACAAGTCGGGAAGGGGTAGAGAGACAGGGAGACACAGAATCTGAAAAGCCTGCAGGCTCTGAGCTGTCAGCACAGAGCCCGACGCGGGGCTCAAACCCACAAAACGTGAGATCATGACCTGAGTGGAAGTTGGACGCTTAACCCACTGAGCCACCCAGGCGCCCCATAGTACTTCATGGTTTAAAACTAATTTTTTTGTGTCAAAGTTTCTCTAATAAATTTTGGAATGGCGGTCAATTAACAGAAGTTTAGGCAAAATTACCAGACGAATTATTTGTTTCTTACTAACAATGTTTATTTACCCAAACCAGGCACATCTATGCTTTTAGAATGTGTTTTGAAAACAATGCAGTTTTGGGGGGTGGGAGGGAGGGGGAGGGTGGGTGATGGGTATTGAGGAGGGCACCTTTTGGGATGAACACTGGGTGTTGTATGGAAACCAACTTGACAATAAATTTCATATATTGAAAAAAAAAAGAAAACAATGCAGTTTGATTCTTCATATTTTTTAAATGTTTATTTATTTATGAGAAAGAGAAGGCGGTGAGCCTGTGCACGCACGTATGAGCAGTGGAGGGACAGAGAGAGAGAGACACAGAGAATTCAAAGCAGTTCTGAGCTGTCAGCACAGAGCCCAAGGTGGGGCTCAAACTCACAAACTGCGAGATCATGACCTGAGCCAAAGTCGGATGCTTAACCGACTGAGCCACCCAGGTGCCCCTGATTATTCATATTTTCAAGAAACGTGTGAAATAGAATTCAAAGTCCAAGCTCTGGACAACCACTTATGATGAACAAATATGTCCCTAATCTAAGCCAATCACTCTCGTCTTTAATATCTAGTAACATATATTTAATTCTTAAAATTATACAAGTAAATCTGTATTTCTTTTATTTCTGGTAAAAAGTTAAATGCTGTTAAATGTCCACTGGAAGTAATGTTATGAATATTGATAAAAGAAAAAGTACTCAAGTTCATTTTGGTTTTGGGGGATTTTTTTTTTGGATTTGTTTTGTTTTGTTGTTTGTTTTTGAGAGAGAGAGAGTGCAAGTGGGGGAGAGGGGCAAAGAGAGGGAGAATACCAAGCAGGCTCCACGCTGAGTGTGGCTCGATCCCACAAACCTGGTGGGATCACGACCTGAGCCAAAATCAAGAGTCAGATGCTCAACCAACTGAGCCATCCAGGCACCCCACTCAGATTTATTTTGAATACTTGTCTATTACTTTCAGGTTTAGCATAAGATGTTGTAGAACAAATAATTCAGCCTGACAAAAGCCATTTCCCAAAAGTACTACTTCCAGTCATAATTTCTCTATTGAATGAGACTTGACAGTAAATATTGTGAACTTTCTCACAACCACCCTGCACATGAATCAGTAAGTATAACTATAATGTATCTTCTAGAAGGTAGCAGGGCTGGCCTTACAGAAGCTTGAGGAATAATAGGTAGGTTCTTTGACCAAAAATATCATACCCACTAAAAAAGAAATTAAGTTATTTAAGTCAAAGACTTTTCTGGTACAGCTTCACATGTTCTTTAAAACTCTGTTCTGGGGCGCCTGGGTGGCTCAGTCGGTTAAGCGTCCGACTTCAGCTCAGGTCACGATCTCGCGGTCCGTGAGTTCGAGCCCCGCGTCGGGCTCTGGGCTGATGGCTCGGAGCCTGGAGCCTGCTTCGGATTCTGTGTCTCCCTCTCTCTCTGCCCCTCCCCCGTTCATGCTCTGACTCTCTCTGTCTCAAAAATAAATAAACGTTAAAAAAATTAAAAAAAAAAACAACTCTGTTCTATGTCATGAAACTTTTTTCTGTATTAGTAATGCACTGAAGAGGCTGAAGGAATCTTGAAAAATGGGACTGGGTTTTATTTATTTTTCTGTCCTTGGGTCTAGTACAAAACCTGGCGCATTTTTTTAAACTTTTTTCTTTTTTTTTTAAGTTTATTCATTTTTGAGAGAGAAAGAGTGCACACGTGAGCAGGGGAGGGGCAGAGAGAGGGAGAGAGAGAATCCCAAGCAGTCTCTGGGCCACTAGCACAGAGCCTGATGCGGAGCTCAAACCCACAGACCGTGAGATCATGATCTAAGCTGAGATCAACAGTCAGACACTTAAGTGACTGAGCCACACAGGCACACTATAACACTTGGTCGAGACCCAACACAGAGGCAGCAGTTTGAAAAGCACGTGGGTTACATGTGAAGGTGATTTGTTGACTAACTTTAGGGCATGTGCTGGAGGGGCAAAGATCTTTAGGAACTTTCTCTGGAAACGGAAGTTTTGGCAGGCACCATTTATCTTATCCTCCTTCAGCCTAGCTAGCCAGATGCTTGTGGGGGTCAGTTCTGACAGTCTCTACCTACCTTGCTAGCACCTATTACCCCACTCTGGCATTCACCTATAGACCTGCCATGCCTGCCAAAGCAACTCCTACCCCACCACACCTGGTGGGCAGCTTCAGTTGAGACTGGCTTCCCCCCAAAGCAACTACTTCCCCGCTACACCTGGCAGGCAGCCCCAGTGGTATTGCATCCCTCCAAAGTGACCCCTGCCCCAGGAAGTGAGAGGGGGGGGGAGCCAGCCCTGTCTGCCAGTGCAACCATAGCAGGTGTGGCCTGGTTCTGGAAACCAGGGGAGACTGCACTACTCGGCACCACAGGGTACCTTCTAAATAAGGCCACTACTTCCAAGAATAGGAGATGTAGCTGATCTACTTAATACATAGAAATAAACACAGAGAGTCAGACAAAATGAGGAGACAGAGAATACGTTCCAAACAAAAGAACAAGACAAAAATCTCAGAAAAAGAACAAAACAAAATGGAGATAAGCAATCTACCTGATAAAGAGTTCCAAGTAATGGTCATAAAGATACTCGCTGGACTTGACAGAAGACTGATAACTTCAACAAAGAGACAGAAAATATAAAACAGAACCAACCAAAGCTGAAGGATACAATAACTGAAATGAAAAATACACTACGAGGAATCAACAGCTTATTAGAGTATGCAGAGGAACAAATCAGTGATCTGGAAGACAAGGTAATGGAGAGCATCCAAGCTGAATAGCAAAAAGAAAAAGTAACTTCTAAACATCATGAGAAATGAAGGGATCTCTACAACACCATCAGTTGTACTAACATTCACATTATACGGGCCCCAGAAGAAGACAGAGAAAGGGGCCTAAAACTTATATGAAGAAACAATAGCTGAAAACTTCCCTAACCTGGGAAACAAATCAGACATCCAGGTCCACAAAGCACAGAAAACCCCAAACAAGATGAACCCAAGGAGGTCCACACCAAGACACATAATAATTAAAATATCAAAAATCAAAGATAAAGAATTTCAAAAGCAGCAAGGGAAAAGCAAATAGTTATGTATAAGAAAAACCCTATAGGGTTATCAGATGATTTTTCAGGAAAAAATTTTCAGGCCAAGAGGGAGGGGCATGATATATTCAAAGTCCTAAAAGGAAAAAAAAACATACAACCAGCATGGTTATCATTCAGAATTGAAGGGAAGATAGAGTTTCCTAGATAAACAAAAGTTAAAGGAGTTTATCACCACTAAACTGGCCTTATAAGAAATGTTTGGAAAACAGTATGGAGGTTCCTCAAAAAACTAAAAATAGAACTATCCTACGACCCAGCAATGGCACTACTAGGCATTTATCCACGGGATACAGGTGTGCTGATTCGAAGGGACACATGCACCCCCATGTTTTAGCAGCACTATCCACAATAGCCAAAGTATGGAAAGAGCCCAAGGGTCCATCAATGGATGAATGGATAAAGAAGATGTGGTATATATGTATACAATGGAGTATTACTTGGCAATCAAAAAGAATGAAATCTTGCCATTTGCAACTACGTGGATGGAACTGGAGGGTATTATGCTAAGTGAAATTAGTCAGAGCAAGACAAAAATCATATGACCTCACTCATGGGAGGACTTTAAGAGACAAAACAGATGAACATAAGGGAAGGGAAACAAAAATAATATAAAAACAGAGAGGGGGACAAAACAGAAGAGACTCATAAATATGGAGAACAAACTGAGGGTTACTGGAGAGGTTATGGGAGGGGGGATGGGCTAAATGGGTAAGGGGCATTAAGGAATCTACTCCTGAAATCATTGTTTCACTATATGCTAACTAATTTGGATGTAAATTTTAAAAAATTAAAAAGAAAAAAAAAAAAAAAAAGAAACGTTAAAGCAGAAGAGTCCATAACTAGAAGTGACAGACTGATAAAAGGACAAATTTAACTGGTAAAAGCAAATATATAGTAAAGGTAGTAGATCAATCAGTTATAAAGCTAATATAAAGGTTAAAATACAAAAGAACTATGATCAATTCTATCTACAAAAATTAGTTAAGAGATACACAAAATATAAAGATATAAAATATGACATCATATACTTAAAGCATGGAGGGGAGAGTAAAAGTGTAGTGCTTTTAGAATGTGTTCAAACTTAAACAGCCAATCACTGAATAAAGACTGCTATATACATAGGATGTTATATATGAGCCTCATAGTAACCACAAATCAAAAACCTGTAATAGGTACACAAAACATAAAGAGAAAGGAATCCAAGTATAACACTAAAGAAAGTCACATAATCATAAGGGAAGTGAACAAGAGAAGAAGAAAAAAAATAGAGAAGAACTACAAAACAACCAGAAACAATTAACAAAGGGCAGTAAGTATAAACCTACCAATAATGACTTTTAAATGTCAATGGACTAAACGCTGCAATCAAAAGACAGAGGATGATTGAATGGATAAAAACAACAGCAACAACAACAAAAAAGACCCATCTATATACTGCCTAAAAGAACCTCACTTCAGACCTAAAGAGACACACAGACTGAAAATGAAGGGATGGAAAAAAATATTCCAAGCAAGTTGAAGCAAAAAAAAAAAAAAAAAAAAAGGCTGGGGTAGTGATACTTAAATCAGGCAAGACAGACATTAAAACAGACTGTAACAAGAGACAAAGAAGAGCATTACATAATGATAAAGGGATCAATCCAACAAGAGGATATAACAATTATAAATATCTATGTACCAACATAGGACCACCTATATACATAAAGCAAATATCAACAGACACAAAGGGAGAAACTGAGAGTAATATAATAATAGTGGGGACTTTAACACCCCACTTACACCAATGGATACATCATCAGGGAGAAAATCAATAATGAAACTGTGGCTTTGCATGACACATTAGACCAGATGGACTTAACAGATATATACAGAATATTCCATCCAAAAACAACAGAATCCATGTTCTTTTCAAGTGTACATGGAACATTTTCCAGGATAGATCACATGTTAGGCCATAAAACAAGTTTAAATAAATTTAAGAAAATTGAAATCATATCAAGCATCTTTTTCAACTACAATGCTATGAAACTAGAAATCAATTACAAGAAGAAAACTGGAAAAAACACAAACACATGGAGGCTAAACAACATGGTGTTAAACAACCAATGGGTCAATGAAGAAATAAAAAAATATCTGGAGACAAGTGAAAATAAAAACACAATGGTTCAAAATCTTTGGGACATAGCAAAAGCCATTCTAAGAGAGAAGTTTATAGCCATAAAGGCCTACCTCAAGAAATAAGAAAAATCTCAAATAAACAATCTAACTTTACACTTAAGGGATCTAGAAAAAGAACAAACAAAACCCAAAGTTAGTAGAAGGAAGAAAATAATAAAGATCAGAGTGAAAATAAATGAAATAGGGGCACTGGGTGGCTCAGTTGGTTAGGCGTCTGACTTTGGCTCAGGTCATGATTTCATAGTTCATGGGTTCGAGCCCCATGACAGGCTCTGTGCTGACAGCTCAGAACGTGGTGCCTGCTTCAGATGCTTTGTCTCCCTTTCTCTCTGCCCCTCCCCTGCTCACACCCTGTCTCTCAAAAATAAATAAAAGTTAAAAAAAAGAAATAAAATGAAATAGAAAACAAATGTTTAAAAAACAATAGAAAAGATCCATGAAATTAACACCTGGTTCTTTGAAAAGATAAACAAAATAGATAAACCATCAGCCAAACTCCTCAAGAAAAAAGATATAGGGCTAAATAAATAAAATCAGAAAAGAAAGAGAAGTTACAACTGATTCCACAGAAATACAAAGGATTATAGCAGACTACTATGAAAAAGTATATGCTAACAAATTGAACAACCTAGAAGAAAGGGATGAATCTCTAGAAACATACAATATTCCAAGACTGAATCAGGAAGACATAGAAAATCTGAACAGACTGATTACTAGTAACAAAATTGAACCAATAATCAGAAAACTCCCAACAAATAAAAGTTCAGGACCAGATGGATTCACAGGTTAATTCTACCAAATATTTAAAGAAGAGTTAATACCTATCCTTCTCAAAATTTCTAAAAACAGAAGGAGGAGGAATGCTTCCAAATTCATTCTATGAGGCCACCATTACCCTGATAGCCAAACCAGGCAAAGACAATACAAAAAAAGAAAAGGAAAAAGAAAAATATAGATGAATATGTCTAATAAACATAGATGCAAATATCCTCAACAAATTATTAGCAAACCAAATTCAACAATACATTAAAGGAATCATTCACTATGATCAAGTGGAGTTTATTCCAGGATGCAAGGATGGCTCAATATCCACAAATCAATCAACCTGATACACCACATTAACAAAATGAAGTATAAAAATCATATTATCATCACAATAGATGAATAAAAAGCATTTGACAAAATGGAACATCCATTCATGATAAAAACTCTCAACAAAGTAGGTTTAGAAGGAACATGCCTAAACAAAATAAAGGCCATATATGACAAACTCACAGCTAACATCATACTCAATGATGAAAAGCAAAAAGCTTTACTTCTAAAATCAGGAAGAAGACAAGGCTGCCCACTGTCCTCACTTTGATTTAACAGAGTACTAGAAATCCTAGTCACAGAAATCAGACAAGAAAAAGAAAAGAAAGGCATCCAAAATGGTAAAGAAGTAAAACTATCACTATTTGAAAATGACACGATACTATCTATAGAAAACCCTAAAGACTCCACTAAAAAAAAAAAATACAAGAACTAATTAAATGAATTCAGTGGAGGTGCAGGATACAAAATTAACATACAGAAATCTGTTGCAGGGGTGCCTGGGTGGTTCAGTTGATTGAGCATCTGACTCTTAATTTTGGCTCAGGTCATGATCCCAGGGTTGTGGGATCGAGCCGTCTGCTGGGCTCCATGCTGAGTGTGGAGCCTGCTTAAGATTCTCTGTCTCTCCCTCTACCCCCCTCCCCCACTCTCTATCTCAAAAAAAAGAAAGAAAGAAATTTGTTGCATTTCTATACACTGATAACAAACTAGAAGAAGAGAAATTAAGAAAACAATTCCATTTACAATTGCATCAAAAAGAATAAAATACCTAGGAATGAAGTTAACCAAAGAGGTGAAAGATTTGTACAGTGAAAGCTGTAAGATACTAATGAAAGAAATTGAAGATGACAAAAATGGAAGGATAAACCATGCTGATGGATTAGAAGAATTAATATTGTTAAAATGTCCATATTACCCAAAGCAATCTACAAACTGAAGGCAATCCCTACCAAAATACCATAGCATTTTTCATAGAACTAGAACAAATAATCCTAAAATTTGTATGGAACCACAAAAGACTGTGGATAGCCAAAGAAATCTTGGGAAAGAAGAACAGAGCTGGAAGTATCACAATCTCAGGATCAAACTATACTACAAAGCTATAGTAATCAAAATGGTATGGGTACTGGCACAAAAACAGACACATAGATCAATAGAACAGGAGAGCCCAGAAATAAACCCATACTTACAAGGTTAATTAATTTGCGACAAAGGAGGCAAACATAAAGTGGGGAAAAGACAATCTTTAATAAATGATGTAGAAAACTGTACAGCTATGTGCAAAAGAATAAAACTGGGCCACTCTTTTACACCATACACAAAAATAAACTCAAAATGGATTAAAGACCTAAATGTGAGCTCTGAAACCACAAAAACTCTTAAAAGGCAGTAAACTCTTGCGTATCAGCCTTAGCAATTCTTTTCTGAATCTGTCTCTGCAAGCAAGGGGAATAAAAACAAAAATAAGGAGTGCCTGGGTGGCTCATTCAGTTTAGTGTTCGACTTCAGCTCAGTTCATGATCTCACAGTTTGGGGGTTCAAGCCCCACATTGGGCCTCTGTGCTGTCAGCCCAGAGCCCAGAGCCTGCTCTTAATTCTGTGTCTTCCCTCTCTTTCTGCCCCTTCCCCTCTCGCACTCTCTCTTTCAAAAATAAACATTAAAAAAAAAAAAAAGGAAAAATAAACCACTGTGACTACATCAAACCAAAAAACTTTTTTTTTAATGTTTATTTATTTTTGAGACAATGCGAGAGACAGAGCGCAAACGGCAGAGGAGCAGACAGAGGGAGACACAGAATCCGAAGCAGGCTCCAGGCTCCTAGCCGTCAGCACAGAGCCCGACACAAGGCTCGAACTCACCAACCGCGAGATCATGACCTGAGCTGAAGTCGGGCATTCAACCGACTGAGCCACCCAGGTGCCCCCAAACTAAAAAACTTTTTCAAAAGGATTTTAAAACACTTTTTAAAGTAATATCTACACTCAACATGGGGCTCAAACTAACCACACCAGGATCAAGACTTGCATGCTTGGGGCACCTGGGTGGCTCAGTTGGTTGAGCACCCAACTGTTGATTTTAGTTCAGGTCATGATCTTGTAGTTGTGAGATTGAGCCCTGTGTTGGGCTCCACACTGAGCATGGAGCCTGCTTAAGATCTCCTCTCTCCCTTTGCTCCTGTACCCTACTCACACATACTCTCCCTCTCTCTTAAAAAACAAACAAACAAAAAAAGAGTTGCATGCTGTACCGACTGAGCCAGCCAGGCACTCCAAACTAAAAAACTTTGGCACAGTGAATGAAACCATGAACAAAATGAAAAGGCAACCAACTGAATGGGAGAAGATATTTATAAATGATGTATCTGATAAGGGGTTAATATCCAAAATATATAAAGAACTTTAATACCAAAAACACAAAAAATGGGCAGAGCACATGGATAGATACTTTCCCAAAGAAGACATACAGAGAACCAACAAACACATGAAAAGATGCTCAACATCACCAATCATCAGGGAAATGCAAATCAAAACCAAAATGAGATATCACCTCACACCACTCAGAATGGCTAGAATCAAAAAGAAAAGAAATAATAAGTGTTGTGAAAACATGGAGAAAAGGAACCTCCGTCCACTCTTGGTGGGAATGTAAGTTGGTGCAACCACTGTGACAGACAGTGTGGAGTTTCCTTAAAAAATTAAAAACAGAAATACCAGGGGCACCTGGGTGGCTCAGTCGGTTAAGCGTCCGGCTTCGGCTCAGGTCATGATCTCACGATCCGTTAGTTCGAGCTCTGCGTCAGGCTCTGTGCTGACAGCTCAGGGCCTGGAGCCTGCTTTGGATTCTGTGTCTCCCTCTTTCTCTGCCCCTTCCCCACTCGCACTCTGTCTCTCCCTCTCTCTCAAAAATAAATAAAAACATAAAAAAAAAGAAATAGAAATACCATACAATTCAGTAATTCCACTTCTGGGTGTTTACCCAAAGAAAACACTAACAAAGAAAATGTACCCTTGTGTTTATTGCAGCATTATTTATAATAGCCAAGATATGGAAGCAACTTTAGTGTCCATCAATAGATGAATAAAGAAGATGTAGTATATATATGCGATGGAATATTACCTAGCCATAAAAGGGAATGAAAACTTGCCATTCACCACAACATGGATGACCTAGAAGGTATTATGCTAAGTGAAGTCAGTCAGACAAAGACAAATAGTATGACTTCACCTATACCTGAAATCTAAAAACCAAAACGAATGAACAAACAAAACCAAAAACAGCTTCATAAATATAAACTGTTGATTGCCAAAGGGGAGGGGGTGGGAGGATGAAATAGTGAAGGGGATTAAGAGGCACAAACTTCCAATTATCAAATAAATAAGTCATGGAGATGAAAAGTATATCATGGGAAATACGGTCAATAATAGTGTAATAACTTAGTATGGCAACAGATGGCAACTATACTTATTGTGGTGAGCATTGTATAATGTATGTAATTGTCAAATCAGGATGTTGTACACTTGAAACATTTATATAATACTGTATGTCAACTGTACTTCTATTAAAAATAAAAAATAATAGTGATAATAATTTTTTAGGTTTATTTATTTATTTTGAGAGAGAGAGAACCAGTGGGGAAGGGGCAGAGAGAGAGGGGGACAGAGGATTTGTAGCAGGCTCTGCACTGACAGCAGCAAGCCTGATGTGAGATCATGACCGTGAGACGCTTAACCAACTGAGCCACCCAGGCACGCCAGTAATTATTTTTAAAACTTCAATGCAATAGATATTAATGGGCTATAAACCCAGAATGAGGATTATGTGGACTGGAGGTACAACTCCTATTTAAATTTTGGACTCCATCTCGCTTTATCTATAAAAAGGGGAGCACCCTACACGCCAGATCTCACAATCCAGCCAGCCTTTGGCCAAACAGCAACCTCAGTCAAAATAGACTCTGAAGTAACAGGGACAATACTGCCCTCTAGGGAACATTTTGGAAGCTTGTGGGTACTTTTTTGGACACAACTTGAGTGAAACCTGCAAAACATCAATGATAAAGGGATTCTTAAAAGCCACAAGAGAAAAAAGGCATTATCACTAAGAAATGAAAATTAGACTGTCACCATACTTTACACCACTTAACAACTGATACCAGAACACAGTGGAATAATATTTTCAATTTTTTTTAACGTTTATTTATTTTTGGGACAGAGAGAGATAGAGCATGAACAGGGGAGGGTCAGAGAGAGAGAGGGAGACACAGAATCTGAAACAGGCTCCAGGCTCTGAGCTGTCAGCACGGAGCCCGACGCGGGGCTCGAACTCACGGACCGCGAGATCATGACCTGAGCCGAAGTTGGACGCTTCACCGACGGTGCCACCCAGGCGCCCCTGGAATAATATTTCCAAAGGGAAATTATTAGCAACATAGGATTTTATACTTAGGTTAAATTATCATTCTACAGTAAAAACAAAATAGAGACATTTACAGAAAGAGAAGTAGTTTACCACTCACAGACTCTCACTAAAAGAAATACAGTGTTTAAAAATTTTTAATTCCAGTATAATTAACATACACTGTTATATTAGTTTCAGGTGTACAAATAGTGATTCAACAATTCTGTGCATTACTCAGAGTTCATCTTAAGTGTACTCTTAATCCCCTTCACCTATTTCACCCATCCCCCCCCCTTCCCTCTGGTAACCATCAGTTTGTTCTCTATAGTTAAGAGTCTGCTTTTTGGTTTCTTTTTTTCTTGGTTTGTCTTGTTTCTTAAATTCTATATATGAATGAAATCATATAGTATTTGTCTTTCTCTGACTGACCTATTTTGCAAGCATTATACTCTATAGAAAAGAAATGTAATTATCAAGAAAGATAGCACCCCTATTTCCCAGCCTCGGTGAAAGAGTTGAAGCCTAACTTTGATAAGCACCAATTAGCAAGTACAGCTGGCCTAATCACATAGACCAACCTCCCCCACTAATGTCCAGCGCTTTTCACTAGCTCACCTCAATGCCTACACTTTAGAGGTGAGTTCAATCTCTCTCCCTCATTGCAATAGTTTTGAATAGTCTTTCTTGCCTTTTTAACTCATCCGGTGCAATTTTTCTTTTACAAAAATCTTGAAAAATGTTGCTGTTAGAATGAGTATATTTGAAGAAGGCAAATGTTCTACAAATGATGCAGCTGTAGTTTATGCTAATATTGGAGAATCTCCCTCCCTCCATTTAGGGCAATGTAGAACAATGGCACCGTGCAATAATTAGCAACTCCTATAGTCTCAAGTTGGGAATTCCCTAAAGGCTTGACCAGGGATCTGGCTAGAATTTATACTTCTGACCTCAAAAAATGAACTAAAAAAGGGGGAAAATGTATATAACTGGGGCAAGTGGAGAGCAAATTCTGCAAAGGACTTTGAGTCTGCAAATGGAAACTGTTTCAAAAGTTGGTTTCTTCCAGAAACTCAAACTTCTTTCTTGCTATTGGCATCAATACTAACAACCTGTATGCTATTGGCATCAATACTAACAACCTGTATTCTAATCACATCTTTCACGTATGTGGTAAAAAGCTAGTCTCCAATCCTATCTTGGCTTCCCACATAACTCAGGGTCCAATCTTAATCTTCCTCTCTCTTACACTAGAAACCCTCAAAAACATTTCTCCTAGGGATGCCTGGGTGGCTAAATCAGTTAACCATCCGACTCTTGATTTTGGCTCAAGTCATGATCTCACGGTTTGTGGGTTTGAGCCCAGTATCAGGCTATGTGCTGACAGCACAGAGCCTGCTTGGGATTCTCTCTCTCTCTCTCTCTCTCTCTCTCTCTCTCTCTCTCTGCCCTTCTCTCACTCACATGTGTGCACTCTCTCTCTCTCTCTCAAAAATACATAAACTTAAAAAAAAAAACATTTCTCCTATCAAATAGGAATGGACACAAGCAAAGATAGTGTTGTCTTGTTCACAGTACCTAGCAAATGAAACAGATTTAATGAACATTAGCTGAACAAATGAATGAATTCCAAAGTTGAATATTTTCAAAAAATGTTAAAAAATCAAAGAAATACTGTGGATGTACTTGTTTCTGGTGCCAGCTAAGATCAAGTAAGACCACTACAGTCTCTTCTCTCCAACTTATAACAACTAAAGTCTCTGGAAAAAAAAACACAACAAGCAGTTATCTCAGAATCTGAAAAGTGTGTAAAAGCAGGTAGATTGGGAAGGGAAGTAAAAATGTGATGTGACTTGTCCAGGGGTGAGTTACCCATACATTTGTATCTACTTTCTCTCCTAATATTGATTAGGGAAATCTCCAGCAGAGTTGCTATAGGAAACACAAGGAGAAAAACTCCAAGGAACCCCATATTTCTGGTCAGAGGAATGAAAAAATAGGCCCCTGAAAGCTGGAAAGTGTCACAAAGAAGAGAGAGCTGGAGAAAAGGATCCTTTAATTCTGTGTATGAACCAGTATACATCCCCGGCTCACCTCTGAGCTCAGTACGCATGGGATAGACCCAAAGCAATATAGCAAAGACTCTGAGAACTGAACTATGATATAAAACACCACTCAAACTAACCCCTAAGTAGACCAGATTTAGGATAAGCCCAAAGTATCAGAGCAAAGGCTTTGAAAACTGAACTGACATTTCAGTAGGTTCCAACTACACAGTGAGCTAGAATTTGTAGTTAGAACCTAACCAGGTTGATTGCCTGCTTTAAAAAGAAATCACATCCACTGGAGGACTTTATAACACGACCCAGATTCTTGCAACATAAGATTCAAAATATCCAGTATACAATCCAAAATTACTTGACATACAAAGAATCAAGAAAAAGTAACTAATTCCCAAGGGAAAAGACATTCAACAGATGGCCAAACTCAAGATGATTCAGCTACTGAAATTTACAGAGTTCAAGGCTGTTATAATTATGCCCTGTGAGGTAAACACACCCTTTAAATAAATGAGAAAAGATAGTTGTCAGCAGAGTAAAAAGAAACTACAAAAAAATAACCAAATGGAAATTTTAGAGGATAAAATGACAGTATATTAAATAAAAAATTCACTAGATGAAGTCAATAGCAGAAGTATACATGTGATATGTGTGTATAATATACAGAAAACCATCATTTTATATGATATATAGCTATATATACCAGGATTATGTGGACTGCAGGCACAATTCTTACTTTAAAATTTTGGAATCCATGTCATTTTGTCTTTAAAGAGGAAACTAGCCTAACCTTAAAGATCATGAGAGGCTGGAGATCTACAGCCCAGATCTCACTACCCAGCCACTCTCTGGCCAAACAGCAACCTTAATGAAGAGATGACAATAGTCTCTGAAGTGCTATGGGTGTAAAAGAAACAACACCGCCCTCTAGGGAGCATTTTGGAAGTTTGTGTGTGCCTCTTGGGGACAAAGACTTTTGGGGACACATTAGAGCGAAACTGCAAAATACCAGTGATAAAGAGAATATATATACAGAGAGAGAGAGAGACAGAGAGAGAATGGGAGAGATTCTAAAGATTTGCATAATGTGATTGTAGGGGTTGGAAAATTCAAAATCCTTCTCAGGGCAGGCCAGCAGGCTGGAAACCCAGGGAAAAATTGATTGTTGCAGTCTTCAGTCCAAAGGCAATCTGGAAGCAGACTTCTTTCTTCCTTAGGGCAGGTCAATCTTTTTTCTTAAGCCCTATGACTGACTCAACAAGGCACAACCACATTATGGAGGATAATCTGCTTTACTCAAAGTCTACTAATTTAAATGTTAATCACATCTAAAAAATACCTTCACAGCAATATATAGACCAGTGTTTGACCAAACAGTAGGTATCATAACTTAGCCAAGTTGACACATAAAATTAACCATCACAGGGGCACCTGGGTGGTTCAGTCAGTTAGGCATAGGACTCTTCATCTCAGCTCAGCTCATTATCTCATGGTTCATGGGATCAAGCCCCGCGTCGGGCTCTGTGATGATGGTGCAGAGCCTGGTTGAGATTCTCTCTCTCCCTCTCTCTGCCTTTCTCCCACTTGCTCTCTCTCTCAAAATAAATAAATAAACATTAAAAAAATAAAATGTACCATCACAGATGACAGGGAAAAGAGATTGTGAGCTTGGAGATAGGTTAAGAGAAATTATTCAATCTAAAGAAAAGAAAGAAGAGTGAACAAATTTAATAGAACCTCAGGCCTGAGAAAAACTATCAAAGAATCAACCATTTGCACCACTGGAGTCCCAGGACAGCAGAAAGAAATTAGTACAGAAAAAAATATTTGAAGAAATAATGGCTGAAATTTTCCAAAATTTGGAGAAGGATATGTCTATATAGTCAAGATCAGCAAACCGAAAACAAGATAAACTCACCAATAAGAAAAATTTGTTCATTCTTCTCAGTTACATATAAAGCAATAATTAAAAATAACCAGATATAAGTGACAGTCTCAATAAATTTCAAAAAAATCAATAACAACAGACCTTACTCTCTGATAGAAAAGAAGAATAAAAAGATGTTTTTAAAAGATAAATGTTCAGTCAATTATACTTCAGTAAAGCTGAAAAAATGTGTAGAACAATAAAATGCTACTAATGACTTATAAGTTTAAGAGCAAATCATGATTTTGTAAAGGATTCTTAGATAGGATACCAAAAGCACCAGCAACAAAAGAAAACAGACATATTGGACTTCATCAAAATGAAAAACTCCTGTGCTTCAAAGGACACCATCAAGAAAATGCACAGGCAGAAAAAAAAGAAAATGCACAGAAAACCCAAAGAATGGGATTTGCCAAACACAAGTCTGATAAGAGATGTGTATTTAGAACATATAAAGAATTCTTACAACACAATAATAGAAAGACAACCCAATATTAAAAATGAGTCAAGGATCTGAATAGACATTTCTCCAAAGAAGAGGTACAAATAGCCAATAAGCACATTAAAAAAACGTTCAACACCATTAACCAACAGGGAAATGCAAATCAAAACGATAATGAGATACCACTTCACACACACTTGGATGGCTAAAATCAAAAAGTCATAATAAGCAACAGGAACTGTCATTACTGGTGAAATGCAAAATGTACAGCCACTTTGGAAGACAGTTTGGCAGTTTCATAAAAAACTAAATGTATTTTCTTACCATATGATCCAGCAATCACCGTCCTTAGTATTTACTCAAATGAATTGAAAACTCACGTCCACAGAAAAATCTGCACACGGATGATGTTTGTAACAGCTTTATTCAAAACTTCCAGAATTGGAAACAATCAAGCTGTTTTTTCAGATAAGCAAACAGTGATACATTCATACAATGAAATATTATTCAGTGATAAAAAGAAATGAGTTATCAAGCCAGAAAGATATTGAGGAACTTTAAATGCATATTGCTGAGTGAAAGAAGCCCACCTGAAAAAGCTACATATTGTATGATTCCAACTATATGACATTCTGGAAAAGGCAAAACAATGGAGACAGTGAAAAGAACAGTGGTGGCCAGGGGTTTAAGGGGAAGGAGAAAGGGAGCTATGAGTAGGTAGAGCAAGGGGATTTGGGGGGCAGTGAAACTATCTTGTATGATAGTGTAATGGTGAATATATGTAATTATACAATTATCAAAACCCAGAGAATGTACAACACAAGGAGTGAATCCTAATCTAAATCATGAACTTTAGTTAAAAAAAAAAAACTGTTGTAAACAATGTCAAGTAAAAAAGAATATAGCCAAAGGAGAAAATAATAATAACAACAGGTGTTGGTGGGATGTGGAGAAACAGGAACCCTAACATATGGGAATTAAAATGATGCAGCCACTTTGAAACACAGTCTGGAAGTTCTTCAAATGATTAAATATAAAGTCACCATCCAAACCCAGTAATTCTCCTCCTAGGTGTATACTGAAGAGAAATGAAAACAGATGTCCACACAAAAACTTGCACACAAATGTTTACAGCAGTATTATTCATAATAACCAAAAGGTAGAAACCCAAATGTCCATCATTGGACAAATGAATAAACAAAATGTGGTATATCCATACAATATAATATTATTCAGCAATGAAGAGGAATGGAATACTAATAGATGCTACAACATGGATGAACCTTGAGAACACCATGCTAAATAAAAGAAGCCAAGTATAAAATGCCATATATCGTATGGTTTGATATATATTAAATGTCTAAAATAGCCAAATCCATAGAGAGAGAAAGTAGATTAATTGTTGCCAGGGGCTGGGATTGGAAATAACTGCCTAATGGGTACAGATGGGGATTTCAGGTTTTGGAATTAGATAGGGGTGATGGTTCCACAATATTGTGAATATACTAAAACCCACTGAATCATGTACTTTATTTTTTTTAAGTTTATTTATTTATTTTGAGAAAGATAGAGCACAAGCAGGGGAGGGCCAGAGGGAGGGAGGGGAGAGAGAGAGAATCCCAAGTTGGGCTCTGCACTGACAGGGTGGAACCCGACATGGGGCTGGAAGTGGGGCTCCAACCCACCATGGACCGAACCTGAGCCAAAACTAAGAGTTGGACACTTAACCAACTGCACCACCCAGGCACCCCTGAATCATGTATTTTAAATGGGTGAGTTTAATAATATGCAAATTATATCTCAATAAAAAATAACACCCTGAGTTTTAAGAAACAGGATGGATCCAGCAGCTGCTCCTGGAAAAAGGGATTGATTTTTTTTTTTTAAGTTGCAAAAAGAAAAATAGGAAAGGCTGAAAATAAATGAGTTATATACTCATTTCAGGACCCTAGGGTGAAAAAAGTAAACCCAAAAGTAGAAAGACAGGTGTAAAAATGGAAGAGTAGAAATTAGTGATAGAAAACAAAACAAAACAGGAATCGACGAAACCAAATGTTGTTCTCTGAAAAAACTACCAAAACAGAAAAAATTCCAGTAAGTCTGATCTCCAGAAACATAAGGAGAAAAAAGACAGTGAGAAAGAGAGAAAGAGAGAGGGAGGGAGAACAATATTAGGAACAGAAAAGGAAATATAATAAACAATAAGGGCAGAAATTTTTAGTAACATATGAGAATACTACGAACAACTTTATTCCAGTACATATGAAAACTAAGAACACATGGAAAGATTTTGAGAGAAATATAAATTACCAAAATAGAAACTGATAATCAAATGTTGCTCCTGATAAAAAAAAAAAAAACAACAACATTATGCCCATGGTCTTACTAAAAAGCTTTACCAAATCTTCCAAAAAAAAGATAATCTCTCTATATTAAACAATATATCTCAAGAAACAGAAGAAGTATAAAAGTTACTCAGCCCATTTTATGAGCTAATATAAACTTCATAACAAACTCACAAAACAGTAAAAGAAAGTAATATTTCAGATCAATCTCACTTATTAATATGCATGCAAATCTTCTAAATAACAACCCTAAGCAGTGTATTAAAATAAATAATGTGACATAATCAAGTAGAACTTTTTGAAAAATGCATCAGGAAGAGTTCAACATTAGAAAATCTAGTAATATAATATTTTATAAAGGAAAAAAATATAATCATCACACAAGATACAGAAAAGACAATACACATTTATTCATTATTTAAAACAAAACAAAAATAAAACTCCTAAGATAATTAGAACTAAAGGGAAACTTCCCTAACCTTGAAAAAAATATCCATTAAGAAAAAAAAAGCCAAGTACATAGAGGCAAGACTTTCAAGGAAGGTGGAAGGCAAATTATGTCCCCAAAAAGTAACTATAAAGTTGACAAAAACAATCATTTCAATGTTCTAGAAATCAACGGAGGCGGGGAAAGGGAGGATGGGAGAGAGAAGGAGAACACAAACTACCACTATCAGGAATGAAACAGGAAATATCACTAGAGACCCTGTAGACATAGAAAGGATAATAAGGGAACACTGCAAACACATGAAAACTCGACAACTAAGATGAAATGCACCACTTACTCAAAAAACACAAACTACCACAATGCACCCAATGTGAAATACATAATTTGAATAGCCCTATAGCTCTTAGGGTGATTGAATTTTTAATCCCCCCCCAAAAAAACCCAAAAAGAAATCTCCAGGTCCAGATGGCTTTCACTTTTAAAGAAGAATGAACAACAATTATATACAAACTTTCCCAGAAAACAGAGAGGGAACACTTCCCAATTCATTTTGAAGCTAACATTTCCCTGACCAAAACAACAGAGACAATACAAAAAATGAAAACTACAGCCAATTTCCCTCATCAATGCAGATGTAAGATCCTTAATAAAAAGCAGCAGTATATAAAAAGAATTATATGGGTTCTAGTATCCAGAATATATATTTGAAAAAATTTCTACAACTCAATAACAAAAAGGCAAACGATCTACTTTAAAAATGAACAATGACCTTTCTCCAAAGAAGATATATGCATGGCCAACAAACACATGAAAAGATGCTCAACATCATTAATCATTAGGGACTTGTAAACCAAAACTACAATGAAATTCCACTTTATACCCACTTGGATGGCCATAATAACAACAGCAACAAAAGGTAAAATGTAAGTATTGATGAGGATATGAAGAAACTGGACCCCTCATACATTCCTGGTGGGAATGTAAAACGGCAGAGCCACTTTGGAAAAGAGTTTGGCAGTTCCTCAAAAAGTTAAAACACTGAATTACCATTTGACCCACCAATTCCACTTCTAGGTATATATCCAAAAGAATTGAAAACAAGTGTTTAAACCAAAACCTGTTTGTTCATAACACCACTATTCACAATAGCCAAAAGATGGAAACAACCCAAATGTCCACCAACAGATGAATGCATAAACAAAATATGGCATATTATTCAGTCACAGAAAGAAGTACTGACAACTGCTATGACATGGATGAACCTTGAAAACATTATTCTAAGTGAAAGAAACCAGACACAAAAGGCCACATATTGTATAATTCCATTTATATGAAATATGCAGAATTGGCAAATCCAAAGAAACAAAAAGCAGATTAGTGGTTGACAGGAGCTGAGGGAAATGGGAATGTGGAATGATTGCTTAATGAGTATGAGGTTTCCTTTTGGGGTGATGAAAATGTTCTGATGATGGTTGCACAACACTGTGAATGCACTTAATGACAATTAATTGTACATTTTCAAAAGGCTAAAATGGTAAATTATATGCTATGTGTGTTTTACCACAGTAATTTTTAAAAACATTTTTAAATATTTATTTAATTTTGAGAGAGACAGAGCAGGAGTTGGGGAGGGGCAGAGAGAGAGAGGGAGACACAGAACCTGAAGTAAGCTCCGGGCTCTGAGATGTCAGCACAGAGTCCGACATGGGGCTTGAACCCATGATGTGCAAGATCATGACCTGAGACAAAGTAGGACGTTCAACCAACTGAGCCACCCAGGCGCCCCCACAATTTTTTTTAAAAAAGAGAATCATACACCATCACCAAATGAGGTTTATTCTCTGGGTACAAACCTAGGTCAACATTCAAAACTCACATCTACAAGCTAAAGAAGAAAAAAAAATCACATAATCATATCAATTGATTCAGATAAAGCATTTGACAAAATTCAACACCCATTCCCAATAAAATTTCTCCGAAAAATAGGGGTAAAAGTTTACTTCAGCCTGATTTTTAGCATCTACCAAAAAAACCTTACAGCCAACATTATACTTTTTGATGAAAGACTACTTTCCTCCTAAAAACAGGAATAAGGCAAGGATGCTTGCTCTCATCACCTTACTCAACATAGTGTTGGAAGTCATAGCCAATGCAAAAAGGAAAAAAGGAAATTAAAGGCCTCTTGATTGGAAAAATAAAATAGAACTGCCTTTATTTGTGAATGAAATGAATGTGTATGTAAAAAATCTATGAAAGAACTCCTAGAACCAATAAGTGAGTTCAGCAAGATTGCAGGATACAAGATAAACATATAAAATCAACTGTATGAACACAAGGACACAAAATTTTAAAATACAATACCATTTACAATCAGTCAAAAAAATGAAATATTTAAGTGTAAATCTAATAAAACATGGATAGGACTTGTAGGCTGAAAACCACAAAATAATGATTAAAGAAATACAAGAATTTCTAAATAAATAAAGAGATATTCTGTGTTCATTAACTGGAAGACTCACCATAAAAACACATCAAGCTCCTCCAATTCATACACAGGTTTAATGAAATTTCTATCAAATCATAGCAATACTGTTTTATAGATATAGAGAAGCTTATCGTAAAATTTATATGGAAAGAAAAAGGAACTAGATTAGCTAAATGAATTTTGGAAAAAAAAAGAATAAGGTGGAAGGAATCACTTTACCTGATTTCATGATTTATTATATAGCTACAGTAATCCAGATTATGTGATAGTTGCAGAGAAATCTATTTAGATCAATGAACAGATGAGAGAACCCAGAAGCAGACCCACAATAAATATGCCCAACTGACTTTTGACAAAGGTGCAAAAAGTAATTCAATGGAGGAAGGAAAGCCCTTTTGTCAAATAGTGCTGGATCAATTGAACATTCATAGGCCAAAAAATGGATCCCAACCTAAACCTCACAATTTATACAAAAATCAACTCAAAATCGATTGTGGACTTAAATGTAAAACATAAACTATAAAATTTTTAGAAGGAAAACAGGATAAAATCTTCAGGATAAAGAGCCAGGTGAAGCATTCTTTTTTTTTTTTTTTTCAGGCGAAGTATTTTTAGACTTAACACCAAAAGCACCATTCAGGGAAAAATGGATAAGTTGGACTTCACCAAAATATAAACTTCATCTAGGTGAAAGACCTTATTTGGAAGATGAAAAGTCAAGCTAGAGACTGGGAGAAAATATCTGTAAATCACATTGATCTGACAAAGGATTAGTATCTCTAAACTCAACTGTAAAAAAGCAAATAATCCATTACAACATGAGGAGAAGATATGAACAAACATTTCACCAAAGAGGATATACAGATAGCAAACAAGCCCATGAACAGATGTTTAGGTATCATTAACCATTACAGATGCAAATTAAAACCACAGTGAGGTATCACTACACATCTATCAGCATGGCTAAAATAAAAAATAGTGACAACATCAAATACTGGTGAGGATATGGAAAAACTGGATACCACTTGCTGGTAAGAATGTAAAATTAGTATAGCCATTCTGGAAAATAGTTTGGCAGTTTCCTGAAAAACTAAACATGTAATGACCACACTACTCAGCATTTGCACTCTTAGGCATTTATTCTGAAAAACTAAAAACTTAAGTTCACACAAAGACCCGTACATGAATGTTTACAGCAACTTTAATTGTAATAAGCGATAACCGGAAACAACCCAAATGTCCTTCAATGGGTAAATGGTTAAACGAACTATGGTACATCCATACCAAAGAATACTATTTAGTAATAAAAAAGAATGAACTATTGAGCTACTGTTACACACAACTTGGATGAATCTCCAGAGAATTACACTGAGTAAACAAAACAAAACAAAACAAAACAAAAAACTAACCCCAAAAAGTATGATTCTGTTTATATAACATTCTTGAAATGACAAAATTATGGAAATGGAGAGGTTAGTGGTTTCCAGGGGTTAAGGACTGAGGGGAAGGTGGGGGTGAGGGGAACAGGAGGAACCAGGTGTAGCCAAATGAGTGCAACACAAGGGATCCCTGGTGATGGACAAGTCCTGTATCTTGACTGTATCAATGTCAGTATATTGGTTGTGACACGCTACTATAGTTTTTAAGATGTTACCACCAGGGGATACTGTGTAAAGGGTACATGGGATTTCTCTGTGTCATTTCTTAGAATACCATGTGAATTCACAATGATCTCATAATAAGAAGTGTAATTTTATTTTTTTTTTAAATTTTTTTTTTTAACGTTTATTTATTTTTGGGACAGAGAGAGACAGAGCATGAACGGGGGAGGGGCAGAGAGAGAGGGAGACACAGAATCAGAAGCAGGCTCCAAGCTCTGAGCCATCAGCCCAGAGCCCGACGCGGGGCTCGAACTCACGGACCGCGAGATCGTGACCTGAGCCGAAGTCGGACGCTCAACCGACTGAGCCACCCAGGCGCCCCAGAAGTGTAATTTTAAAAACAGGATGGGATACAGAGAAAATGGTGTTTAGAGGGAAATTTGTAGCTTTAAATATCTATATAAGAAAAGAAGATATAAAATAAATAACCTACCCTTCTACTTTAAGAAACTAAAAAAGAAGAGCAAACTGTATCCAAAGAAAGTAAAGGAAATAATAAATATTAGAGCTGAAACCAATGGAATGGAAAACAGAAAAACAATGGAGAAAATCAAAGAAACTAAAACTTGGTTCTTTGAAAAGATCAATAAAACTAACAAGCCTTTAGCTAGATTGACCACACACACAAAAAAGAAGATACAAATAGCCAAAATCAGGAATGAACGAAAAGACATTACTACCCACTCTACAGAAATTAAAATAATTAAAAGGGATTATGTGAATAATTTTATGCCCACACATTAGACACCTTAGATGAAATGGACAAATTGCTGAAAAGACACAAATAATAAAAATCAGCCCAATAAGCAACAGAAAATCTGAATATATCTATAACAAGAAATTGAACTAGTAATTTAAAATCTTCCCCAAAAGAACAACTCAGGTACAAGTGGCTTCATTGGTAAACTGGTAAATTCTATCAAATACTTAAAGAAATATTACCAAACCTTCACAAACCCTTTCAGAAAATAAAGGAAGATAGAACACTGCCCAATTAATTCTATGAGACTAGTATTACCTCATACCAATACCAGACAAAGCCAACACAAGAAAACTAAAAATCAATATTCTTCATTAACAAAAACACAGGAATCTTTAACAAAGTATAAACCAACTAAATTAAAAAATATATTAAAAAGGATCATACACTATGATTTATCCTGGGAATACAAGGTTGATGTGACATCCAAAAATCAAATAATGTAATATACCGTGTTTACATAGAATAAATGAAAAACCCATGCTCATCTCAATAGATACAGAAAAAAATGTTTCACAAAATTCAACACCCACCCATGATAAAAACTCTCAACAAACAAGGAACCAAAGGGAACTTCCTCAACCCAAAAATCCCAGGGTTAACATACTTCATAGTCGATAGACTGAATAGTTTCTCTCTTAAAAGTAAGAACAAAACAACGATGTCTGCTACTGGCACTTATAATCAACATTGTTTTCGAGGTTTTATTCAGTACAATAAATAATGAAAAAGTTAAAGGCAACCAAATTGGAAAGGAAGGTGTAAAAATGTCTTTATTTGCAGGTGACATGATCTTATATAGAAACAATCCCAAGGAATTCTCACGCAAAAAAAAATGACTAGAAGCAATAAACGAGTTTATCAAGGCCACAGGACATAAAAGCAATACATAAAAATCAACTATATTTTTACATGTGAACCAAAAATCCAAAAATGAAATTAAGAAAACAATTCTATTCACAATAGCATCGAAAATAACTAGTTAGGAATAAATTTAACGAAAGAAGTACAAGGCGTGTACACTGAAAACTAACAAAACATTACTGAAAGAAATTAAAGAAAATATAAATAAATGGAGGGACATTACATATTTATGAATTGGAAGAATCAATATTGTCAAGATAGTAATTCCCTCCAAACTAGATCTATAAATTTAATGCAATCCCTATCAAAATTTCAGTAGGCTTTTTTGGAGAAATTGACAAGCTGAACCTAAAACTTCTGTGGAAATTCAAAGGACTTAGAATAGTCAAAAAAATTTTGGGGGAAAAAAACAAAGTTGGGGGATTTGTATTATCCAACTTAAAAACTTACTATAAAGCCACAGTAATCTAAACAGTGTGGCATATAGATCAATAGGAAAGAATTAATGAAATTAACCTTCACACCTATGTCAATTTATTTTTGATAAAAGTGCCAAGACAATCCAGTGGAGAAAGGGTAGTCTTTTCAACAAATGGTTAGGCCTTTACCTACACTATTAAAAAATTAACTCAAAAAATACAACTTAATACCCTCCCAAACAAATAATCCAGTTCAAAAATGGGCAGAAAACATGAAAAGACATTTCTTCAAAGAAGACATACAGATGGTCAACAGACACATGAAAAGATGCTCAACATCATTCATCATCAGGGAAATGCAAACCCAAACCACAATAAGACATCACCTAACGTCTGTCAGAATGGTTAAAATCAAAAACACAAGAAACAACAAGTGTTGATGAACATGTGGAGAAAAAGGAGCCCTCTTGCACTGTATGTGGAAATGCAAACTGGTGCAGCCACTGTGGAAAAGAGTATGGAGCTTCCTCAAAAAGTTAAAAATAGAATTACTCCACAATCCAGTAATTGCACTACAGGGTAGTTACCCAATAAATACAAAAACACCAATTTAAAGGGATACATGCACCCTTATGCTTATTGTACCATTATTTACAATAGTCAAATTATGGAAGCAGCCCAAGTGTCCATCCATAGATGAATGGATAAAGAAGATGCGGTGGGCTAAGTGGGGCCATGATGGTGGAGGAGCATGTAAATTTTTTGCTTCGCTCATCCCTGAAATGCAGCTAGATCAACACCAAACCATCTTGCACACCTAGAAAACTGATCTGAGGATTAGCACAACAATATGCATAACTTGAACCACAGACCTTGGCAGGTACATGGCGTGGAGAGGTGAACTGGGAGAGAGAAGCCATGGAGGGGAGGGAGCTGTTTTTGCTTGTGGAGAGAGGACAGAGACGGGGGAGAGTATAGGAAAAGCACTCCTTCCTGAAAGCAGCTGGAGAGAAAGAGAAAGAGTGGAAACACCTATAAGGGAATTAACAAGAAAGGGAGAGAGAAGAGGGTTTGGATACCATTAAGATGTTATGAACAGAGGAGCACAGAGTCTGAAACTCTGCAGCTCAATACCTGGCAGAGCTCTAGTGGGAAGGGTGAATCCCCAGAAGCAGACACTGAGGTCCAAGGGGTCCTCAGGCCACATGGGGAGAGGTGGTTTCCCTGCTAGGAGGACATTTGGTAGAGGCTGTGCAGCCTCTGCACAGGCAAAGGTCCCAGCAGACCCCAGAGAATAGCCACATTTGCTGGTGTTGGAACAAGGACGTTAAGGGGCAGTGAATCCTGGCGCCAGATGTGTGTTGTGATTTACCATAATCCTTGAAACACTGCTGCTACACCATTGTGTGAACTTTTTCTGGAATGGGCTGGCATCCAGCAGCAGTCTCTGGGCATCGGCAGCAGCACGGTCTCCCAAACATTCCTGGGGGCGGGTCGGCACCGGCCATTGCTCCGCAAGACTCTCCCCCAGAGGGTTTGGCCAGGTCAAAGCCATAGGGCCCTCAGAAATGAGGGGTTTGGAAACACAGCCCCATCTGAGCCTGGCAGGCTGACAGCTTGGTCGCAGATGGTGTAAAAGTGGGGAGTGGATGGAAGCCGGAGACAAAGGAGGGGTGCCTGATTGCCAGTCAGCAAGAGCTCAGAGTTCTGATACTAGAGCCTGGATAGCTGGGTGAAGCCATTTTCACTTCTCCCACACATGCACATACACACACGCGCCACAACGATCCACCCCAGTAAGCTAAGCAGTGCCATCTAGTGGATAACAGAGCTGTTACACCAAGACCAGTAGAACTGCACCAACCACGCTCTAGAGTCCCTTCATCTGCTTAGTTTGCGGACTATAAAGTTCTTCATAGTTTGACTTCCAGGAGAAAGTGGATGTAATTTCAATCATATTTCATTCAATTTGCTGGCCCATTTATTCAATTTTTCTTTCTTTTTCTTTTCTTATTCTTGAATACAGAAAGAGAAAAAAATTATTTTTTCTTTTCCGTTTTTATAAAAAAGATTTTTCTTTAATTTTTTCTACCATATTTTTACTTTTTTTTTGTAAATTTTTAAAATTCTATTTCACTTACATCATTTCATTTTATTCTATTTTATTAATTTTTTTAAATTTTCAAACATTTTCCTTTTTTTCTTTTCTTTCCCTTTTTTCTCTAGTCTATCAAGCTTATTTCAACAACCAGAGCAAAACACGCCTAAGATCTATTATCTTTTATTTTATTTTTTTGTGTTAATTTTTAAATTTTTATTTTATTAATTCTTTTTCTTCCTCCAAAATGATGAAGGAAATCACCCCAAAAGAAAGAACAGGAAGAAATGACAGCCAGGGACTTAATCAACACAGATATAAGCAAGATGTCTGAACCAGAATTTAGAATCACAATAATAAGAATACTAGCTGGGATTGAAAAAAAGAATCCCTTTTGCAGAGATAAAAGAAGTAAAATCTAGTCAGGACAAAATTAAAAATGTTATAACTGAGATGCAATCTTGAATGAATGCCATGGTGGCAAGGGCGAATGAAGTAGAGCAGTGAATAAGCGATATAGAAGACAAACTTATGGAGAATAATAAAGCAGAAAAAAAGAGGGACGCTAAAGCAAAAGACCACGATATAAGAATTAGAGAAGTCAGTGACTCATTAAAAAGGAATAATATCCGAATCACAGGGGTCCCAGAATATGAAGAGAGAAAGGGGAAGAAGGTTTATGTGAACAAATCATAGCGGAAAACTTTCCTAAGCTGGGAAAAGACACTGACATCAAAATCCAGGAAGCACAGAACTCCCATTAGATTCAACAAAAACTGACCATGAACAAGGCATATCACAGTCAAATTCACAAAATATTCAGGCAAGGAGAGAATCATGAAAGCAGCAAGGGAAAAAAAAGTCCTGATTTAGCAAGGAAAGACAGATCAGATTCACAGCAGACCTATCCACAGAAACTTGGCAGGCCAGAAAGGAGTGGCAGGATATATTCGATGTGCTGAATTGGAAAAATATGCAGCCAACAATTCTTTATCCAGCAAGGAGAGATCAAAAGTGTCTCAGACAAACCAAAACTAAAGGAGTTTGTGACCACTAAACCAGCCCTGCAAGAAATTTTAAGGGGGACTCTTTGAGGGGAGAAAAGAAGAAACAAAATAAAACAAGACCACCAAAAGCAACAAAGACTAGAAAGGACCAGAGAACACCACCAGAAACTCCAACTCTACAGGCAACACAATGGCAACAGATTCATACTTTTCAGTATGTCACTCTAAATGTCAATGGACTAAATGTTCCAATCAAAAGACACAGGGTAGGGGCGCCTGGGTGGCTCAGTCGGTTGAGCATCCAACTTCAGCTCAGGTCATGATCTCACGGTTCGTGAGTTTGAGCCCCGCATCAGGCTCTGTGCTGACAGCCCAGAGCCTGGAGCCTATTTCCGATTCTGTGTCTCCCTCTCTCTCTGTCCCTCTCCCCTTCATGCTCTCTTTATCTCAAAATAAACATAAAAAAAAAGACACAGGGTAACAGAATGAATAAGAACACAAGATCCATCCATATGCTGTTTACAAAAGAACCATTTTAGACCTAAAGACACCTTCAGATTGAAAGTAAGGGGATGGAGAACCATCTATCATGCTAATGGTCACCAAAAGAAAGTTGGAGAAGCCATACTTATACCAGACAATCTAGATTTTAAAATAGGGACTGTAACAAGAGATGAAGAAGGGCATTATATCATAATTAAGGGGTCTCTCCACCGAGAAGATCTAACAATTGTAAATATTTATGCCCCAAACGTGATAACACCCAAATATGTAAATCAATTAATCACAAACATACAGAAACTCATTGATAATAATACCATAATAGTAAGGGACTTCAACACCCCAGTTTTGGCAATGGACAGATCATCTAAACAGAAAATCAACAAGGAAACACTGACTTTGAATGACACACTGAACCAGATGAACTTAACAGATATATTCAGAACATTTCATCCTAAAGCAGAATGCACATTCTTCTCGAGTACACACAGAACATTCTCCAGAATAGATCACATACTGGGACACAGATCAGCCCTCAATACGTACAAAAATTGAGACCATACTGTGCATATTTTCGGGTCACAACGCTATGAAACTCGAAGTCAACCACAAGAAAAAATTTGGAAAGACGACAAATACTTGGAGACTAAAGAACATCCTACTAAAGAATGAATGTACTAAGAAGTTAAAGAGGAAATTAAAAAGTACACGGAAGCCAATGAAAATGATAACACCACAGCCCAAAACCTCTGGGATGCAGCAAAGGTGGTCATAAGAGGGAAGTATATAGCAATTCATGCCTTCCTAAAGAAGGAAGAAAGGTCTCAGATACACAACCTAACCTTACGCCTTAAACAGCTGGAAAGAGAACAGCAAACAAAACCCAAAACCCGCAGAAGATGGGAAATAATAAAGATTAGAGCAGAAATCAATTCTACTGAAATAAAAAAAAAAAACTAGAACAGATCAATGAAAGCAGGAGCTGGTTCTTTGAAAGAATTAACAAAACTGATAAACCCCTTAGCCAGTTTGATCAAAAAGAAAAAAGGAAAGGACCCAAATAAATAAAATCAAGAATGAAAGAGGAAAGATCACAATGAACACAGCAGAAATAAAAACAATAATAAGAGAATATTATGAGCAAATAGATGCCAATAAATTGGGCAATCTGGAAGAAATGGACAAATTCCTAGAAACATACACACTACCAAAATTGAAACAAGAAGAAATAGAAAATTTGAACAGAGCTATAACCAGTAAAGAAATCAAATTAGTAGTAAAAAATCTCCCAACAAACAAGAGTCCAGGGTCGGATGGCTTTCCAGGGGAATTCTATCAAACATTTAAAGAAGAGTTAACACCTATGCTTTTGAAGCTGTTCAAAAAAATAGAAATGGGAGGAAAACTTCCAAACTCATTCTATGAAGCCAGCATTACCTTGATTCCAAAACCAGACAAAGACCCCACTAAAAAGGAGAGCTACAGACCCATTTCCCTGATGAACATGGATGCAAAAAATCCTCAACAAACAAGGTACTAGCCAACTGGATCCAACAATACATTAAAAGAATTATTCACCACAACCGAGTGGGATTTTTACCTGGGATGCAGGGCTGGTTCAATATCCACAAAACAATCATTGTGATAATTACATCAATAAAAGAAAGGACAAGAACCACGTGATTCTCTCAATAGATGCAGAGAAAGCATTTGACAAAATATAGCATCCTTTCTTGATAAAAACCCTCAAGAAAGTAGGGACAGAAGGATCATACCTCAAGATCATGAAAGTCATATATGAAAGAAAGACTTACCGCTAATATCAACCTCAATGGGGAAAAACTGAGAGCTTTCCCACTAAGGTCAGACACATGACAGGTAGAAACATGACTACCAAACAAGAAGGAAGTCAAACTTTCACTCTTCGCAGATGACATGATACTCATATGGAAAACCCAAAAGATTACACCAAAAAAACTGCTAGAACTGATCCATGAATTCAGCAAAGTCGCAGGATATAAAATCAATGTACAGAAACCGGTTGCATTTCTTTTTTTTTTTTTTTTTTCAACGTTTTTTATTATTTTATTTTTGGGACAGAGAGAGACAGAGCATGAACGGGGGAGGGGCAGAGAGAGAGGGAGACACAGAATCGGAAACAGGCTCCAGGCTCCGAGCCATCAGCCCAGAGCCTGACGCGGGGCTCGAACTCACGGACCGCGAGATCGTGACCTGGCTGAAGCCGGACGCTTAACCGACTGCGCCACCCAGGCGCCCCCCGGTTGCATTTCTATACACCAATAATGAAGTAACAGAAAGAGAAATCAAGAAATCGATCCCATTTACAATTGCATCAAAAACCATAAAATGCCTAGGAATAAATCTAACCAGAGAGGTGAAAAATCTATACGCTGAAAACTATAGAAAGCTTATAAAAGCAATTGAAGAAGACACAAGAAAATGGAAAAACATTCCATGCTCATGGATTGGAAGAATATTGTTAAAATGTCGATACTACCCAAAGCAATCTACATATTCAATGCAATCCCCATCAAATAACACCAGGATTTTTCACAGAGATAGAAAAAAAAATCCTAAAATTTGTATAGAACCAGAAAAACCCCTGAATAGCCAAAGCAATCCTGAAAAAGAAAACCAAAGCTGGAGGCAACACAATCCCAGAATTCAAGATGTATTACAAAGCTGTAATCATCAAGACAGTTTGGCACTGGCACAAAAACAGACACTTAAATCAATGGAACAGAATAGAAAGCCCAGAAATGGACCCACAAACGTATAGCCAACTAATCTTTTGACAAAGCAGGAAAGAATATCCAATGGAATAAAGACAGTCTCTTCAGCAAGCGGTGCTGAGAAAACTGGACAGCAACATGCAGAAAAGTGAACCCGGACCACTTTCTTACACAATACACAAAAATAAACTCAAAATGGATGAAAGACCTAAACATAAGACAGGAAGCCATCAAAAAATCCTAGAGAAGAAAACAGGCAACAACTTCTTTGACCTTGGCCACAGCAACTTCTTACTCAATAGTCTCTGGAGGCAAGGGAAACAAAAACAAAAATGAACTATTGGGACCTTATCAAGAAAAAAGCTTTTGCAAAGTGAAGGAAACAATCAGCAAAACTAAAAGGCAACTGATGGAATGGGAGAAGATATTTGCAAATGACATATCAGATAAAGGGTTAGTATCCAAAATCTATAAAGAACTTACCAAACTCCATACCCAAAAAACAAATAATCCAGTGAAGAAATGGGCAAAAGACATGAATAGACACTTTTCCAAAGAAGACATCCAGATGGCTAACAGACACGTGAAAAAATGCTCAACATCAGTCATCATCAGGGAAATACAAATCAAAACCACAATGAGATTCCACCTCATACCAGTCAGAATGGCTAACATTAACAACTCAGGTAACAACAGATGTTGGTGATGATGAGGAGAAAGAGGATCTCTTTTGCACTGCTGGTGGGAATACAAAACATAAGGGAAGGGAAACAAAAATAATATAAAAACATGGAGGGACGAAAAACATAAGAGACTCTTAAATACAGGGAACAAACTGAGGGTTGTTGGAGGGACTGTGGGTGGGGGATGGGCTAAATGGGTAAGGGGCATTAAGGAAGACACTTGGCTGGATGAGCACTGGGTGTTATACAAAGGGGATGAATCACTGGAATCTACTCCCAAAATCACTTTTGCACTATATGCTTACTTGGATGTAAATTTACAAATAAAAAAATAAAAATAAATAAAATAAAAAGAAGTTGTGGTACACACACACACACACACACACACACACACACAAACACACACAGGAATATTATTCAGCCATAAAAAAGAATGCAATTTTTCCATTTGCAACAACATGGATGGAGCTAGAGATAAAATGTCACACAAAATAACTCAGAGAAAGACAAATACCATATGATTTCACTCATGTGGAATTTACAAATAAATGAGAAAAAGGAAAAGTGAAAGAGAGAGACAAACCAAGAAACAGACTCTTAACTATAGAGAACAAACTGATGGTTACAAGAGGGGAGATGTGGGGGGGGGGGATGCGTGAAACAGGTGAAGGGGATTAAAGGAGGGCACTTGGGATGAGCACTGGGTGATGTTGTGGAATTGCTGAATCACTATACTGTACACCTGAAACTAATGTTACACTGTATGTTAACGACACTGGAGTTAAAATTTAAAAACTTAAAATAAAATTTCTTGGAATAAAAAAGATTAACTCAAAATAGATCATAGATGTAAATGCAGGAGCTAAAACTATAAAACTTCTAGAAGAAAACAAAGGAGAAAAATCTTTGTAACCTTGGGGCAGGCAAAGAGTTCTGAGACAGAATACCAAAAGCGTAATCCATAAAATATATATATATATATATATATATATACACACACACACATATATATACACACATATATATATATATAAATTGGACTTCATCATAATTAAAAACTGCACTTCAAACGATACCATTAAGAAAGTAAAAGACAAGCCACAGAACAGAAGAAAATATTTGAAAATCATATATCTGATAAGAGACTTGTACTGAGGATATATAAAGAATTGCTACAACTCATAACAAAATAACCCAGTTTTCAAATGGGCAAGAAATCTGAATACCATTTCACCAAAGAAATATTAATGTTAATAAATACATGAAAAGATGCTCAACATCATTAGTCATTAGGAAAATGCAAATGAAAACCACGAGATAGCACGATATATCCACTAAATTGACTGTAATAAAAACAAAGAGACAATACAAAGTTTTGAGAAGGATGTGGAAAAAGTGGAACCCTCATACATTGCTGATGGGAATATAAAATGGTGCTTTTGGGGAAACAGTTTAACAGGTTCTTAAAAAGTGGAACATAGGCTTACCATACAACCTAACATTCACCCCACTCCTAGGAATCTACTCAAGAGAATGAAAGAAATGAAATGAAGAGAAAGAAATGAAAACATGTGTCCTTGAATGCTAATATTCACTGCAGCATTATTCTTAATAGCCAAAAAGAGGAAACAATCCAAATGTCCATCAACTGGTGAATGGATAAACAAAATGTACTGTCTTTACAGTGGAATGTTATTCAGCAATAAAAAGAAACAAACTACTGATACATGCTACAAAATAGATGAATCTCAAAAACACCCTATATGGAAGAATTCAGATGCCAAAAGACTACATATTGTAGGCATGAGGGAATTTTCTGGAGTGACGGAAATGTTCTACATCTTATCTGGGCTATAGATACATTGGTGTATAAAATAACCAAAACTCATCAAACTGAATACTCAAGATTTGGGCAATTTATTGAATATAGATTATGTCTAAATAAATTAATAAAACCTTGTTTGATTTTGCTATAAAAGTCCCAAGTGGGAAGTGTCTGGTCTTCAATATTTTAGAAATGAGAAAAGCCGAAAGAAAATTAATGAAGTACTTAGTAAAAAATAGGACAATCAATCCAAAGAAAGTAAAAGAAAGAAAGAAACAAAGGTAAGAAATCAATGAAATAAAAACGAGAGACTAAAAAAGCCAAAAAATGGTCTTTGGCAAAAAGAAAAACAGGCCATGAATCATGATAGTAGTTGACCAGAAAGTTAAAGACAAAAGATTCTTGAATTAGTGCCAGAGATTGTTGAATGAGTTTGAGAATGCAAACCACTGGACTGATGGGTTTTGTTGTATTTTTACAATCCTTTGGAGAAGGTTGAAGATGATTCTCAAGGGATGAAGGTCTCATTTAAGTTTGAGCTACACATTTTCAGTACCTTGCCATCACTAAAATGTGTTCCTGTTTGGTGAAACTCCTGCTGTGACATTCTTGACATACATATTATCTATGAAAGATTTATTGTTAACTCTTTTGGAATGTGATACTGAAAGTTATGAATCCTGCTACATTTTTATGCTTGTTGAGAGAATTACCCACTGTACGCTTGTAGTAGAAAATCATATTTATTAGAAAGTATTTATTGTAGGAATATAGATTGTAATAAATATACCAGTCCGACAGTGATACACTTTGATGTATAATTTCACTACTGTGTGAGTGGCATGAATCCAGAGACTGGCCCTGGCTTTCTCCCTATCAACTTGTCAGAGAAAACAAACTTGTGATTCTAACAGAGTCAAAGCTAACACTGACATAGAGCTTGTTCCTTTGACACTGTTCTTTTTGCTAAGATGAACAACGAATAATGGATTTTGAATTCTCAAAGCACTATAAGTTAAAGACATGATTTCCTCTCAGGGTTTTCATAAAACACTTTTGGGACCAATATTTTCACCTTTAATTTTAAACAGGGCTGAATTAAAAGGTGGATTATGGTTTTATTTCATAATAGAACAAATGTACCACAAAATGTACTTAATCATTCCCTTCTAACATTTAGGTGTCTTACAATTGTTGCTACAACAAACAATGCTGGAATAAACATCCTATGTAGATCTTTATGAACATGAGCAAATATTTGTTTATGAGGCTTTCCCAGATAAAGAATTCTGGGTCAAAGGGTGAGATATTTTAAATCTTGACAGATATAATCAAACTGGGGGCACCAGGACGGCTCAGTTGGTGAAGCATCCAACTTTGGCTCACGGTTTGTGAGTTGATCTCACGGTGTGTGAGTTCAAGCCCCGCAGCAGGGTCTGTGCTGACAGCTCAGAGCCTGCAGCCTGCTTCAGATTTTGTCTCCCTCTCTCGCTGCCCCTCCCCCGCTCATGCTCTGTCTCTCTCTCCTTCAAAAATAAATAAACATTAAAAAAATAAAAATATAATTAAACTGCCCTCTTCAAAGAACATTCCAGTTTCTACTTTTCACCAACAATATATCCTCACCAACACTGGTATAAATCTTTTCGATTTTTGCCAATTTTTTTTTTTTAGTATAGTTGACACAATTTTTGCCAATTTTAATGAGTGAAAAAGAATCACGTTGTTTGCACATTTCTTTTTACTAGATAGACTCAGCACTTTACAAATCTGTGTTGGGTATATGTATTTCTTGTATAAATAGCCCAGACATATTTGCAACATGGATTTTCCCTGTTGCCAGAAACTGAAGTCAGACATGTTGTTCAATAGTGGTGTTCTATCCCCCAGAATGCAGTGTTATTTCCCTAATGCCCGATATTTGTAAACATTCCATTACATTTATTAAAGTTTATTTATTTATTGAGAGAGAGAGAGAGAGAGAGAGAGCGTGGGCAAGGGATAGGCAGAGAGAGAGAGAATCCCAAGCAGGCTCTGCACTGTCAGTGCAGAACCTGACGTGGGGCCCGAACCCACAACCTGTGAGATCACGACCTGAGCCAAAAACAAGAGTTGGACACCAAACTAACTAAGCTACCCAGGCGCCCCTGTGAACATTCCCTTAAATGAAAGCGTTAAGTATTTGTAGAAGTGCTTCCTGAACAGTGACACAATCCCTAAGTATAAAAGCACAATCGCCCAGGACAAAACTCATTATTCTCTGATCCAGCAAGACCTGGCCTTTAAGAAAGTCACTGGCAGAGGAGCACCTGGGTGGCTCAGTAGGTTGATCGCCCAGCTTCAGCTCAGAGCATGATCTCATGGCTCGTGAGTTCAAGCCCTGCGTATGGCTCTGTGCTGACACCTCAGAGCCTGGAGCCTCCTTCAGATTCTGTATCTCCCTCTCTCTGCCCTTCCCCTGCTTGCACTCTGTCTCTCTCTCTCTCTCTCTCAAAAATAATAAATAAGCATTTAAAAAATTTTTAAAGAGAGAGTCACTGGCAGCAGTACAGCCCCTTCCTGTTAAGTCTGAGGCACAGAGAAAACTCCATGGAGTAGATGCCACATTGGCTCCTACCTGTGGGACTTGACTGCCACTAACTTCAGTCTTCACCCAAGTCAAATCAGTGTGCTCATGAATCAACATGACCTCTCTTCCTGCCAGTCTTTAGCTCAACTAAAGGGACACGATAAATATTTTGTCCCATTTCTATTTTTGTATCTTACCAATTTGTTCCAGATATATATTAATCTTTCACAGGTCATTTAAGTTTTAAATATTTTCTCTCAATCTATCAGCTTTTACATCTTATCTTTGGCCTTGCTCTGAATTTTTAGACGTCAGATCTGCCAAATTCTCCTTCATGGTTTTTGGGTTTGTTTTGCATTCCTCATACAAATTATTAAAATAAACTTTTTTCTTTATTCCTAATTTTGTCCCATTAAAATGAAACCTTAGGTAAGATTTTAAATAAAAGACCTTTTATCTCCAAATGCCTAGCCATTTGGACTAAAAATATCTTTCCTTTTCCTGACATAAAATGTGACCTATAGCATGTATTACTAAAATTTTATGTGGCTGTAAAGTTTATTCCAGTGGTCTATTTCTGCATCACTACCACATATTTTTATTTTTATTTTTTTTTGGAGAGAGAGAGCTCAAGTGGGGGAGTGGGACAGAGGGAGAGAGAGAATCCTAGTCCTGATGCAGGGCTCAATTTGATGACCGCGAGATCATAACCTGAGTCAAAATCCAGAGTTGGATGCTCAACCGACTGAGCCACCAGGTGCCCCAGTATCACATTTCTGATATTGTGGCTTTATAAAGTTCTAAAACATGGTAAGTCAATTCTCCTATAATAATTCTTTTCCTAAAGTTTATTTACCATTCTTGCGAATTTACTTTTCCAAATCTTTATCAGCTGGACAAGTTCTTTAAAGTCTCACTGAAATTTTTATTCAGATTGCCCTGAATTTACAACGAAAAATGGCAGCCATCTATACAATATTGAGTATTTGCGTACAAGAATATTGCCTATTTTCTCATTATTCCTATCTCCTTTTTTGTCCTTCAGCAAATGTTTCACTCATATAGATCTTGCAGTCTTGTTAAATTTACACCTGGATAGTTTATACCCATTGCATTTTCTGATCTGTCTGTATGTAAGTGGGGTGGAGGGCTTTAAGCTAATTAGTAAACTACTTAATAAACTAGTACTTTTTGCATGCTTATCTTTAACTCTCTCACCTCACTGAACTCTCTGCGCAGTTCCTGTTTTTCAATTTCTGGGTTGTATTTCTAAACAATCTTATACCTTGTAAGTAATGTTCTGTTGCTCCCATTCCCAATATCTGTATCTCATTTGCTAAGCCTCAGAAAACACTGTCGTAGAACTGAAGTGTTAGCTGGCATTCTTGACTTGTTCCAGACCTTAATGAGAAGAATATACAGAAAAAAAAAATGTGAATTCCAGTGTCATGCCACTGATAACTGCTTCCTACCCTGAACGTCATCCTAGTTATTTCATTAACCTTACAACTCCGTGTTTTTACCCAACCAAAACTTTTTACCCCACTTATGGCATTATGGAGGATGTTACTGTACTCCAATATTTCATCATTCAAAACCATGATTCTGATAGTTCTCTACTAACAAGTACACTGTAATCAAGTTAATAGTTTCCTTCTCTACCTTACCTACATTTAAAAAGTTATTGTGGATTGTATTAAATACATCTTCAAGGTATGCTTTTCTCTTTCAATCTCTTTAACATCCAAGTGTACCCAAGAACGCATTATTCTTTTAATATACTGCTGGACTTAACTTACTAATATTTTAGTATGGATTTTATAACTTGGGTGAGAATAAACTCTAGTGGTTTTTATTTTTGGTAGTATTCTCTCCAGGTTTGGACACCAGGGACATTACTTTGAATTATGAGGTCTCCTTTCTTGTCCTTTCATTTCCCATATTCTTAAACAAAAATTACCTATTCTGTGAAATTTGACAAAACATATATTGAGTTTGTGGAAACTTTTGCAGAGGCAATTTTTTAATAATTCAAGTTAATTGATTGTAAGTATTTTAAGGGTATCTGCTTCATTTTCAATAACTTATAAAAATTTTAATTCTAGAAAAGCATCTATTTCACTGAAAGCTTCAGCATATTAAATTTTTCTAGAAATGAGATTTCAGAAGTTTTAGGAGTACAGTTATATGCACTCTTGTTAGAAGAAAATTCTTTTTCCTCTGCAAAGCCCAAACACACACATCATCATCTTTGGAGGTTACAAAGAGTGAAATCATGAGAACCTTCTAGGTCAGTCTGGAAATCACGTGATGTCACAGCGAGATTGCCCTCAAATCCCCCATTTCTGTGAAACTAGCTTTACAACTTATCATACATCATTCTCTTACAAAAAGGTTAATAGGGTTGTGCTGAGAACAGACTGCAATGGGGCAAGTGTGGAAGTAGGAAGGAGTTACAGGGCTATTGTAGGTGAAAGCTAAGGGTGGCTTCAACTAAGTTGTTAACAGTGGAGTGGATGAGAACTAGTCAGACTCTGAAAACTGCCTGACAGGTGAGCCAACAGGATTTACACACACAATGTGCTTTCATCTGCAACACTGCGTTACAAGCAGATTCTCAACCAGGTATAGCTTTTGCTAAGAATCTATGCACTGACTTCAAGTTTTAAGAAAATCAGGTCAGGCCCACTGTTTTTTTTCTATCTTTGTACACTAAGCACAGTGCTTTGCACATTTGTTGAAAATTCATGCGGATGACCAATTGTGCTTTCAATTGTGACACGATATGAAGATAAATTTAGTCAACTATTGAAGCTTTGGGTCTTATGTTATTTCAGAATTTCTGGTGAAAGGGGCTTATAAAACACATGGGGACATTCTAAATATAAAACATACGTCTGGATTAGAACCTTGCTTTATTTAAGTGTCCTTCATGCTATAACAAAACCCTTCCAAGTCAATCAAGTATGTAACATTATATCCTTCTTCAAAACCTGTAATTCATAGTCATATCTTCTCAATTTCTACAAGGCAATTTCAATGCCTAAAAAGGCATAATATTATGACTGTGGCATCAAGTCCCGTGGTAAGTACAAATTTAAGAAAAGCAAACTAGAGACTATGATCAGCAAAACTCAGTCAATTCTGTTATTTGATACGCCTACTTCTCAACTCTAAACTTGTTTCTTAACACTGGTGGGGGGTGGGGGGAGGAGTTAAAAATATCAGTGCCAGGGTTCTACCCCTAGTGAATTAAATCAGAATCTCTGCAGGCCAACTTTTTTTTTTTTTTAAAGGTTCTCCAGCAAATCTAATGTCAGCCAGAGTTGGGAGCTAGTGCTCTAGGAGAATCTTAGAGACAAAAGAATAAAAATAAAAATAAAAATAAAAAAAATAAAAGCACAGCACAGGGAAAGTGCCAGAACATGGAAAATGACATCTTGAAAGGTCCAACGGTTACTAATACTAGACTCTACATTACAGCCTGATTAATCAGTTAAGAAAAAACAAAATAAGGCCTAGAAAGATCTCTGTTACTCATCTAGAATCATCCGGTGTAAGAGCATTTTGCAATGGGGGAAAGCTAGAGGGTTTCAGGTAATAAGCAATGCAGAAACAACTGCAGGGCATCAGGGAGAGGATGAGGAGAAGCGGCTCTAGTTTCCTGTGTTCCAGTTAAGGAAACGAGGAAGGGGATGGAAAGGTGCGTCCAGGAGAATGGGCTCCTATGATCTAAAGGGTAATGTTTTATTAATTTCCTTTTCACTCACAGTTTCAAACATAAAGCAACATTAAATATGGGGCAAAGGAAAGCTGGTTTCCAAGAATTTGTGCCTTCAAGTTTTTACTTGGTATAACAGTTCTTCAAGCCTGGAACTATTCAAAGATGAATCATGCAAAATAAGAAGAAAACCTTTATTTCAAACAGGTTTCTTGGTACGTGTGCTACAGCAAAGGCTGGTTGTAGCAATTTCATTTCAAACCTGTGATCATGTATAAATTAGACATTATTTGTGAATGATTAATTTCTGCTAAAATGTAGATTCAATCCAACATTATGCCAATTTTTACATTTATTGTAGATCCTAATTTAGCAGTAGAGGTTAAATTTTCATGACCAAAAAATGAGAATAACCTTAGAGCTGCCACTAAGGTAATGAGCTGTGAAATTAATTTCCCAGTACTGCTATGAAAATATACCCCTAGGTTGTAAAGACAAATTCTGATTCCATCCAAATGTATTATTTAACTGGAATTCTTCAGTCATCATCTACTGTTGGCTTGATCGTCACTCCTCTTCTTATTTGGCCCCAGCCAATTAAACTGCAAAAAACAAAATTTTTAAATCATGAATTTTACACCTCTTTCATTATCATTACCACACAATCATATGACGTAAGTGGTTTTACTTGCCTATCTGCTATGAATGTTTCCAAAACCTGCGCTCCATTAAGAAAGCTCACGCTATCTTCGTAGATTCTCAGGCTCACAAAGATGGGCTCCAGCGATAATAAATGACCAAAAAAAGCAAACAAAAAGTTGCTACTACAAATATGCTTGTCTTTATTCTATCCCTAGAATAAAGGGATACACTAATCCCTCCAGAACCACCAGTCTAGTCCACCAAAGTATTCATGCTGATACACAATCTACCACAGCCTGATTTTCTAAAATATCTCATTCTCTATCCTTTCCTCATTGAAAAATGCTTTTTTACCATTCACAGCACTCGACAGATCACAAAGGATTTAGCATGACCTTGGCTGGTAAAGAAAACTTAGAGAGGAAGTAGAATATATAGTCTGGTAGCAGATTACTCTCAGTAGCAGAGGAACCTCTGCTCCCTTTTGGTGTTTTCTCTAATCAATGAGTAGGCTGGATTGCTACCTCAGCAATAGCTTCTAGAACAAAACCCATCTCATGGGGTAAAACCACAACTCTAAAGAATGTAAATCATTCAGATGTTCTCATTTAAAAATATTAACACACTTGCTAAATTAAATTTGATTTTTAAATACTTTTATTATTGAAGTATAGTTGGTATATATTGTATCGGTTTCAGGTATACAATATAGCGATTGGACAATTCTCTGTATTACTCAATGCTTACCATTAAGTGTACTCCCCATCTGGTGCCACACATTCTATTATTGACCATGCTCCTTCAATTGTTACTTTTCATCTCCAGAACTTGCTTATTTTATAACTGGAAGCCTTAATCCCCTTCACCCATTGCACCCATCCCCCTACCCACCTCACTCCACCACCAGAAATCAATCTGTCCCTGTATTCACGAGCCTGCTTGTTTTGTTTTTTTAGATTCCACATACAAGTGAAAGCATATAATATTTGTCTTTCTCAGGGCACCGGGGTGGCTCAGTCGGTTAAGCATCTGACTGAGGCTCAGGTCATGATCTCGCGGTTCGTGGGTTTGAGCCCCGCATCAGGCTCTGTGCTGGAGCCTGCTTTGGATTCTGGGTCTCCCTCTCTGCCCTTTCCCAACTTACACTCTGCCTCTCAAAAAATGAGTAACATTTAAAAGTAATAATATTTGTCTTTCTCTTATTTAACTTAGTGTAATAGCCTCTAGCTCCATCCATTTTGTCACAAATGACAAGATTTAAATATTTTTTGGGCTGAGTAATATTCTGTTGTGTACATATACCACATCTACTTTATCCAATCATCTATGGATGGACACTTGGCTACTGTAAATAACACTGCAATGAACATAGGGGTGTACCTTTTCAAATTAGTGTTTTCATTTTTGGGGGGGGTAAATACCCAGTAGTGGAATTACTGGTATTTTTAAGTTTTTGATGAACTTCCATAATGTTTTCCACGGTATTTGCCACCAATTTACATTCCCACAAACATGCATGAAGGTTCCCTTTCCTCCACATCCTTGCCAAACACTTGTCTTTTTTATACTAGCCATTCTGAGTAATGTAAGGTGATATCTCATTGTGGTTTTGATTTGCATCTCCTTGATGATGAGTGATATTGAACATTCTTCATGTGTTTGTTGATAATCGGTATGCCTTTGGAAAAATGTCTATTCAGATGCCCATTTTTTACTTGAATTGTTTGGGGTTTTTCAGTGTTGAGTTGTACAAGTTCTTCATATATTTTGAATATTAACCCTTCATTGGAGCTATCATTTGCAAATACCTTCTCCCAATCAGTAGGTTGTCTTTTCATTTTGTTGATGATTTCTTTTATTGTGCAAAAGCTTTCTATTTTGGTATAGTCCCAATAGTTTATTTTTGCTTCTGCTTCCCTTGCCTGAGGAGACATACCATAAATATGTTGCTAAGGCTAATATCAAAGATCAGTATGTTTTAAGTTTTGTGGTTTCGGGTCTTTAATCCATTTTGAATTTATCTTTGTGTATGGTGTAAAAAAGTGGTCCAGTTTCACTCTTTTGTGTGTAGTCATTCAGTTATCCCACCACAATTTATTGAAGAGACACTTTTTTCCGCACTGTGTATTCTTGCCTTCTCTGTCATAGATTAATTTACCACTTAAGTGAGGGTTTATTTCTTGGCTATCTTGTTCCATTCGTCTATGCGTCTATTTTTGTGCCGGTACCATACTGTTTTGATTACTACAGCTTTGCAGTATAGCTTGAAATCTGGAATTGTGATATCTCCAGCTTTATACTTCTTTCTCAAGACTACTCTGGCTATTCGGAATTTTTTGTGGTTCCATACAAATCTTCGGATTGTGTGTTCTAGTTCTATGAAAAATGATATGGTATTTTTTTAATGTATTTTGAGAAAGTGAGAACGAGCATACAAGCAAGGGGAGGGAGGAAGAGAGAGAGAATCCAAAGGAGGCTCTGTGCTAACAGCCCTACACAGATGGGGCTTGATCCCATGAACTGTGAGATTATGACCTGAGTCAAAATCAAGAGTCAGACGCTTAACCGACTGAGCCACCCAGGCAACCCAATGCTATGGTATTTTGATAGGAATTGCACTGAATCTGTAGATTGCTTTGGACAGTATCGACATTTTAATAGTAATTCTTCCAATCCAAAGAAGGGAAGCCTGGGTTGCTCAGTCGGTTAAGTGTCCGACTGGGGCTCAGGTCATGATCTCAAGGTTCCTGGGTTTGAGCCCCGTGTCGGGCTCTGTGCTGACAGCTCAGAGCCTAGAGCCTGCTTCAGATTCTTTGTCTCCCTCTCTCTCTGCCCCTCCCACAGTCACACATGGTCTCTCTCCTTCAAAAATAAGCACAGGGGCACACGGTTAGCTCAGTTGATTAAGTGCCCGACTTGGGCTCAGGTCATGATCTCAGTTTGTGAGTTCAAGTCACGTATCGGGTTCTGTGCTGACAGCTCAGAGCCTGGAGCCTGCTTCAGATTCTGTGTCTCCCTCTCTCTCTGCCCCTCCCCTGCTGTCTCTCTCTCTCAAAAATAAACATTAAAAAATAAATAAATGTTAAATTTTTTCTGTAAATAGTAATTCTTCCAATTCATAAGCATGGTATATCTTTCCATTTATTTGTGTTGTCTTCACTTTCTCTCACCAAAGTCTTACAGACCAAGGAGTATAGGTCTTCCTTGGTTAAATTTATTCCCAGGTATTTTATTCTTTTTGGGGCAACTGTAAATAGGATTTTAATGTTTGTTTATTTTTGAGAGACAGAGACACAGAGTGAACAGGGGAGGGCAGAGAGATGGGGACAGAGAATGTGAAGCAAGCTCCAAGTTCTGAGCTGTGAGCACAGAGCCTGATGTGGGGCTCGAACATGAGATGTGAGATCATGACCTGAGCAGAAGTCAGATGCTTAACCAACTGACACACCCAGGTGCCCCTAAATTTTTTTTCGACGTTTATTTATTTTTGAGAGAGAGAGAGACAGAGCGCAAGCAGGGGAGGGGCAGAGAGAGAGGAAGACACAGAATCTGAAGCAGGCTCCAGGCTCTGAGCCATCAGCACAGAGCCTGAGGTGGGGCTCGAACCCACAAACCATGAAATCATGACGGAGCTGAAGTCAGACATTTAGCTGACTGAGCCACCTAGGCGCCCCCATTTATTACTAGTTTTAACAGTTTTATGGTGGAGTCTTGCTAATTTTTAAGCAAAATCTAAAGTTTCATTTGGACAGAGATCTCTTAAAGGATTAGCGGGCAGACACAAAAAAATCCTTTTATTTTAAATCTATTCTGATCTAGGAATTGTACCATTCTGAGACTAATACACTCCATGCTGTGAGTTTTTCAAAGTTTACTATTTAAGCCTATTTTAAAATACCCCGGAAATCATTATGTCTATAATAGCAAATAGTATAATCATACCAAAGAATAAAATCAAATGACATAAATCACCACAAAGCAGGATTATTTACTTAAAATTCAACCAAAAGTTAAACTCTGTCTCAATTAGAGAATAATGATTCAGATCGATTTTCTGAACAGTAAGTGATGAGAAACCTTCATGGGGCACGGTATCAGGAAAGCCTTAATAAGGGAAGTACTGAGGAAAAAACAGACAGCCAAAGATATGAATAATTATGACAACAATGAGGACACAGAACAATGTAATTTAGAGGGTTTATATGAGACAAAGAAGGAAGAAACATAAAATGCATTGAAGCAGGCTTCCAGAAAGGTCCTGAATATCATAAAGTAATGAGAAGCTACTGAAAATTATTGAACATATCATAATAAAGATGTTTTAGGAAGATTAATTTTGACCGAATTCTTAACTAACAAAGGAAGAGGTAAATTAGGAATCTTTGGCAGTAACTTTTAGGTGTGAAAGAATGGCTATAGGGATATAATGAGGTCACAAAGAATAGGAAGGGTAGTTGCAGTAACTAACCAGGTAACTAAAAGCAAAGAGAAGTCTAAGATGTGTGTGTGTTTCCTAGCTCTATCCACTCAAAAGACCTAGAAGGAATAGCACCCTAGGAACAATGAACACACCTGGCACCTACATCTTCATTTCTAAATACCATTTCCCACTAAAAGAAACCAGGCTTGGAAAAACGGCCAATTCTAAAACTGGAGCATGGGAGGTATGAGAGGAGTTTGGAACATTTTGTGCCAGAAAGTAAGGAACTATTAAAAAAAAAAAAAAAAAGGTGGGGACGTATCAAAAGGACACAGGAGCCAGCCTCAAGAGTCTCTACTGGATGAATCCTGAACAATCTGGGTATCAAAATAAATAAGGACAGTAATGAATCATAACCTACTGAATAAAATAGGACTCCACGAGGCTAAATTATAACTACTTAAGTAAATAATAGGGAAGAATAATAAATGAGAAGTGGCAGGTTTGGGGGAGGGATGTCATCATTTTAATAACATAATCAAGTTCAATTCAGACAAGAATCATCAGTGGATGAAGAGGAGACTAATCACATAGTCTCAACTAGTCTTCCCACAAAATGAGGTGCATAGGTAAAAAGAGTAACTATAGGGGCGCCTAGGTAGCTAGGTTGAGTGTCTGACTTTGGCTCAGGTCATGATCTCACGGTTCATGGGTTCGAGCCCCATGTTGGGCTCTGTGCTAACAGCTTGGAGCCTGGAGCCTGCTTCAGATTCTGTGTCTTCCTCTCTCTCTCTGCCCCTCCCCCACTCGCACTCTGTCTCTCAAAAATAAAAAAACTATTTTTTAAAAAGTTAAAAAAAAAAAAGAGTAACTATATAGAAAATGGGAACAAAACCTTACTTGCATAATCAAAATTAACCTTAACGAGGAGGAGCAATCAGATCTCATGTGCCTCTGGCTATGATTCCCTGAGGAGGCATCACCAACTATATAAAGTATTCCAGCCAAGACTACATAACCTGAATCTCATCTTAAGAAATTTCAGATAAAGTGAGGAAGAGTCTAAAAACCAGCTTATATTCTTCAAAATAGTCTATGTCAAGTAAGACAAAGAAAAGCTGAGAAAGTTTCAGATTAGAGATCAAAGAGACATGATAACTAATGCAATGCATGAGCCTAGAATGAAGGGACTAGAGGACATTATTGGGAAAAGCCGTATAACTGGATTAGTGACTGGAGATTTCAGTAATTTATCAATGCTAACTTCTTGAAGCAATTATATAAGAGAATGTCCGTGTTTTTAGGAAATATACACCAACTGTTAAGAGATCAAGAGGTATGATACATACAACCTGCTCGTCAAACAGTTGAGCAAAAAGTATATACATATAGAAGAGTACTTACACGCATATGTAAAAATAAACGGTGTATCTGGGAAAAGGGAATACAGGAGGTTATGTGCAATTCTTGCAACTTTCTTGTTAAGTTTGAAATTATCTCCAAATAAAATGTTTTAAAAAGCTAAAGATAAGAGAAACATTGAATCTAAATTCACCGGTTTCTTTCATAGGTTGTGTGTATCACAGATCAGGGCTAGAGATAAAGATTTCAAAGCCATCCAAAAGAAGAGCTGAGCTACAGCCTCAGTAACTGTTATGTTCAAGGTAAAGTGTGCACATACACCACCAAGAACTTAAGGGAATTGACTTTTTTATTAGTGACAGAGGCTAATAAACTTACCGCCAGTGTTTCTCAACTCTTCGGCTAAGAGCAATTTTTTCTCCTACTTCTGTGCACACAGGATTAGTCAGAACGATTTTGCCCAAATCGGCCTTAACTGCACTAACTCTTCCTCCTGTCGACAGGGATCCTATGTTCACCATGAGCACTTCATTCTTAGACAGCTTTTGCACCTAGGGAAGTAAATCGGGGAAAAATAAACCCTAAAATCAAGAAAATGCTTTCCAAAAAGGCATGCTTATTATTCTCCTACATCCTTGCCAACAAGAGATGTCAGCAACTGTCCATCTCTGCTGACTTAACCTAAAACTTTAAAAATCAAAATCATACGGATAGTAACAGTTTCATGTCACTGACATTTGGGACATACATTTTTGTTTGGGTTTTTTTTGGCTTTTTTACTTTAAACTGATAACCATATCTAAGTTCTCAATAAATGACTTTCTGAAAGTAGAAAATCAAATTTACTCACATTTTCTTTTTCTTAATCCCATGTTAACTGTCAAAGAGTGAACCTCAAAACTGGTCTTAACATCACTGCCACTTTTCTGAAACAGGAATTACAGAGAGCACTTACCTTTGCTGCTTTCTTGTCTCCTTCAGTGCGTACACCTAGAAGCCGTCTAAGTAGGAAATAGGAGATTTCCAATTCTGTGAAGATCTCTGGTAAAGCTCCAACTGCACCAAGTACCTGTCCCACCATTCTGTCAGCTCGGCACAAAGTGGGGTCAATTTTTGTTCCTACTCCTGATATAAAACAAGATACATAAAGTCCAACTTTTTATTTCCCATTAAGCTGTCTACCCAAAACTTAGTCAAACAAGTAAAGCAAACACCTGTACGTTTTAACACACATTTACACTTCCACACTCATGTAATAGCTACATAGGTATGACAAAATATGTCTTACCTGAAGAAAGAATCATAAACCTACGGATTTGTTGGGCCTTTGAGGACAGTCGTTTGATTTAAATTCTAAACAAAGGACAGAAATGATAGCCTAACTCAAAAGTGAGTGTGACTACACTTAATAAAGAGTAAGAAGATACAAAATTCATAATGAGTAATTTATAGAATATTTGCCTGCCAATTCTCCCCTGGAGGGCTAATCAAAAGAAAAAAAAAAAAAAAAAACTTCATGACTTCATTATCTGATTCCTAGGATCCACTTCAAAATACTTTAGCTGTGTATGAGGAGAGGGAAGAAGATATAAAGATGAAGCAAAATAAAGTATTGACAACTGTTCAAGCTGGGTGGTGGCTACATGAGCATTATCGTTAAATTATATACAATAAACTATTAATTACAAGATAGGATAAAAAAATGAATTATATACCTAAAGACCAGAGAACCAAAAGACAAACTCTTTCTTTATCCAACAATTTCTTCTTTAATCCAAAGGTACAATAGGTCTAATTCTTACTAAATCTTATCTTTTTCTGGGTATCTGGTAATAACAATAAGTTATAAGTGACCAGGAAATCCATAAATCATCTCAGTAATTCCTATATAATCAGAGTTATTTTTTTAGTCTCACCTCAGAGTAAATATGATCTGACATGATTCAAGTGACATTTGTGGGTAACTTTCCATTTGCAAAACACACACACAAAAACAACCACTCTCTACCGCCATAACTGTGTAGACAAAAAAGTATACTTGGGTGTTTTAACACTGGGTCATAAAACTTACTTTATTGCTAAAAGGCATTCCTTTATATACTAAACCAAAATGTATTCTTCTTTATGCTTAAAATAATTTTTATCAACACATGAAACCATCTTATGAACTAAAATCAAAAGCTTAACCACACAAACATTCCCCCAACCCAATCATTTAAAATACCCAATTAAAAATCTACAATACACCTTTTTGGGTACTCCTTTTCCCACGAAAAATACCACAAATTAAAAACGTAAGGTTAAGAAAAGAAATCCTTACCAATAAGACCTCCTGGAGCAGCATACTGAAGATCATTATGCTCCGCAAAAAGTGACACGATTTTCGAAAAGATTGGTTTACACATGAGTTTTCCTTCACTATCTTTGGAAACAATACCAGGTCTGACTTCTATCTCTTGGCCCACCTGTAAACATGTAAGTTTGTAATTAGAATCACCCTGGGATGATACAATTACCACTTACATATCAAAAGTCCTAACAGGAACACCCCATAACTGAAAAGGCAATTCTTTTTCTATGTCAAAGACTGCTATTAAAAAACAAAACAAAACAAAACAAAAAACAGACATAGAGTTTCAAAACCAGAACCTTTCATCCAACTGTTGCTAGCTACATACCACACACACCTCTCTCCATACTCAGAAAATAGTACTTTCTGTTTGGAGTATCCATACTATCCACCTTATGATTAAAACAAGAGAAAAACAGGGGCTCCTGGACAGCTCAATCAGTTAAGCATCTGACTCTGGACTTTGGCTCAAGTCATGTTCTCATGATTCATGAGACTGAGCCCACATCAGGCTCTGCGATGACAGCATGGAGCCTGCTTGGGATTCTCTCTCCCTCTCTCTCTGCCCTTCCCCTACTCGAGATCTCAGTATCTCTCAAAATAAACAAACATTAAAAAAAAAGACAAGGGAAAAACAAACAAAACAAAGACAATAAAAATCCAGTTCACCTTTAATACTCCTTTTAGAATACTACCACCAGCTACACCACCCTTAAGGTCATCAACTTCACAGCCAGGTTTGTTGACATCAAAGGACCTAATAACTAAAAGAAAACAAAACAAATTAAAGCCAATTCTGCTCGTTTTAACTTTAAAGGAAATGTTCTTTTCTAAGTTAACTTCTACAACAGCAGCCACAGGGATGCCTGGGTGGCTCAGTCACTTAAGCCACCGACTTTAGCTTAGGTCAGGATCTCACCATATATGAGTTCAAGCCCCGCCTCCGGCTCTGTGCTGACAGCTCAGAGCCTGGAGCCTGCTTTGGATTCTGTCTCCCTTTCTCTGCCCCTCCCCCCCCCATTCGCACTCTGCCTCTCTTTCTCAAAAATAAATAAATCTTAAAGAAAAAAAATTAAAAAATAAATAAAACAGCAGCCACATAATTCTTATACACACAGGGGTGACTTTATACAAAATCTATTATTATTACTCCTACATTTATTGCAGCCTTACTTATGATGAAAAAAGGGGAAATAAGTTAAAAGTTAATTGATAGGGGGCATATGATGGTACACCCATACTATGGAATATCACGCAGTTATTAAAAAAAACAATGTTTAAGGAGCTCCTGGGCAGCTCCGTCAGTTAAGCGTCCAACTCTTGATTCTGGCTCAGGTTCTGAGATCCCACGGTTCATGGAATCTAGTTCCATGTTGGGCTCTGTGCTGACAGCGCAGAGCCTGCTTGGGATTCTCTCTCCCCCTCTCTGCTCCTCCCCACTCACGCTCATATTCTCTCTCAAAATAAACTTAAAAAAATTTTTTTATAAGGATGGTAATTTATTATCACCTCTGTAGAAAGAAAAAGTATTAATAAACACCCTTAGAGGAAAATCACTAATGTGAAAAAGATCAAATTAAGAGTTAAAGACAGGGGTGCCTGGGTGGCTGAGTCAGTTAAAGTGTCCGACTTCGGCTCAGTTCATGATCTCACGGTTCATGGGTTCGAGCTTCATGTGGGGATCTGTGCTGACAGCTCAGAGCCTGGAGCCTGCTTCCGATTCTGTGTCTCCCTCTCTGCCTCGCCCTCTTCCGCTGCTCATGCTTTGTCTCTCTCTCTAAAATGAATAAACATCAAAAAAAATAAAAATAAAGACAAATACTGTCACTTACCAATGAGTCGGGGTTCTGAAGTAAAGTCTCTTGGGGGTACTGGAATTTTCTTCACTATGTACTCACAGACAACTTCAATATTGTATTTCAGCTGAGCAGAAATTGGAATAATAGGAGCTCCTTCTGCTACTGTACCTATAGGAAATTCAGATTAAGATTCTTTAGTTTAATAGAACTTCATCTGTGTTACATGAAACACTTAAGATTGCTCAAACAAATGCCTAAACATCCCCCCACAAATGCCAGCAACAGGATAAAAGTGATAATTCTGTTTAGAAAGGTGGCAGTATTGTTTGTTCTATTCCTGAAAATGAACACTAGTTCCTTTACAGAAAAAAACTGCTAAAATATATTAACATATATATTTAATATACTAAAAATGATAACACTGTCTAAAGGAATAAAATACTAACACTCCTGGGAAAGAGCACTTTACTAGTTGAAAGATTTCTAATAATATGTAATTAACCTCCCAATAAATGTCAAAGTAAAATTACAGACTCGGTGCTAATCAAAGACTACTGGCTCATATAATATTTCCTCCTTGTTAATTATATGTCAAACAGGCTGGGCAAAGAAATGAACCAAACATAATTAGATTTTCATCAAAAGGACTTATTCTTTTTCATAACAACAGAACTGAGTTCACAGGAACTCAACCTTTCCACCAACAAGGCTAAGAGAGAATTGTCAACAACATGCATCATGTCTGCTGTGAAATGAAAAACACCATGCTGTTAGAGAAATAGACACTATAAAGGCTAAATAAATCATTGTCAGTTCCAATGATCAAAGTAACTACCTGGTAAGAATAAATAGTATAAGACCTAAGTATAAAAAAAAATGCTTTTGTTCTTTAAAGTGAGTTATTATTTTTTTTAAATCTGATAGTTTCCAGGATACAAACTTCAGCTCTAACTTTCAGTCAGCAGAAATATACTTTGGTTTATCCTTCCAATTATAAAATAAAAAATCACTGGGATGAAATGTACAGCATGGGGAATGTAGTCAGTAATAATGTAAGAACTGTGCGCGAAGACAGTTGGTGACTCCACTTACTACGTGGAGCATTGCATAATGTATAAAATTGTCGAAACTGTTGAATCACTATGTTGTATGCTTGAAACTAATGTAATAGGAGGTCAACTATACTTCAATAAAAAAAATTTTCAGGGGCGCCTGGGTGACGCAGTCAGCTAAGCATCCAACTTCGGCTCAGGTCATGATCTCATGGTTCGTAAGTTCGAGCCCCACATGAGGCTCTCTACTGTCAGCACAGAGTCTGCTTCAGATCCTCTCCTTTTCTCCCTGCCCCTCTCCCGTGCTCACTCGCTTGCTCTCTCTCAAAAATAAACATTAAAACCAAGTTTATTAAATTCAGAAACAAAGATTTCACTAGTTGTGTTAGGTGGCTAACAAATACTAGGGAGAGAAAGAAGGCTTAAAATCCATAAATGTATTCTATTTCAGATAGTCTATTATAGTAAAAGGTAATTTAACATCTGTATCTGGACTATATACGTGTCTAAACAATTCACAGATTTATTAAGTATCACGGCTTCTTACCTTGTACAAATGCAAGGATCTGTTCATACTGCTCTTTAGCCTGACTTTCTTTTACCAAATCAATTTTATTTTGTAGAATCAAAATATGCTTCAGTTTCATGATTTCTATGGCAGCCAGGTGTTCAGATGTCTGAGGTTGAGGACAAGACTCATTACCAGCTAGATGACAAAGAATCAGAAAGATGCCATGAGAATCAGCTGGAAATATTAAGACCAGGCAAATCCACAGGGACAGAAAGCAGATAAATGGTTGCCAGGAGCTAGAGGGAGGGATATGGTACACAGTGACTGTTTAACGGGCATGTGGTTTTCCTTTTGGGGCAATGAAAATATTCTGGAACTAGAAGATGGTGATGCTCATCTAACACTGTGAATGTACTTAATGTCACTGAGTTGTACAGTTTAAACAGCTAAAATGGTAAATTTTATTTTATGTCTATTTTACTACCAAAAAAATTTTTACCTGGCATCTAATAAAGAAAATTTGTCCAGGTCTTATCCTTACTCAAGGCAAAAGTCCTATTATTGCCAGGCGTCCACCTTTTGCCCTTGCTTCACTCTCTGTGCTTGCATTCATTACAGCCTCCAAATCATTTGGCTCTCATCCCTGATCCTAAGCAAGAAGCTTGGAATCAACAAGTTTGGCATTTAGGGTCTGCCCTTAGCTTTTGTTCAAGGGTAAGTCATAGCCCTCTGGCTCTATTCAGTCTTAGAGATGTTTTGGCCCAGTCCAGCTCCTGAGGGGCAGAGAGTAATTCAGAAGGGAAGACGCTTATTACATTCTGTGAATTTCAACTACCATCAAAGGGTACTCTCTAACAAAGGGAGGGAAGAACACTAAATGTGAAGATAACCAACAGTGTATCACATAGAAATGAGCACGTTTTGTTGTGCACTCCAATGATCATTTTCCCTAAGCAGTGATGTTCAGATGTCCTGTACTGTATATACGTGGCATGCTTTTAAAAATTATGTTCCATGTCAATGAAATCTCTTAAGAGCTCACATAAGAAACCCTAGCTTTGAAAACCCCAATGAGGTCTACACTTTAGCACTTATTAGGAGATCTGCATCTAAATAAAACCACTATGTGTCAATGTTGCAGTGGACGACGCACAGACCAAAAAAAAAAAAAAAAAGGCACATTTATAACTAAATTTAAAACTAAAATAAGAAATCATTTCACGTGATCTAGACGGGAAAAACGCACTATCAACTTTTTCAAAATATATACTACTGTAAGGATTCACCTGTCAGCCCCAGATCTTGTTTACTATCGTGTGACAGCTGGTAGGCAGGGATGTCATCCTAGTTGACATGTTACCTCCCGTCGGTGTCACCCTTAGGTAAGGGAAATGGCCCTTAATGGCCTTGGTTCTCGTTTCAATATCCCACCCTGGATTCGTTCCACACTGATCTGTCCAAGGCAGCTTTGATGTATTTACCTATCAGCAGAAGGGCTGCATCCATCACTGCTGCACCGTTCAGCATAGTCGCCATCAAAATATCGTGGCCGGGGCAATCAACAAAGGACACGTGTCTAATAATTAAGAAGTAACAATGAGTCCTAAGATCAATCTGTATTTCCGCAGACAGAAATTCCCAAATCCAATCAAAAGGAATAGGGTATAGAGTATGGTACAGAGTATATGCTGGAAATGTCATTGATTTGAAAGCTAAAACAGTGTTAACAGAACAGGCACTGCCATCTGAAAGAATAACTTGCCAAAAATTCCTCTAACACCTTGAAAAGCTGGAACTGCTAATGTGAAGTAGAGACAGCAGTACTATTTTAATAAAACTATACTACTCATTCAGAATCACTATATCCAAAAAGTGTAGGCTCACAATGACATGATCTCAAACAGAGGTTAGCCGACTAAGGCCCTTAGGCCAAACCTGGCCCATACCCACTCAAGCACATATTATTTGTATTTGCTTTCATAACACAAGAGCAGAGATGAGTAGCCTCTTCACAGAGAACCTATGGTCTGCAAAGCTGTAAATATTTACAATTTGGCCATTTAAAAAAAAACGTGATCTCTGATCAAGGACCAGAACTAGGGTAAGGCCAAGGGAGGAATCTGCCTCAGGTGCAAAGTTTAAGACGGTGCCAAAAAAACCCGCTAATCAAAATAAATAATATTTAAATTTAAGAGTGTTAAAACAAAATTAATGCAAAAAAGTCCATGATGAGCAAAGTATCAAAATTAATAATGCCACAATGAGCCAAAAACAGTGATAATGAAGAGAAAAAAATCTGTAATTGTCTAATTTAAACAAACAACATTCTATTTATTAAGATTTCTTTGCATTAATTTCAAAAAGCACTGTCTCAAAATACTATTTACCCTGATTACTGAGGTGTTCGGGGGGATATTCCCCCTTATATTTGGGGCCCAAAGCAAGAGCCTCACTCTCATCTCTCCTTAGTTCCAGCTTTGCCCCAATCTAAAATTTCTTTGTGGGCCATTCCCAATCCCACATTAACACCACTAGGCAAAAGTCTGTATCCTCTGATAAAAAACTAGGATATGAATCATATTCAGAAAACAGATGGGTAACAAGACCATGTATTTAAGAGAGGTAATTAAATATTGCTTTGTTCATCCACTATCTAAAAAACAGAAACAACATTGTTTAAAAGAAATTTAGGAAGCCTGGCAAAAAGCATCCCCTAAATCCAAACAGCTGTGTTTCCACCTGCTTGCGTGATACCTTTCCTTTGAAGAATTTGCACTCAAGTATCTAAATGGAGGTTGAAATACTTGACTTTTCAAATTACTGTCATAATAGACAACCAAAACAATAAAAAATATAAAAACAAAAACATTCAGCAGTTTCATTATTTAATATCTCAGTTAAATACTTCAAAAAGGATAATTAGAAGACAACAGAATATGACATATAAAGTGTTTTTAGCATGAAAGAGCTCACCTGACTAATTTGAAGTTCCCTTTGGTCCCTGGAATGTCTGTAGGAAACTCATCGGGCGTACTACTTCCACAGGATCTATAACATTCTGGCCGAGGACAACTTGGGTCATCAAGTTTATAAATCTAAAAGTTCCAACAAAAAAAAGATTCAAATTTGTTACGTGCACATTCAACAAAGTTATTTCTAGTTCCACAGTATACACAGCTCACCTTAGCATTAGCATATCCAAGCTTGATCGTAATATTTCTTTCTAGTTCATTTTTGAACCTGACAGTGTGAACTCCAGAAATAGCTTTTACAACTGTGGATTTCCCATGAGCTACGTGACCAATTGTACCTACAGACAAAGTACAAGAAATTAATTCATATGCATTCAATTATACCAAATACTTTTTCAAATAGCATCAGAGGAGAAAACCCAAAGCTGTAACTCCCTATAAATATCAATGTAAAACCAACTGTGACTTCAGTTTTTCCTCCTTCATATTCTTTTCTACCCAAACCTTATGCTGATACAGGTCTGAAGTGAACCTTCCATGTAAAGACAATCTTGTTCAAAAACTACAGTCAGTATAGTAAAAGCTATTCATTTTATGTTTCTAATCACATGAAAGACTGCCTTCATCTGAAATAAACACTCTGGGAATGCAAGCTGGTGCAGCCACTGTGGAAAACAGTACGAAAGTTCCTCAAAAAACTAAAAATAGCACTACCCTACGACCCAGCAATGGCACTACTAGGCATTTATCCACGGGATACAGGTGTGCTGTTTCAAAGGGACACATGCACCCCCGTGTTTACAGCAGCACTATCAATAATAGCCAAAGTATGGAAAGAGCCCAAATGTCCATCGATGGATGAATGGATAAAGATGTGCTATATATACACAATGGAGTATTACTCGACAATCAAAAAGAATGAAATTTTGCCATTTGCAACTATGTGGATAGAACTGGAGGTTATTACGCTAAGTGAAATTAGAGAAAGACAAAAATCGTATGACTTCACTCATAGGAGGACTTTAAGAGACAAAACAGATGAACATAAGGGAAGGGAAACAAAAATAATATAAAAACAAGGAGGGGGACATAACAGAAGAGACTCATAAATATGGAGAACAAACTGAGGTTTACAGGAGGGATTGTGGGAGGGAGGATAGGATAAATGGGTAAGGGGCACTAAGGAATCTACTCCTGAAATCACTGTTTCACTATATGCTAACTAATTTGGATATAAATTTTTAAAATAAATAAATAAATAAAATTAACACTTAAAAAAAATTAGGTTAAATACAAAAATAAACACTCAACAAGAACATAAAATTCTATATACTAAGAAACTTTCCAGTATATCCAGAGTGAAGTAAACAGGTATGAAACAACCTGAAACAACCAAAAAGAATCCATGAAAACAAGCAAACCACCTAGGTTTAATTATGGTAATGCTAGCAAGGGTAACATATATCTTATAATTTCTTAATAACCTGATGGTAGAGCTTTACTTTCAACTAGATTTAATTGTGCTGTTTGTACAGGCTGTCAGATACTCTAACTTGACACTCAGTCAACATACCTTCTCCTCTAAAGTTCTAGATGGCAATGGGCAGGGAGAGAAACTACTTAATAACAGCTTATATACCAAATAAAATTTTTAAAAATTCTGCCCTTGCAATAACCCTGTGTGGCAAATACCACCACATTTTCAACTCCTCTGATACATACGACTACATATTGCCTTATGCTACTAAACTTTTTATATGTATCTTCTCACCTAGTCTGTAAACTAGGCAGGAACAATATGTGCTTCCCACAAAATCTGACAGGTGCTTTGCTCACAAGGGCTCAAAGTCTATTTCTTGAAAGTCTGTGTCCTCATATAATTCAGGTAATCACACAAAGGAAGAGGTTAAAAAATTACTTGTCGAGATCAAACAAGTCAGGTCACGAAAAGACTAAGGCTTTGTTTACTTATTTTGAGAAAGAGAGCACGTGTGAGTGGGGGAGGGGCAGAGAGAGAGAGAGAGAGAGAAGAAGAAGGAGGAGGAGGAGGAGGAGGAGGAGGGAGAATCCCAGGCAGGCTCTGCACTGTAAGCACAGAGCCTGATGCAGGGCTGGAACCCACAAACTGCTAGATCATGACCTGAGCCGAAGTCAAGAGTCGGATGCTTAACCACAGAGCCACCCAAGCACCCCACCAAGTTACTCTTATCTTACCTATATTAATCGTGGCTTGTCTGCTGATAACTTCGTGTGAAAGTGGCGTCAACTTGCTAACATCCTACAACCAAACATTTTTATTTTAAGTCGCTGTACATAAGACCAATCACAACTTTCCTTTGATTTTACATTTGCTCCACAGAGCTTCCAAAGCGCTTTTCCTGAAAAAGCAATCTTCTGTTCTGATGGCTGGGATGCCCTAAGAGTCCTTCATCGTTAGAGAAGACAACTCCACTCACTATGGGAGATGTGAAGGCCCGAGGCCCCCCAAACTTGACAGTATTAGGGCTAAGGACTATGTAGATACTCCCTCCCCAGACCTTCAGAAGCAAAAGCCTTAGTGACATTTAACACCATCACTTTCCAGCCGAATCCTTCGGGGGGCTCGAAATCCCACAATCTTACACGCCCATGCACAGCTCGCAGACTTGCCGGGGTGCAGCCGGCGGCGCGAGCTCAGCTTAGGGCGCCCGACTCCAAGGCTCCCTCCTAATGCATGCTCCCGACATCCCGGCACTGCCTGATCTCAACGCCTCCCGGGAGGCTCTATCACTCACTTCTGAGCTCCCTCCGTATCCCTGCAGCACGAAACCTTACCAAGGTGGCTAGATCCTGGCGAGAAAGATGCGGCTGCCCCAGAGTCACGCCAGCCTCGCCCCCCGCCATCTTGCTCCGAGAGGAAGGAAGTCGCACCAGTGGCTGCCTGACCAAGCGCAGGTCCCCTTGTAAGGGGCGGGGGAAGCGGGGGCGGGAAGGCCGACTAGGGCCCACGCCTGGGAAAGGAGGCTGGCCAGTGCCGCCGGGGCCTCGCTGCTTGGACTTCTCTCCGCTTGGGTTTACACAGTGCCTGCCGGCCGACTGACTATAAACCAGGAGGCAAAGTTTCGGAATCTATTCGTGGCAGACCTGATACATATTTGTGCAGGCAACGCTGAGGGCAGCCCCATAATAAGACACCCCCGCCCCCCTTGCTAGGCGGGTGATGTAACCGCCGCGCGCGCTGGCGAGGGAGAAGCCATTTCCGGTTCCCGGGGGGAGGGCCGGAAGAGTTTCCCGGAGCCTGGGAATGTTCTTTGGGGTGTGGGGACAGACAGTGGGGCTGTCCTTCTTTACCGACTTCCATAATTAAATAAGGCGAGATCGGCTGGGGGTGCGGCTCTACTGTGACGGCCACGCTGGCCACATTTACGGCCCCACGCGTCACCTGGTGGGTGGGGGGAAGGGCGCCCTCGCGCGGAGGTTTGTTGAAATGCTCATGGCACAGGGATGGCAAGAGCAAAGTCCCTAACTTGTTCTCACAGGTTTCTAGGGTCTGGGAGGCGGTCCGTGGTGGCTGTAAACTGCACAGCATTGTAAGGGCGCCCAAAGAGGTTATTTTTTTAAGCTCAAACAGGAAAACCCACTTGCTTAATGGAAAGATTACCACTAAATCGGTGTTTTGAAATGTAAAGACTTTTGGGAGTTTCCTTTTTTTTTTTTTTTTTTTATGGTGTATCAAAAAGTCGAGTAATTGTTTACCTCCATTCATGTCTACACTTTACAAGTTTTCCGTCATGAACAGGTGTTCATGTTTAGCCAGCAAAAAATTTAAGGAGAGGTGAATAAGAATCTAGATTACCTGTGTTCATTGAATACTTAAGATGAAAAGGAATATATGCATTCTATCACATACGTTTTAGGTACAACAGTTTACCTAAAATGGGAAGTTCTATTTCAATAAATGCATTCATTGGTTAAGTGATGGTAGAGACTACAATGTATTATGTTTGAATGGAGGAATTTAGTTCCTACATTTAGAAACTCACACATTTGTAAGTTTATAAATTTAGAATTTCTCTTACATTCTGAATAGTTACATCAGCCAATTAAGAAAACCCATTGAGGTGATAAAAATGTAGAAATATTGAATCACTATGTTGTACACCTAAACTCATTATTATATGCCAACTGTACTTCAATAAAAAACGTTGAACTAGGGGTGATGGTTGCACAATTTTGTAAATATACTAAAAACCAGTGAATTGTATGGTTTAAAAAGGGTGAATCTTATGGTATGTGAATGAAAAATAAAATTAATTGATAATAAATATAATATGCTTCATTGTCAGAAACTTGCACTGGAAGTAGAAATGTCACAAAAAATAATATTCATAAAAAATTACAGTACAGTTAAATATTGGCAATGACTCAACAAGTATTAACTTTATTTAACCTTCACAACAATCTGACGACGTAGATGGTATTATTCCCACTTTACAAGTGAGCAAACTGAGTCCACAAAAGATTAGATAACGGGCCCACAATCCCACAGTTTATAACTAACAGAGCTGGAATTCATAGGCAATTACGAGTATACTCTTTTTAAAAAATCACCTTTGAGGGGTGCCTGGGTGGCTTAGTCCGTCGAGCATCCAACTTCAGCTCATGTCGTGATCTCATGGTTCGTGGGTTCGAGCCCCACGTTGGACTCTATGCTGACAGCTCAGAGCATGGAGTCTCCTTCAGATTCTGTGTCTCCCGCCCTCTGCCCCACCCCCGTTCGACTCTCTCTGTCTCTCTCAAAAATAAAAGAATCAGCTTTGAGATAAAATTTGCATACTATGAAATTCACTCATCTGAAGTATACAATTCAATGGTTTTTAGTAAATTTACAGAGCTGTGCAACCACAACCCAGATTTTTGAATTTTCCGCCACCTCAAAGAAATCCCTCGTATCTATTTACAGTCAATCCCCATTTCCATCTCTGGCTGCTGGCAGCCACTAATGGGCTTTGTCTCTACAGACAATTTCTGGACATTTCATATAAATGAAATCATACAATATGCAGTCTTTCGCATCTGGCTTGTTCGCTGAGCATAGTGGTTTTGAGGTTCTTCCATGTTGTTCATTCTTTTTTATTCCTGGGTAAATTCCATGGTATGGACATAGCACATTTTGTCAATCCCTTCACCAGGTGATGGATAGTTGGGTTGTTTGCATTTTGGGCTACTTTGAATAATACCATGAACACATGTGTACAAGTTTTTGTTGGGAATAATGCTCATATGAACGTTTCTGTACACGTTTTTATGAAAACATGTTTTCATTTCTCTTGGCAAAGATCTAGTTGTGCAATTGCTGAGTCCTACGGTAAATCTATGTTTAACATTTTGTGGAGCAGCCAAACTTTCTTCTAAGATAGCTGCACCATTTTATAGTCTTATCAGCAGTGTGTGAGGGCTCCAGTTTCTCCACATCCTCAACAATACTTGATACTGTCTCTTGTTTTTAGACATTCTAGTAGGTGCGGTTTTCATTTGTATTTCTCTAATAACTAATGAGGCTGAGCATCTTTTCATGTGCTTATTAGCCATTCATATTTCTTCTTTGGTAAAATAGCTATTCCAGTCCATTCTTAAGTTGGGTTGCTTATTTTATTATTGAATTGCGAGAGTTCTTTATATATTCTGGATACAAGTCTGTCTCAGATACATGATTTGCAAACGTTTTCTTCCAGTCTGTTGCTTGTCTTTTCATTTTCTTAATGGTATCTCTGCAGAGCAAAAGTTTTTAACTTTAAGTCCAATTTATTTCTTCTTCCATGAATCATTCAGTGGGTATCATTATTTAAGAACACTTTACCTAACTCAAGTTCACAAAGATTTACTCCTAGGTTTTCTTCTTAAAGGTTAACAGTTTTAGCTCTTATATTTAGCTTATGATATATTTTGAATTAACTTTTGTGTATAGTGTGAGGGAAGGCTTTAACTCCATCTTTTTACATGTGGATATGCAATTGTCCCAGCACTATTTCCCTTCCCTATTGAATTGCCTTAGCATCTTTGTAGAAAATCAATTGACCATCAATTGACCATATTTTTGGACTCTCAACACCTTTCCATTGATCTACATGTCCAAACTTAAGCCAGTACCACACTGTCTTGATTTCTGTAGTTTCATAGTACATTTTGAAACTGGAAAGTATTAAGACTTCTAACTATGTTATTTTTCAAAACTGTTTTGGCCCTTCTAGAGCTTTTGCACTTCCATATAAACTTCAGAAACAGCCTGTCAATTTCTGCCAAGAAGAAGAAGAAGAGAAAAAGAAAAAAGAAAAACAAAGAGCCTGCTGGGTTTTCGATATGGATTGCTTTGAATATGTAGACCAATTTAGGGAGACTCACCATCTTGACGATATCGAGACTTCAATATCACAGGGCTATCCTGCCTCACCTATACTTAGCATTAAATTAATGCCCCTCACCCAAACAGTGCTGCTCTCTTCTCAAGTCCCTGGGAAGCATGAAGCTCAGCCGTGCTTCGGCCTGAGCCCTGTTGCTCACGTAATGCTTTCCCAGCTTCTCCTTCAGCTCCCACCGCCCTGCGCTGTGGCGGCCCGAACTGACTTACCCAAAGTCCCTCTCTGCCCTGTATCGACAAAGACAGCTTGTCCGGAGAGAGCTATGCGATTACTGTTTTTTTTTTCTTTTTTTAAGAACTTCGTTTTAGAACCAATAAATAACCTCAGAGCCTGGCTTCAATCCCGTCTCTATCCTTAACCACACTCAAACCCTAAAGCTGTGCTTCTGGCAACAGTAATTACTGAAGGCGGTTTTTTTTCACTTCTTTCATTGCGCAAACACCATGTAGCAGCTCTTCATGGCTCCCGCTCACCTCAACTCTGGCGCTCACACTTAGGATGTGTGTGTGTGTGTGTGTGTGTGTGTACGCACATCTACTGAAATGCTGTGCTTATGAATATGTGGCTTGTACCTTGAGGCTTCTATAGTATTGCTTTTCATTGGCTCATAAAGAACATAAAAATGATTAACTTTGGGGGGAATTTGTTCTTTCTAGCATTTTCATTTACAAGGAGGCATTGTCTACATTGTTCCCAAGTAGATAAATTTCATTAAAATGATGACATTCGTTTAATCTTTTATAGATAGTGGAATTATAACAACTTACAATAAATACTTTTCTATCTGGCTTGCCATACCACACTCTCTCTTTTACCCTTATCTCACTCGCTACTCCTCAGGCTCCTTGACAGCTCTCCATCTTTTCCTGGATGACTCCCTACTATTGGTATTGCCCCAGGGCCCAGTCCTAGTTCTACTTCTTTCAGCCCTTGGTAATCCCATAAACACTTCATGAAAATGTGGCTTGCAATGTTGAGGCTTCTGAAGCGTAGGGTTATTTTTCATTATTTCAGAAGGAGAACAAAAATGATGAACTTTTTAAACACTTGTTCTTTTTGACATTTTCATTTAAAAATTTTTTAAAGTTTATTTAGAGAGAGAGAGCGAACGAGCAGGGGAGGGGCAGAGAGAGAGAGGGAGAGAGCATCCCAAGCTGGCTCCGCGCTGTCAGTGCAGAGCCCAACTCTGGGCTTGACCTCTTGAACCCTGAGGTCCTGACCTGAGCCAAAACCAAGAGTCGGAAGGTTAACGGACTGAACCATCCAGGCACCCCTGACATTTTCATTTTCAAGGGGACATTGTCTACACTGTATTTCAAGGTAAATATATTCAGTTAAAACAGCAACATTCGGGCCACCTGCGTGGTTCAGTTGGTTAAGCGTCTGACTTCAGCTCAGGTCATGATATCACAGGTCATGAGTTCGAGTCCCACATCACATAGGACTCTCTGCTGTCAGCACAGAGCCCGCTTCAGATCCCCTGTCTCTCTCTCTCTCTCTCTCTCTCTCTCTCTCTCTGCCTCTCCCACACTCAAGGTCTCTCTCAAAAATAAACATTAAAAAAATTAAAAGAAAACAAAATGGCAATGTTCACTGCACCTTTTATTGATGGTGAACATTGAGCAACTTCTACTAGTCTCTCCAGCTTGTAGCATACCATACTCCGGTCTCCTACACCTGCTCCCTGTTCTCTGGACGGCTCCCAGCCCTTGGTGTGCCCCCTTCTCTTTTCACGCCCACTCATTTCAAACCTGCTCCTCTTGAGGTCTTCCCCATGTCAGGAAATGCCAATTCCATCCTTCCAGTCACTCGGGATGGAAACCTAGGCGACTTCCTCATCTCCTCTCTTTCCTTTATTGCTACATCCAGGAAATCCAGTTGGCTCTACCTTCAGAATATTTGCTGAGTCTTGCCACTTCCCACAGTGTCTCCTTTAGCTTCTATTTCATTGTTAGATGAGTCTCCTTATCCCAGGTCCCTGCTTACATGTTCATCCACTTTAATTGTTTAATAGCCTAACTTTTTATTTATTTGTGCGTGCATATTATATTTCCAGTGGTTTTCTTTTCTTCCAATGTTACTGACATACAGCACTGTAGAAGTTTCAGGCATACAGCGTAATGACTTGACATGAATATATTGTGAAACGATTACAGTAAGTTAACATCCATCATCTCATACAGATAGAAGAGGAAAAAAACGTTTTTCCTTGTGATGAGAACTTTTAGGATTTAATCTCTTAGCAACTTTCAAATATCCCATACAGTAGTGTTAACTATAGTCACCATGTTGTCCATTACATTTAGGCCTGAATTCTATCATTTACACGAGCAGCCTTAGTGTTAGTGGTAGTGCTCCTCTTCTCAAGAGCTGCCAATGGTTCCCAATTTCTCAAAGGCCAAGGCCTTACAATGGTCTAAAAAGCTTTACACAGTCTGGTCCTTCACCTCCTTCAAGTCAAAGCTCAAAAGCAACCTCCTGCGTTGATTATCCCAGTTAAAACTGGAACACTCTTACTAATCTTTTACCCTGCTCTGTTATTTCCCACAGCGCTCATCACATTCTAATAGGCCACAGAATTTGCTTATTTATTTTGTTTACTATCTGATTTATGTAATCTTTGAGATGGCAAAGGCTTTTTATATGTTTTGGTCTCTGACAGATTCCCCAATGCTTAGAACAGGACGTGACACACAGTAGGTGTTCATAAATACCGACGGCATGAATAAGTAAATTAGCATAGTAGATTAGGATAAATTAGATTACTATTAGATTACTATAGCAAATAATTTACGGAATTAAGTAGGAGTAAAAATGCAAGATCATTTAATACGTTCATCAGTATGACATCATGGTACAGTGGAAAAAGCATGGCGTGAGAGGCCACACAGGAGGGGAGAAGCCTTTACTGCCTCGGTCTAATACGCAGCAGCCTTGGTGGTTCTTCTTTTCCCTCTCCCCTTCTTGTGTACTATGCTGTCATCCTACAGAATTATCAGCGGTTCTCTAAATAAAGCTGCCTTGCTGTCTCTTCTAGGCCTGGAACGCCCTGCGCTGTGGGGGATCCTTTACTCTCTTCCCTTTCCCCTCTATTCTTCCCTTTGCCCTGAATTTAGAAATTACTGCCTCGGGGCACCTGGGTGGCTCAGTCGGCTAAGCGTCTGACTTCGGCTCAGGGCATGATCTCACGGTTCGTGGGTTCGAGCCTCATGTCGGGTTCTGTGCTGACAGCTCGGAGCCTGGAGCCTGCTTCGGATTCTGTGTCTCCCTCTCTCTCTGCCCCTCCCCCAGTCACACTCTGTCTGTCTCTCTCTAAAAAATAAACATTTAAAAAATTTTTTAAAAGAAAGAAATTACTGCCTCTGAGACTTGTTAGACCCTCTCAAGCCCGAATTACACCCCCCTACCTTTGTGCTGACTCACATAGCACCCCATGTTGTCTAAACCTGTCACCATGTATTGGGGACTCTGAGACCAAACCTGAATGTTTTTAAACACTTGTTAGCTGGCCACAAGCACAAAACAGTTATTCTCACAACTGCCAGCAGACAATTGCTTGCTAGGGCTTTAAGGATGGAAGTGAAATATGAAGAAGCATTTGGTTCCAGAATCACATTGTTGAGTCCTCTTGGCCATACAGAAATAAGTCAGGTTATCAGTTCATTTTCATTGAGGTAACTCCCCACATTGGTGAAATAACAAAACATAAATACAGTAAAACCTTAGTTTGCAACCATAACCCGTTCCGGAAACATGCTTATAATCCAAAGCACTTGTATATCAAAGCAAATTTCCTCCTAAGAAATAATGGAAATTCAGATGATTCATTCCACAACCCAAAAATATTCGTTTAAAATGATTACAATCCTGTAATACAATACAAAATAATAAAGAAAATGCAAAATAAAGAATTTTTTAATGTTTACTTATTTTTTAGAGAGAGACACACAGACTGTGAGCAGGGGAGGGGCAGAGAGCAAGGGAGACACTCTGAGCTATAAGCACAGAGCCTGACGCAGGGGTTGAACTCACAAACCGTGAGATCATGACCTGAGTCGAAGTCAGATGTTTAACGAACTGAGTCACCCAGGCGCCCCAAGAAAACACAAAATATAAAGAAAAACAAATTAACCTGCACTTATCTTTGCAAACTTTCGTGGCTGGTGTGAGGGCAACAAGAGAGAGGAGGGTTATTGTGTAGGATGACTTTCACTGTCACTAACAGATGTTGACTACAGTACAATGTGAATTAACTTGTCATAGACTGTATTTAATGCAACTGGCGATAAGGCAGCAGAGGAAAGTTTCCCTCTCTGCAGGCAGCCTGACCTAGAATGAAGCAAAGCATTCTTAGGCTTACTCTTGTCTGGAAAAGCAAAGGACTGTCCATCAGTGCTTTGAAGTGACAGAAAACACACTAGTGACAGTTGTGGGCACCTTCCAACGTTCTGAAAAATTACTGATTTCTGCCAGACACCGTGGCCAAACACCAAACACCGCATCCGAGCATGGAGATGATCATCCACAATCCCGCAGTGAGAATGAGAGAGAGAGAGAGACAGACAGAGAGAGAGAGAGAGAGAGAGAGAGAGAGAACCATTGGCTCAGTTGTGATCTTGTGACATTTGGCATCATGTACTACTTGTATTGCAAGACATCGCTCGTTTATCAAGTTAAAATTTATTAGAAATGTTTGCTTGTGGGAGCGCCTGGGTGGCTCAGTTGGTTGAGCGTCCGACTTCAGCTCAGGTCATGATCTCACCGCTCCTGAGTTCGAGCCCCGCATGGGGCTCTGTGCTGACAGCTCAGAGCCTGGAGCCTGTTTCGGATTCTGTGTCTCCCTCGCTCTCTGCCCCTCCCCCACTCACGCTCTGTCTTTCTCTCTCTCTCTCAAAAATAAATACATATTAAAATTTTTTTAAATAAATAAAAGTATTAAAAAAGAGAAATGTTTGCTCATCCTGTGGAACACTCGCAAAACAAGTTACTTACAAGGAGTGATGTCTTGAAATATGAGTAGTACGTGATGCCAAACGTCACATAATCACAACTGAGCCAATGGTTCTTGAAATTCACTTTGATACACAAGTGCTTTGGATTATAAGCATGTTTCCCAGAAGGATTATGCTCACAAACCAAGGTTTTACTATATTTCTTTTTTTTTCTAAAATTTTTTAATGTTTATTTTTGAGAGAGAGAGACAGAGTATGAGCAAAGGAGGGGCAGAGAGAGAGAGAGAGACATAGAATCCGAAGCAGGCTCCAGGATCTGAGCTGTCAGCACAGAGCCCGATGCGGGGCTGGAACTCGGGAACACAAGATCATGACCTAGGCCGAAGTCAGACGCTTAATCAATTGGACCACCCAGGCACCTCGGTTTTACTATATTTCAGATACACTGTCTCATGGGGGAAGTGCCCTTTTGAGGGTTTTTGTGTGTGTGTGTGCCCACATTCCTTTTGGATGTTTAGGGACCTGGTACTCTCCTAGCTGAGCCCAAGGCGTGGATTTAAGGACTCATGAGATTGGGGAAGAGAGGAGATGGGACAAGCCCTTTTTTTTTTCTTTTTTTAAAGTCGATTATAATCAATTTACACTTTTTTCAAATGCTTATTTATTTTTGAGAGACAGAGCGCGAGCAGGAGAGGGGCAGAGAGAGAGGGAGACACGGAACCCAAAGCAGGCTTCAGGCTTTGAGCTGTCAGCACAAAACCCAATGTGGGGCTCGAACCCATGGACCGTGAGATCATGACCTGAACTGAAGTCAGACACTTAGCCAAATGAGCCATCCAGGGGCTCCTCTTTTTTTTTTTTTTTTTTAATGTTTATTTATTTTTGACAGAGAGACAGAGCATGAGCAGGGGAGGGGCAGAGAGAGAGGGAGACACAGAATCCGAAGCAGGCTCCAGGCTCCGAGCTGTCAGCACAGAGCCAGACATGGGGCTCGAAACCTCATGCTGTGAAATCACGACCTTAGCTGAAGCCGGACCAACTGAGCTACCCAGGCGCCCCAGGACAAACCCTTTGATATGCTTAGGAGAGGGTTCCCACCTAATGATTACAATTCTGACTTACAGATGGCGAGAGAAGACATCCCTGTTTAGGGATCTCTAGAAGTCATGTCCTGTTTAAAGCGACTGAAGTTTCCTTGTGATGGCTTTAGGTTTTTGCTTTGCTAGAGAATTGGAGGGAGAGTCAAGTTTGTGAGGCAGGAAGTACACAGAAAGAGCTGGAGAAACGTGGAGATGTGATGACACACCAGAAAGCTAGAGATAGATAATAGACAGAAGCTATGAGGAGCCATTCCAAGCAACAGGTGACCAGCAACAACCAAGGTATGTGGGCATTAGCCAGGAAGCCTCCAACATTCACGAAGACACGGATTTCCTGTCAGTCATGCAACATAAAGTCTCAAGTTATTCTACTGGGTTGTAAAAACAACAAAGTTGAAAGGCTGGAAAATTTGGGGACTCTCAGATTGCATTAAAAAAAAAAAAAAAGCTTAGGAGCACCTGGGTGGCTCAGTCAGTTAAGCGTCTGACTCTTGATTTTGGCTCAGGTTGCCATCTCTCAGATCGTGAGATCGAGCCCGGAGTTGGGCTTGGGATTCTCTCTCTCTGCCCCTCTCTGGCTTGCATGTGCACGCTCTCTTTCTCAAAAGAAATAAACTTTAGAAAAATATTATTATTGTAGTAATCTCTATACCCAATATGAGGCTCGAACCCACAACCCCAAGATCAAGAGTAGCATGCTTTTCCGACTGAATCACCCAGGCACTGCTCAGATTGCATTTTGAAGGTTCTGTCTGCAATAGGGACCAGAAAAAATATTTAGGACAACAGCTACCAACCTGTTGGAATGTGTCAGTGTACAGGTCTTGGTGTGTACCAGCGGAAGTTGGTACTGATTTGGGAGGATGCTGGTGCATCCTGAGGGACTGAGATGGACCGGACCCCAACAAGATGCCTTAAAAACCATCAACAGCTATAAAGTCCCTGTCCAAACAGTCTTCAAGAGGAAAGGGAATGCATATGTAACTTTATTAGAGTTCACCGAAAATACAACTCTTTGATTCCCAGAGATTAAAGTGGGAGCTAGTTACATGAAAAGTGACTTATCACAGACGCTAGGCTTCTGAAAAGCCAAAAAAAAAAAAAAAAAAGTGGGCAAGGAAAGGTTATAGAGTATCCTAAATCCTCACAACCCCCTTCCTTGGAACTTCCTTCCAACTCTACCACCATTCTTAGACCCAAGCCTCTAACATGCCTCGGGACATTTCAGACTGCAAGGTAGCAGATTTGAGGAGTATCCTGTAATACTTATGTTAGAGGGCTAGGAAAAGACAGCCTCCCTTTCCCCAGTGGGACTCTACCAGTGTGAAAAGATGCCCTCAAGGTATTTGGGAGCTCCCATTACTTTCCAGTAATTGGTGGGAAAAGTAATTGAATACAGGAATTACCTAGAGGAGTTAGTATAAATGATGTGGTTTCACTTTACTTGGTGTCAGAGAAGCAGAATGCTCCTTACAGCACTAGACCCATCTATACCCTTTTTTTTCTTAAATGAAAGTGAGGGAGGTATCATAGATCACGTATAACTTTTTTTTTTTTTTTTTTTGAGGAATGGACTCTACATAGTAAATATACAGATTGGTGAAAAGACACAGCACACAGAAACAGTACTTTTAAAAAAGACGTTTTGGATATAACGGAATGTCATATATGAGGCCACGTCATGCCATAAGGGGTGTAATGATCACAGTGGTTCATGACATTACTCACTGTAGGTATATATACCAGCTACACACAACACAGACACATTTCAATTCCTGCTTGATTCAAGAACGTAAGTCTCTCTCTGTACAGGTCAGTGCTACACTATGTATACCTCAAAGTGTATGTTTGTTGGCTAATACACAAGAATCAAAATTCACCCATTTTAAATGTTCAAGAATAATGTATGAAAACGCAAATGTTCAAAGTTATATGTATGTCATTTTAAAGTATATTTTATGGCTTACAGTTTTTTAAAGCTTGTTTTATAGTTTAAATCAGAAAAAGTAAGCTTATTTCCCTATTTCCTTAGGATTCAGGTGATTCTTTATTTTTTCCCACGAACTAGTCTACTTCAGCAAAAAAGTACACCGTGTGCTATCTTGGCCTCTTGGGAAACATGACATGTTCAAGTTTGCTAGAAAGAGATAATGATCGCTTTTAGCCACACACCTCACTGTAAATTCATGAGGATATTGGTGTAGAGAGAAAAAATGGCGGTGGGGGGTGGAGTGGGGGTTAGGGTAGGAGATCCTCAGTTTTAGATTAGAAAGGGGCACTGGATGACTTAATTTAAGGTTAGTTGTAGAACCACTGGCCTCCAGCTGTGTATTTCTGTCATTTACATTTTTCTCACAAAGAGGTTTCACAATAATAAATTTACAAAACAGGCTTTAGTATGGTTCTACATTCTTAAATCAAGTACGGCGATATATTTAAAAAACATTAGCTCAAATTCTACAGCTGATTTATTTAAAAAGAACAACCACCCCAAAAATCACTGCTCTCTGAATGTTCGTTCTTGCCATCTTATTTTGACGCAAATAGAACAGCGTTTTTAGATCCGACATTTCTGTGGGGCAGACATGCCGTTTTCTATGAATTTTCCCACCTCTGGGAAATGCATTCCCGAAAGAGTAATTGCTGTGCAATAAGCCAAGTGGAACTATGACGCAATAATCTCCTGCAAGTTGCTTTACAAAAATGATGTCATTTGGCGCAGAAGTAGTCAATTTTATAAAACAGGTAGGTAGGGCAAGGCTTCCTCCACGTCGTCGCAGACTCCCCCACCCCCACCGTGGTATTCAAGATGCAAAAAGACATTTTCCGGGCGCCCCAACCCTCAACTTTGTCGAGGGTGGGCGCACCCGCAGTAGCTTGAGACCACCGCTCATGCAGACTAAGCGAGACCGCTGCGAGGGGATAAGCACCACCCGGCGTTCCCAGCCCCGACGGCGACGCCACGAGGGAAACCGCGTCGAGCCGAGGCCGCAGTGCAGCGCCCGGCCGCCTTATTCTCTCGGTGGGGCCCGCCGGCGTGGCCGGCTTGAACGTGGGGCCCCGCGGGCGTGGGACAGCCCTGCCCCCACCCCGCTCCCACACCCGCTCCCGCTCCCCCGGCGCCGGAAGTGACGCGCGCTGGCTGAAAGATGGCGGCATTGGCGCTCGACCAGGGGGAAGGTAAACACCCTCCGGGCCGTGGCCCGCGCGCGGGCCCCCTCGAGGCGCCGATGGGGGACGAGGGCGCCTCCGAGGCCTGCTTTCCAACTGTTGCCTTCCCACCCTTCGACCTCCCTACCCGCGTGGCAGGCTTCCGCGTTGCGACGACGGCGCATGGAGCCCCCTGCCGGCGGGCCCCGCCTCCCTGGGCCGGCCCCGGGCGGCTCCCGCGGCCCGCAGGGGGCGCGCGGCCCGGAGCGGCCCCTGGCTCGTGGCCCCGCACGCTCCGCCCCTTGCCCGCCCCTTTCCCGCCTTCCTCCACCCCCGGCGTGGGTGATCCTGAGGCTCGGCGCGCTTCGGGGCAGAAGCCCGGAGACGCCGTCGTCGACGCCGCTACCACCCGTGCATCTGCCGCTGCCCGCAGCCCCCCAGCCCCTTTCCCCGCCCGTGGCCCCGAGTCGGCCCTCCAGCCGAGCCCCGCCGGGCGCCGCGAGGCTCCTGGCGTTGGCAAGGCCGGGCCCGGCCCCGACGCCGCGCCGCCTTGCGCCTTGTGCCGAGCCCGACTGTCTCGACTCGCGACTCAGCGCTGTCTTCTTTCCCAGGACTGGTTCCGAGGGGGCCGCAGGCGCGCAGACTCGCCCCCCGCCGGAGCGCGCCGGCCCGGCCCGGGAGCGGCCCCTTGTAGAGGTTCGAGGAGCCTGCCGAGTGCCATCCCGGGGCCCGACCGCCCACCGCCTGGCCCGCCGGCCCGCTTCTTCCTGATGCAGACTGCCGTCCACTAGAGGCTGGACAGACCCCCGAGGTGCGTAGCCGCCCCTGGCCCTCCGGCCTGCAGGAGCCCGGGCTTCGTCCGCGTCCCCGCGCTCGGCACCGATTTGGTAGCCTTTTCTGCACAGACCCGAGTCAAACATTTGGTAGACGCCGGGAACTAATTTGTCTTTGAGTTTACTTAAATTGTTTGAAATCTAATTTTTTTCAGGGGGGGGGGGAGAAGGAAGAAGCATAATTCAGCCATTTTTTGCAGCACACAGCTGCAGGTACCATGATTATTTTCTCCCTAACCCGTTCCTTCCCTTTAAAAATTCTGTTTATGCCTGGAATAGAAGTATGCGAAATGCGAGGCATAAAACGTGGAATCAGAAGGTCTGGGTTCGACCGGGTGACGCTGAGAAAATCGCTTACTGATCCTCGGTTTCTTATCTATGAAATCTAGTCGGTAATAGCCACATCACAGGGTAGTGAGGACTATATGAGGTCATATATATGAAAATAACCTATAGCTGTAAAGTGTTGTAAAAATGCAAAGCAATTTTTTAAGTAACCCTTGCCAGAGTGGTTAACGTTGTAGTGGCTAACTGTTGCTGCCTCTTTTTTTTTTTTTTTTTTTTTCTGTATTATAAGAGTAAGCAATAAGTACGGAATAGCGAAGCAGTGCTGTGAATCGACCAGATATATAATAGTCACGTTGCTTGGCCTTCTTCCTACGAAATGCTAACTGCTTATTTAAATAACGGTATTCTTTAATTCAAATTTAACGTTACTGTAGTGCTTTGCTTTTCATTTTTCTAGGCCGCTTATGCCCGTTTTCTTACTCGGAATATTTATTTAACACTTTGTGTTTAGTCTTCTGTGTTTTCCGAATTTACATTTATTTTTGTTGATCTGATTAAATTGTAACTTAGAAAATGCTTTTAAGGTATATTCTTTAATTTTAATGCTGTTTTTCATATCTAGGGAACAGGATGCCTGGATATCTCTACTAATTTGAAAATTATTTTTGAAGAGCTCACAAATGCATTCAGATTTCTGTAATTCTTAACAGATCTAGAAATGTGTAGAAATTTTCAACTTTTTGGCAATGTACTAGTATTTGTGTAATTTAATTTTCTTTTTAAGTCATCACAACACTTAGTAGGTGCTTAAAACCAGTTTTTCAGTGGTAAAGGGTGTTAATTTGCGCTCTATTGCTGATTTAACTTGGGAGAAATAATAGAATAGTAATATTTGTGGTTTGGACTTATTTGTCAGATTTTATAATACATATGTGTAAAAACAGATCAGTATGGAATAATTCTTACTGGGTACATCAAAAATGTACCATGTAGTATGTTTTGGTTTAAAAATGGCCCACAAAAAGTGAAAGAGAAGCATTTTTCTTAGTATATTGTTATTTTTAGCCAACAAATGGTTTTCTGAGACTTTTTATTTTATAATCTAATCCTGGTTGTTTTTTAGAGTATGCTTTTGTGTTTTGTAAAAAGATCGAGTAATATAAGTGGGTAGGATTAAATTAGATGGTAGAGCCTCTTGTAATGTGCTAGGCTTTTATACATCGGACTTATCGTTTGTCCTGAAGAAAAAATTTTGGTAAATCATTGCTTTATTGGGAATTTCAAGGTTTGACCTTCTCTCTGCCTTGATTTGGGTTATCTGGGGCAAAAATCTTGGAACCAGGGCTGGCTTGGCCTTCATGGGTGTTCAGAAGGGCCTCGAAGTTGGTATAATAATCTGCACATAAAACTGGCATTGTACAATATAAAGGTGAATGATGAAACTCATGCTAATTTAAATTTTTAATTTTTCTTTACTTAGAACGCGTTAAACAGCAAATAAAAAAACACCAATAAGTCGAGAGATACCTCAGAAGAAAGGAGAAAACTTTTTATTTTAGTACCTTTAACGACACTTTTTTCCAGCTTTTGGATAAGGGGGCCCGAATTTTCATTTCAGTTGCGTCCCAAAAATTAGCTGGTCTGCTGTCAGCTCGCCCTTCACTTTGTAAATATTTTAAGAGTAAATAACGTTAACTGTAAGGAGAATTAATATTTAGTTTGAGAGGTTGGATTAATTTATTAGCGTATATTTTCTCTGAACTGGCATGCGGTAGTTTGTGTGGGGTTTTTTTATTGAAAAGAAATTAAGAGTCACTGGTGAAGCCTTGTAGGATACTGATTAAACATAGAGGCTCTGAAGTGGGACGGACCCCAACTCCACCGCTTAAGGATCAGGGCCTCGGGCAGGTTTCTTAACCTCTGTGAGCTTTGATTTTTCTCATTTTTAAATCAGGGGTGGTTACAGAACATGGATCGTTATGCGGTAAATGAACGGATAAATTTATCTGTTCATCCAACAAATATTTATTAAGCACTTATTATGTGCCAAGCGCTGTTATTTCTAGGTTGTGAGGGATACAACAGTCAAAGCAAAACCAGAAAAAAGAAAAACAACCCAAACAGTAAACTAAACAAGGACTCAATTTTAATATACTATAGAGAAAAACTAAGCAGAAAAGTAAAGTGAGGATTTCTGGCAGTGGGTTTTGTTTTTTTGTTTGTTTGTTTGTCTTTAATTTTAAAGATGGGGTTTGGGGAAAGCCTCACTGAGATGACACTGGAGTAAAGGCCTGAAGGGAGCCCTATGTATCTGGAGATATAGTGATCCAGGTAGAGGGAACAGCAAGTGTAGAAGTCTTAGGATGGGTGTATGGCTGGTTTTCAGGAAATAGCAAAAGAGGCCAGTGTATCTGGGGCAAGGGGTACAAGGGGGAGAATAATAGGAGATAATACTATTATTGCTATTTTAAGAATCATTGGAGGGGCTCTTGTGGTTCATTTTTGCTGTGGGTATATGTTGTATTGCCGCTGGTACAAAAGTGGAAGGCCTTTTCAGAATTAGAAATTTTAACTTTGGAAGAAATTAGAAAAGGGGAGGTATTTCCTCAGATACTCTGTTTTTAATATAAGGCCTTTAAAGCTCATCTGGTTGAATCATTGAAGCAAATAAGAACAGATAGAAAATTTATTCTTTGTCTCTGATAAAATCATTGAATTTAGTTAATGATTCTACATCATTTAAAGATTTGCAGGAAATCTGTATCAGGACATCAAGATCCCTTCCAAAAGATTTAGTTTGTTTGTATAATTCTTGTAGAGAACTAAAATGTTAACACTATAATATTGATGTTTTCTTGTTAGGATATAACTTAGAAGATTTGGAGTTTTATTCCCCAGTAGAGGCTTTTCCTAGAATTCTCACTGGATCCAATCTCTAAAGGCTAGGGAAGCTGTTTTCCATGACATCACTCTTGGACTACTACTGCTTGTAGTGAGAAATAGGCAGAGCATTAAATGAAAATCTTCTGATGAAAAAATAGCATTGAAGCAGGAGTGGTTTTTTTTTTTCTTATAAGTTTTCTTGTGGTATAGAATGATTAAATGCTAAACATACCTGAAAAGTGAAGTAATTTGGATAATAGGTGCCAACCTGGCTGGAGGACCCAGAGCCTTCCTAAAAGCTCAGTTAAACGGTCATTTGCAGTTTGGTACTGAGTTGTAAGAACATTTAGATAGATAAGAAAGAATTTCCAGTATTAAGTAAATTAAAGTTATGTTGCCTTGCCTCCCATATTAAACTGAGTTGTCTCTCAATTTGAATAGCGTATCCAAGAATAAAATGACTGCTAATATAGGATGTTTTTACATTTTTCTTGCTTTTAGATTGAGAAGTTAACCACTTTGAGATTGCTGAACTTAAAATTTCTTTTTTATAAGTTAACAGAAATTGTGAGAAACTCCATGATTCTATTTTTGTCTATAGTAAGCCTTGCATTTTCTTTTCAGTGTGCGAGTATGGGATTTTCTGCATTAGGCATCAGCTTTGGTAAGCCACCAGTTTGAGGAAGAAGGTAGTATGAAATAATTTAAATTTTTCGTTGAAAACAAGTGTATCAAGCTTTGAGAATCTAGCTTTTGTTCCGAATGACTTAAGATTTTGTATGAATTTTCAAGGAGCTTTGGGAGGAACGTGAAAGCAGTAAATTATTGCTTAAGGCATAAACATGGAGGTTGATTTTGAAATACCTTCTATTTAAGTGCCTAAAATTTTGCCTTGAGATTGGAATGGCAGCCTTCTAACTGAAAAGGAAGCATTTAATTTCTTTGCGTTTAATTTCCTGTCCAATTTTACCCCCATCAGACTTCTTTCTTTACTGGTCACTAGAGAGTTTGAACTGTTAGAAATTTCTGTGATATAAATAGCAGTAATAGTCTTCCAGGGCAGAGGTAGGAAGAATATGTTTTGTGCATGTGTGTGTTGTCATCAATCTCTTAGACCGTCAGGAGCACTCAAACCTTTTGGTCTCAGGACCTCATTATTCTCTTAAATATTTGGAGGACCCTTAAGAGCTTCTGTTGATGTGGGTTGTATCTATTTATATTTACTAAAATAGAAATTAAAACAGGGAAATTTAAAAAATATTTGTACATACAGTTTATTTAAAAAACCCATTACAGGTTAATCTGAATAACATTTTTTTAATGAAAATTAACTGTCTTCCAAAACCATACTAAACTTGGTGAGAAGAGTGGCATCATTTTGCAGATCTGATTAATGTCTGACTTAAAGACAGTGGGCTTCCTATAGGCTTCTGCATTCAGTCTGTTACCGTATCACACGTGTAGCCTCTGGAAAACAGAGAATGAAAGTTCTGGAAAAGACAGACAACTTTTAAAATTATGACTCTGAAAATAGTTTTGACTTGGTGGATTTCTTTTAGGGGACTAGGACCTCATTTATCCCTGGACTGTACTTTGAAAATCACTATACTAATCATTCTTAGGTGTAGAAAATACGAAGGTTTCTCTTTAATCAGTGCCAAGTTTATGAAACAAGACAAACTCTTCAGTATTTTTTTCCTAGTGAAGTAATTATGTCTTGTCATTTAGTTTTAAGTTGGTTCCCCTTTTGAAAAAAAAAAAAAACCTGCCATTTGAAATTCTGAAGGCCAAGTGTAGAATATTTGTGTGTGTGTGTGTGTGTGTATGTATATATATATATATATATATATATATATATATTTAATCTGATGATCTGTTTTGAAAAGTGAGGATACAGAATTTATGTGCATGGAACATCTTGTAAGTCAGTAAATACCTCTTCTCAAAACCCCTGAATGGATTTTTTTCGCCAGACCTCATTGATTTATAGTCCTTATTTGAGTTTAGTTTTACAGAGATTCATTCTTAAAACTATTTATTCCATGAATTGCTATAATTTTAAAGAAAATTCTTATGCATAAGATTTTGTGGGTTTTTTTTTGTATCCTTATAATTTCCTCTTTGTAGGTATTATTTTTTTTTGTTTGCTTACATGGGTGTTTTGTGTTTTTATTTTAAGCCTCACTTTTTTTTCTTTTCTTTGTAGCTTCCAGGGTATGGATTGTGAACAAGTTGGTTTTGTTTCACATGTTCCTTTGTAAGTTTGGTTGTTTGATGCCTTAAACATGGATGTTGTAGCTCTGTGCTGCCCAATAGAATATAACACAAGACACATGTAATTTAAAATTTTTTACAGCCACAGTTTTTTTTTAAAAGTAAAAAACAGGTGAGGTTACTTTTAGTGCATTTTATTTAACCCATTATATCTAAAGTATTATTTCAATGTGATTAGTACAAAAAATTGTGTAAAGAGATAATTTACAGGGTTTTTTTGTACTAAATCTTCAAAAATCTGGCATTCATTTTATACTGAGAGCACATCTCAATTTGGACGAGCCACATTTCAAGTGCTCTATATCCCCATGTCTAGTGGCTTATATATTGAACAGCACAGATACAGAGAGTGGCTACCCTGGTTAGGGCAGAAAAACTTGAAAAGCCCATAAAAGCTAGAAAATTATACTTGTGTGTTGAGAAAAAGTAGAAAATAATGCCATTGTAAAATGAAGTCCAGTGTTTTGACTACCAGTAAGAGATCTCCTGATCTCTTAGGAATTTTCATTTTAATAAACTTTAGGGAGATGTGGGGTCTGTAGAGGTGATTTTGAGAGGTACCAAGTTCCTATGGTTTTTTGTTTTGTTTTGTTTTGTTTTTTTTTTGGATGGTAAAGGAGCATTAGGCAAGAGTTGAACAATGAAAGCCATCATTGATTGACCTCTGGTGGATGCCTTGCTCTGGGCTAGGCATTGAAGTGACTTTATTTAATCACTACCCCAATTCAATAATAAGGTGGTGGTGATGATAATTCCTAATGTATGAATGGAAACTGAGGTCAGGAAGTTAACTACATTTCTCCAGGTCATGCAGGTGGTGAGTACTAGAAAGCACTCTAATTTCAAAAGTTTTGCTCTTTCTAACAAAACACATTTTTTTTGTAAATTAAATTCTAGTTTTAACTCTATTTCTAACTAGTTGTATGACCTTGAAAAATTTCACCCATAGACCTTAGTTTCTTTATCAAGTTAGAGTTGGCCTGGCTCCTAAGAGACTTCACTGATAAGACAGGTTGGGGTTCTAAGGAAGTGCTGTTGCTAGGGAGAAGGGTTCTCTAGAGACAGCTGGACTTGTTTGTTTGTTTGTTTGTGATCTCTACGTGCTCTGTGGGACTTGAACTCACAACCCCGAGATCCAGTCGCATGCTCTACTGAGTGAGCCACCTAGGCTCCCTGAGGCAACTGGACTTTTAAAGTGGCCGTTTGACTCTCTTGGTTCCACTAGCACCAACTGAAGGGGCCTAATAATGAGCCCTAACATTATGGTGTACTTAAGGGCCATATACTGTCTTTACATGTATTAACTAAGTCTGTACGTGTATTAACTCCTGCAGTCCTCACAGCAACCTGTGAGGAAGGTTCTGTTGATACTGGTGCCTGCTTTTTACAAGTGAGGACATTAGAGCACAGAGAGGCTCAATATCTTGCCCCAAGTTCTCAAAGCTAGGAAGAAGTTAGAACCAGGATTCAAAACAGGCATATGACTCCACACCTGTGCTTTTAACTCAACTATTTCCATTTAGAGATTAAATGTTGGTCAGTTAATCACGGAGTATTTTATTGTTTTCTCCTTATAAAAATAAAAATACAAAATACTGCTGTTGCTCTAAAGCTATTACTTATTAGTCTTATTGATAGATGCACCAAACTTTTTCATGTAGAAGTTACTGATAAGTCCCAGCTATCACAAATTAGTTTTAGAAATCAATTTAGATCAAGTAAACTTCACAAATGAATTGCTAAGGCTTGAAAAATAGCTACAGGTTATTTAGCCTGCACACCTACGTAAGTGCATTATACCTCTGTAAAGTCTTATAAAAAGTAGGAGAATAAATGAGAAATTATCTGACTAAAAATTTTGAGGTCCTCATGGTGAATGTTCTCAATTTTACAGATGCAGAGATAAGACCAAGAAGGTTTGAGTAACTTAAAGTATAGCAGTTTCTGTTCTAAAACCTTATTAGTTAGGGACCATGGTTATGTGAAGGGAAAACACACCTATAGTAGTAAAGTAGGAATTTGTTCCAAGCATGGAAGGATTTCTCTTAGAACCCAAGGGCAGATATAGAGCTGAGCCTAGGAACTGGAAAAATGAAGGTGTTAGGGAGCACTCCCTGTCCTCTTGTCTTGGCTTTATCCTTCTTTCTCAGTTCACTGGCTTTCTCTGATATTCGGCCCACATGGCAGGCAGAAGTTGGTGCCTACAGCTGCTTTTTGACATGTTCCAGTTCCAGTCATACACAGTCAGTGCACGTCTCTCTCTTTTTCCTTTTTCTAAATTCTTGACAAGAGAGTGTTCCTCTTGACTCATATTTCCCACCCCAGTCTGACCGTATGTGACTGGACAGGATCACAGAGTGAAGCCTGCCTGCTTGGAGTCCCCCTTGGTGTGCTGGATCCCAGAGGAGTATGGGTGCTGTCCTTATATTTTTTAGGGTCTTTTGACTCACAGTTTACCAATCATTCTCCTTTTTTTTTTTTTTTTTTTCTTCTTTGCCCTATGATGTTTCTACCATAGTAAGTATCTGGAACCTAGATTGCTTTTTTTTTTTTTTTTTTTGAGAAATCATAGTTTCTCCTTTTATTTTTATTTTAAAAAATTGTACTTTTTAGGGGCGCCTGGGTGGCTCAGTCGGTTAAGCATCTAACTTCAGCTCAGGTCATGATCCTGGGGTTTGTGAGTTCGAGCCCCGCGTCTGGCTCTGTGCTGATAGCCTGGAACCTGCTTCAGATTCTGTGTCTCCCTCTGCACCCCCCCCCCCCCCCCCCCCGGCTCACACTCTGTCTCCCTCTGTCTCTCAATAATAAATGTTAAAAAAATTTTTTAATTGTACTTTTTAAAATTCAAGTATAATTAACATGGTCTTATGTTAGTTTCAGGTGTACAGTATAATGATTCAACAATTTTATGCATTTCTCAGTGCTCATCAGGAGAAGTGTACTCTTAATTCTCTTTATTTTCACCCATTCCCCCTGCCAGCTTCCCCTCTGGCAATCACCAGTTTGTTCTCTGTATTAAGAGTCTGTTTTTCGTCTTTCTTTCCTTGTTCATTTGTTTTTTAAGTTCTACATATGCGTGAAATCATATGGTATTTGTCTTTGACTTATTTCACTTAGCAGTATATTCTCTAGGGCTGTCCCATGTTGTTGCAGATGGCAAGATCTCATTCTTTTTTTAATGGCTGAGTAATATTCTATAGTATGTGTATGTATGTACATACACATACACGTGTTCTTTATCCACTTATTGATCAGTGGACACTTGGGTTGCTTCCATATCTTGGTTACTACAGATTAGTACAGTCACTGTGGAAAACAGTGTGGAGGTTCCTCAAATAATTAAAAATAGAATTACCATATGACCCAGTTATTCCACTTCTTGGTATTTACTCAAAGACGAAAACATGAATTCAAAAAGATATATGCCCCTCTATGTTTATTGCAGCATAGTATCTCCTTTTAAAAATTTCCTTCAGATGAAACCTTTTCCAGAAAGGTGAATAATAGCTGTTGGAGACCTTATCAGATAGTGATAACTGTTGAATAGAGAGTGTTACTTTGACAGGAAGTGAAATATATGGTATTCTAGGCATTGTCAAAATAACAGATGAATAAAACACAAAGAAGCCTATTCTCACGTATACAAACCCTGAGGTCGAGTCTTCTATTACTAAATCTCCATTAAACGTGACCAGTATCTTGACAAGTCACAGTGATAATTGGTGTCCATAATGATCCTGAGAAAGATAATGAAATATCAGACATTTCATCTGGTCCAATTTATTGTATTTTTAAGTTCCAGTTATTTTGAAAACTGATCATTAGTGTGATGTGGGTAGTCTGCTATTAACCATAATGTTTGATTATTCAGATACCACGCCGTGTGACGTTCCTTTTGTTCCCAGTGCGCATTTGTGTATGTATGCCTCATATCACTTGGAAGATTCTAAGCTCATTAATTTTACCTTTAAAAATAATTCACGAAAAAACCCCTCATATCTTACTTTAATCTCGAATGTGTTAGTAAAGTTGTTTTGCCAAGAATTACTTGTAGCGTCTAAATTATTTTATATCTGTTTTCCACATGGTAGACAAACCTCTTGTGTTCTGCCTTCAAAGTGAAAATATAGCTTTTGGAACAATGGAGTACTAATAAAAAACTTGATAGTAATTTCACTGTGTGCATACTTTGCTGTCTTAGGTAAGTGATTGTATATATATATAATTTAATCAGTAAGACTTGCAGGTAAGTTAGGGACAAATTGAGTGAGAGAGTCACCTAGACTGCCTCTTGGTAAGATGAGGAATATGGAAGAAAGAACCGGTTGGGAGAAGGTCATATTACGATTACTTTTAGACATGATGTTTTTGAGATCCCAGTGGGACACAAGAAGAAATGTTTAGCAACCATTCACTATTTGGACAGAGATAGTCAAGGTTTTGGTAAAGGTAGGTGTTAGAAGAAACCATGGGTTTAGATGAGATCATTGAAGGAGATACGGTGTTAAGATGAAAAGAGAAAAGGTCCGAGAACAGAATTCTGGGGAACACCAGTGTTTAAGGAACAACTCAAGAAAAATGAGGCCAGGGAGGAGATTGAGAAATAAACAGCCCAGGAATAGGAAGAGAATCAGGGAAGTAATTTCATGAAACTGAGCCAAGGGAGTAAGTCATGTTGCGGAAGGATTCTGCAAAATAGGGACTAGTCTATAACCATTGGACTTGGCGATTAGTTTTTCTTAATATTTTTAAAAATGAATTTTCAAAACAATCATATACTTTTGCTGCAGATAGATTAGAAAACACAGGTCAGCAAAAGGGAAAAAATTAGAACTTCTTGATACTCTGCCATCCCGAGATAACCATTTTTAACATTTTGGCATATTATTCTTTCAGACTTTTGTCTTGCTGATTAACAAAGGTGTTTTTTTTTTAAGGTGACTTCAGATGGGGGTAACTACTGAATCAATGGGTTAATACATCAAGAAGTTAAATATGGGGTGTCACAGATAACATTGATGAAACAAAGAAAAATACCGTGATAGTCTACTCACAAGATTGGATACGTAGAGCTGTTAGCATGTCCACAGAAGATGCCTTTCACTTTCAGCATCAGAGGCTTCTTCCAAATCCAGGGTGCAGAGGGGATTCCTGAAAGGCACATTCCCCCATGCCTAACATAATGCCTGGCACACAGAAGTACTCTTTTAGCAAGTAAAGGAGGAGGTTTTGGTAATAGAGTGGGGAGATTGGAAAGGAAAGAACTTGGGAGATTGTGTCCAACACCAGAAGATCTAAGCTGGAGAAGGATACAGGTAAAGTTTGGAAACGATAGACCAAGTGAAAAGGGAGGCAAAGATTAAGCCAGAGTGAAGAGTCGACAGTTAAGATTTTAGATGGGGACCAGTTATGGATTGTGTTGACATCTAGCAGGTACAGGAATAAGATTTTAAAATGGAGTAAAGAGGGAGGCCGAAGCAGTTGAGGTGGTCAGGGAAATTTGACTCTTCAGGTTTTGGATGAGTGGTCTTATGTGAACATCGAAGAGGTGGAGAACATGAGTCTTAGCCAGGTGCCAAAGTTGTTGGCAAACGTGCATGAGAGAGTGATCGATCTGGATGTGTGTTTGTGACAAGTGACAAGAAGCAATAGAAGATGAATTTTTATCTGAGCAAAAGGCCGTGTTTTAGAAAAAGGACAGTAGAGAGCTAAAAAGGAGCCTTAGAAAGTAGGTTTATAAGCTATAGAGGAGTATGTTTTCATATTTAAATCAGACTGCGGGAAAAACTTTGTGACCAGCAGGAGGCTGTAGGGGAGTTTGTTTTCACTGAAGCAATATTCCACAGGGCACAGTGGAAAGGGTAGGGAGGGAATTCGGGGAACGGAGGAGGCCCCAAGCTGTGTGAGGTTGAGAGGAGAGGATAGATGGCTGGCGGGCAGGGTATGAGGGAGGGTGCTTGTGTGAAAAGGAGAAAATTGCTTTGCTTCATAAACAGTCTAATAGACTGAATTAGTTGATTTTGCTTCGGAGATCTAATTATCAGTCCACTGTCTCGGCTTCATTTCTCGGATATGCAAAAATGTGGTTTAATTCCCTTTAAAAATTATATATTTATATTTTAAATATATAAGCAATGTGTGATCATTGTTTTCTTAGGATAAGGTTAATGAGGTAAGTAAAAAAGAAAAGGTAAACTTCAACATTTCTTGAAATCCCATTACCCAGGGACATCGTTTTGGTATATATTCCTCCAGACTTTTTCTCATCTAAACATACGTGTGTGTATTTAATTTTGGAAAATGCACCAAGTAAACTGTAGTTGTGTGCTTTTTTGTTTTTTCACATAACAGTACCTAATAAATATCCTTTGTCAGAGTAGGTATATTGCTGCCATCATTTTTAGTTGTTAAAGTTATCCATTATAGAACTGCATGCACCATATTTATTTAATAATCTCTTGTTGGGCTTTTGAATACTTTCCAGTTTTTTTTTATTGTAAGTAAGGCTAGAAAGAAAATCTTGTGTGTGTACAATTTGGCGTATTTATCTCATTATTTCCTTTGGGTAAGTTTCTAAGAGTGTTCAAGGTCAACTGTGGTACTTTTTGGTTTGGTTTCTTTCTTGTTGTTTTTTCTCATAATTTAGCGTTTGGCTGAGAAATTCTTTTTGTGTTGAAAATCTGGGAACATATTGAAATATATTTGGTGAACGGTGTAAAATCAGTGGGATAGGCATATATTGTTTGTAAGTTAACAATTTACCATTGTTTGATAGATACGTGATCATTTAGATATATTTTTCCCCAGGTAGGGAAGCCAAAACATTATCCTGCAAACCTTTAGGTTGTCTTCTCCCAAAGGGCTTGGACATTTATGATTTAGGCAGTGGAATTGAGATGATTATGAAAAATTGTTTAAGCTCTTAAGTTAACAATGTCTTCAGAATGCATGGAAATGATTAACACAGTTTTCTTTGATTACCTTTCTTCCAGGTGATTCATGGCAGGGGACGTGGAAGGATTCTGTTCCTCCATCCATGACACCAGTGTCTCTGCTGGGTTCAGAGCACTGTATGAGGAGGGATTGCTTCTTGATGTCACTCTGGTTATTGAAGATCATCAGTTCCAGGCCCATAAAGCACTCTTGGCCACCCAGAGTGATTACTTCAGAATTATGTTTACTGCAGACATGAGGGAGCGAGATCAGGACAAAATTCATTTAAAAGGTTTAACTGCTACTGGTTTCAGCCACGTGCTTCAATTTATGTACTATGGAACTATAGAACTGAGTATGAATACTGTTCATGAGATCCTTCAGGCTGCCATGTATGTTCAACTTATAGAAGTGGTGAAGTTCTGCTGCTCTTTTCTGTTAGCCAAAATCTGCTTAGAAAATTGTGCAGAAATTATGAGACTCTTAGATGATTTTGGTGTTAACATCGAGGGAGTCAGGGAGAAGTTGGACGCCTTTCTGCTAGACAACTTTGTGCCACTCATGTCCAGGCCTGACTTCCTGTCTTATCTTAGCTTTGAGAAGCTCATGTCTTATTTGGATAATGATCATCTGAGCAGGTTCCCAGAGATAGAGCTGTACGAGGCTGTGCAGTCTTGGCTGCGGCATGATAGAAGACGCTGGAGACATACCGATACCATCATACAGAACATCAGGTTTTGTTTGATGACCCCATCCAGTGTTTTTGAGAAGGTTAGTGCATTTGAAAGCAATAGATAGGACTCATATAGGTGACATTCCCAGGCTTGGTCAGGAGCTAAAAAGAGAATGAATAGTTTATAAGAATAGTTTATGTGTAAGAAGTCTGATTTGTTGTAGCTTGTGCATTTAGGTTTTTAAAAACACATTTTGTGGGTGAAAGATGAACCAGGTAGGTAGTAGAGTAGTTTGTTTTAAGTTGAAGCATAATTACGTAATGCAAAATATTTCAGGTTTGCTTTAGCTCTTCTTTCTTTTCACAAAGTAATTACATCTGAACTGCATCAGGCTAGCTCTGTTTTTAAAAATTAATTTAAGTGATACATGCTGAAATTAGAGTTGAGAGGAGTTTTGTAGTTCTGAATGACGTGCATTAAAGCACTTTGGTGTTCCTCTAAAACGTAGTGAGTAAACATAAAATAGCTTTTGAAAACCAATAGGCCCTAGTGGTGATTCTTCCCTACCCATACCTAGTTGATTTTCTTCCCTGCTCTTCAGTAGTTCTGTTTTTCCCATTTCACTGTGAATACTAACTAAATTTAACCATGAAAACATGTTTATGTCTAAAACCATTGTTTTGGCATTTCTAACTAAATAGGCCATCAGTCATCTATCTACATTGATCAAACATCCCTGTGCACATTTTACCATGTAACAGTTCTCTCTTAAAAATAGTCTTTCTTCAAAACAGCCTTGCCCTTTTTGCATGTAAGCATATTTCATTTTTATGTCAGAGTCTCACTTGTGATCCTTTCTTGCGGAAAGGAGAGAAAGCGGTTTCAGTAATTGCTTAACTTAATTGGTTTCTAATCACATGGTTACCTCTGGGGGTCTGTTTACCCTCTTGCATCTTCTTTCTAGAAAGCGCACTTAAAGCTTTGGTCGACACCCTTCATGTTAAATAGTTACTCAGATTTAGTTACCAGGCCTGACGGTAAAAATATAATATTTGCAAAGGAGAGTTGTTTGCACCATTTGAAAAATAAACAAATTTGCGACTTCAGATAACACTCAGCAGCCTGGCATGTTCCCCCCCCCACCCCAAAATGTTGTGAAATGTCATTAACTTACACTTTTTTTTTATAAATTTTTTTTTAACGTTTATTTATTTTTGAGACAGAGAGAGACAGAGCATGAACAGGGGAGGGGCAGAGAGAGAGGGAGACACAGAAGCAGAAGCAGGCTCCAGGCTCTGAGCTGTCAGCACAGAGCCCGACACGGGGCTCGAACTCACGAACTGTGAGATCATGACCTGAGCTGAAGTCGGATGCTCAACCGACTGAGCCACCCAGGTGCCCCTAACTTACACTTTTAATAGAGAATTCAATTTTATGGGATTTTATCTTTATTCTCAAAATGTACTGATCTAACAGAAATAATTGAGGCTAAGAATACATTTCTTAATCACTTTTTGTTGGATAATAACCACTCCCAACATCAACTATATAAATCATTTGTGTCTGATTTGATTTTTTTTTCCTTACTGTTGTTTTTGTTGCTCTCTTTCCCTGGGGAATCCTGTTTTGTCTTATACATTAAATGCAAATGCTTTCCCACTACTAAAAGAAACAAAAACCCTCCCGACTTCAGTCCAGATGGAAGTACTGGTGAACAAGAAAATAAAATTTTCCTCTTGTGGTGCAATATGATGGATAATTTTTAGCAGTAAGTGATTTTTAAGTGCTAGAGCAGAGCCTTTTTATATTCTAATCACCAGCTCATGATGGTCAATAGTGATTGGCTGAAATGAAAGTTAATACCGTCAGGTAGTTTTGTAAATTATATGAAACATTACTTGTACCTTCTGATGGATTTTGTTTGCTTATGTAGTATAAGAGGTGGTTATTAACCATTGGCCAGGTATTGAGCATCTCATCAGAATAAAAATGTTAGGGCTTCCTACTTGAGTTAATTTCTTAGGAAAACTTCATAAAGCCCTGGCCACAGAGAAATCTTTCAGTTCTTTGTTATATAGTGTAAGTCTTTCACTTTTATTTTAATAATACTGGTAAGACAAATAGAAGGTAGGTGTCTCTGATTCTTACCTTTGCGATATGAGAGTTAATGTTTATCAAAGGAATCTGTGGCTTTCTATTTTATTTTAATTCCAGTAGAGTTAACATACAGTGTTATATTAGTTTCAGTAGGCCTGTATGGCTATCTACATTTTAAGAACCACTAAGTTAGGCAATTTTTTTTTTAAGTTAGGCAAATTTTTGAGAGCTTATCTCTAGAAATAAAACTTCATAAACCAAACTAAAATGGAAAATTGGGTTGGGAAATAAGAATTTGAACTATTTTATACCATACTATTTTGAGCTCCCTTGAAAATAGGGCCCATCTATTTTTCCATAGTATGCTGCAGGTCTCACACAAAGCCATTTTAATATCCATTATATATTCATGGTGCCAGAAAGGGCACAGGAATAAAGACGTGTTACATCTGCGCTGGTCCTTTTTTAGTATGAGAATCTACATGGGGAAAAGCGTAGGCAGTTTTGATTTGTGGTTTTATCCTATTTGCCGAAATTTAGAAAAGTGGAATATTGATACGCACTTCTTATTTTTAGCTTTAAATTTTTAAACGCTTATTATGAGACTTTCTAAACATAAAAAAAAAAAAAAAGTCTGAGGGGCACCTGGGTGACTTCGTCATTTGAGCGTCTGATTCTTGATTTTGGCTCAAGTCATGATCCCAGGGTTATGGGATCCAGCCCTGAACTGAGTGTGGAGCCTGCTTAAAATCCCCCCATCCCTCCCTCTGTCTCCCTCTGTCTCTGCCTGTCTCTCTGTGTCTCTCCCTCTGCCTCTCTCCTCCACTAGCTCCCTCTCTCTCTTTCTCTAAAAAATAAAAAGGGCCGAAAGAATAGTGAAATGATCACCCATAAACATCCTGTAGGTCAGTGTTTTTATCATCTTGTCACATTGGCTTTAGGTATGTGAAACCATTTCAAAGAAAGTTGTAGATACTATTACACTTCATCCCTAACTACTGGAGCAAGCAGCTGATCTCCCAAGAGTAAGGAAATTCTCCTACATAATCATAATACCATTATTGAAGTTAACAATCATTCCTTAATGTCATGTAATACCCACTTCGTTTTCTGGTTTTCTCACTTCTCCCCCAAATGTCTTTTTTAGCTACTTTTTAAGGATTTAATCAAGGTTCATACAGCATATTTGGTTGTTATGTCTCTGTTTTCATCTAGAATTTCTCCTTATGATGAGGATGTTTAAACACAGAAAAAGTTGGAAGAATAGTATAATGGATACCTATATAGCTGTCATCTAGATTCAAGAACTGTTAACATTTTACCATATTTTCTCTGTCTAGATTTTTTCTTTGCTGAACCTTCAAAAATAAGTTGCAAACATCATTAATGCCTCATCCCTAAAAACTTACATGCCTCTTGTACGAATAAGGACTTTATCCTACCCAAGTTCATTGCCATTCCATCTAGGTAAATTAACAATAAGGCCTTAATATCATCTAATAGCTAGTCCATATTCAAATCTTCCCTTTTCTCACAATGCCCTAGAATCCAGTCATTATTTATGCATTGCTTTTGGTTTTCATGTATGTCTAATCTTAACCTAAAACAGTCCCCCATTTTTTTTTTACATTTATTTATTTTTGAGAGAGAGAGAGACAGAGCACAAGTGGGGGAGGGGCAGAGAGAGGAGACACAGAATCCGAAGCAGGCTCCAGACTGAGCTGTCAGCACAGAGCCTGATGCGGGGCTTGAACTCAAAAACTGTGACATCATGACCCGAGCCGAAGTTGGATGCTTAACTGACTGAGCCACCCAGGCGCCCCAGTCCCCTACTTTTTAAAAAGAAAGATCACTGATTGCCTTAGTGTATCCCACATTGTGGATTTATCATCTTTTTTCTTTGTGTTAGTGTTAACTTATATTTCCTCTTTTCTTTATGTGTCCCTGTTAACACATCTCCTTTTCAGTGTTGTGATTTTTCAGTAATGGTTGCAGGAAAATCTTGTAATGCTGAAGAAGTCTTGGAAAAACTACTTAGTAACTCTGATCAAACTTAGAATTTACCTTTCTTTTTTTTTTATATTAGGAAGTCAGGTAGCCCAATCCTCTGACTAAAATAGTCACAAATTTTATTCACACTATTCCATTAGATTTCTTTTAGATTGATGAAATTTCCCTCCTTTAAAAAAAATTTAAATCTAAGTTAGTTAACATAGTGTAATAACGATTTCAGGAATAGAATTTAGTGATTGATCACTTACACATAACACCCAGTGCTCATTCCAACATGTGTCCTCCTTAATGCCCATCACCCATTTAGCCCATTCCCCCTACCCAACACCCTGCCAGCAAAATTGTTCTTTGTATTTAAGAGTCTCTTATGGTTTTTCTCCCTCTCTGTTTTGATCTTATTTTTGCTTCCCTTACGTTCATCTGTTTTGTACCTTAAATTCCACATGAGTGAAATCATCTATTTCTGTCTCTGACTTAATTCGCTTAGCATAATACACTCTAGTTTCATCCATATCGTTGCAAATGGCAAGATTTCATTCTTTTTGATCACTGAGTTATATTCCATTGTATATGTATACCACATCTTTATCCATTCATTCGTCGATGGACATTTGGACTCTTTCCATACTTTGGCTTTTGTCGGTAGTGCTGCTATAAAATCTCCCTTTTAAAAAAATTTAAAGCCTTTCCATTCAATTTACTGGGGTTAAAACTAGCTGAAGTGTCAAAAGATTACTCTTACTGATAAAAATTTTAGTGTATATCTATGACTCTAGAACTGCGCTGTTCGATATGGCCACTGCTTGCGGCTATTGAATACTTGAAATGTGGCAAATCTGAATGGAGATTTCAAAAATTAAGATGACATAGGATGTAAATGACCCCATTACTAATTTTTATATTGATTACAATTTGAAATGATATTTTGGGTATATTGGGCTAAATAAAATACATTATTAAATGTTTTTTACTTTTTTTTTTGTTTGTTTATTTTTGAGAGAGAGAGAGAGAGCAGGGAAGGGGCAGAGAGAGACGGAGACACAGAATCTGAAGCAGGTTCCAGGCTCTGAGCTGTCAGTACACAGCCTGATGCGGGGCTTGAACCCACAAGCTGTGAGATCCTGACCTGAACCGAAGTCAGATGCTTAACTGACTGAGCCACCCAGGTGCCCCAATGTTTTTTACTTTTTTAAATGTACAGAAAATGTAAAATTAATCATTGGCTCACATTTGCGGCTCTTCTGTTGCACAGCGCTGCTCTAGAAGTTCAAGGAGTGAGTTGTTCATTAGAAACTCTGAATCTGCATACAATAAGCAGCTTTTCTCACATATTAAACCCTTCTCCTGGTTTCTCAGCCATTAGAAATGTTCTGTACAGTTCAGTATTAAATGAACTGACCTACCGAACTATTCTGTAGAGTGGCTGATGAAGACAGCTTGAGTATAGCATCTCTTTGTCAGGATCCTTACCCTGGCCTCACGAAAATTAAAAGCTAGTGAGCAAAGCTTGGTGAAACGAACCTGTGGAGATTTTAAGTCTTCTTTGGAAGTAACAAACAGATCTGAGCAGAGGCTTCCTAGTGCGGAAAGGGGATGTTCTGCCTCTCCCCAAGGAATAGCCCTCCTTCACTCCAGGGACCTGAATCATGCTCCGTAGCTATGCTGAAATCTTTAGGTTTATTCTTCTACAATATCTTTCCCCTTAGTCCTCTACTGGATTTTCTCCCCAGCTGAAAACTTTTGTACTGAGTACTCTGTGGGAGCATCACCAAAGAGATCAAGACTTCCAAATTTCCTCCTGGAATTCCTTAGAAGCAGTGATTCTCCTTATTTGAACACCTTATGTGTGTCAGGTCGCGCGTACGCTAAGCGCTCTCCGCGTGGGTAGAATCTATAGGTTATCTCCATTTTATAGATAAGAAAACAGGCTCAGAAAGGTTAGGAATCTTATCCCATGATGAATGACTGAGTGAAACCTAGGTCTGCTTGCTTCCCACTGCAAGGGCTTCCTATTACAGCTGCTGGAGCAGGGAGGGAGAGGCCCCTAAGGTGCAGAAGCATGCACTTGTCTCTGTGGCCCAGCTTGGGTCATTTAGAAGTTGCTGTCTAGAGTCATGAAAATTCCAACGTGTTTGCATGAACAAAATACAGCCTGAGAAGTGTAATGGCACTGAAAAAAGTACAGGGTGTGGGAAAACCTTCAGATGTGAAAGCACAATTCTGGGGATGGCAGTGTATAAGAAAGCTGAAAATAAATATCAGAATCTTGTCCTTTTAACATAGTTGTTGAAGAGTTCTTATGATCCCTTTTATCTGTAGTGGATTCTCAATTTTAAAACTAGACTTCAGTTTCAGTTTTTACTCCTACAAATGTCTGTGGCATGTTTTTTTACTAGCTCCGAGGGTCTTTGCATCTTGGATTTAAATAGTTTACACTTTGCTTTCTTTGGTCCTTTGGTTTTTAAAAAACAATTACTGCCTTACTGAAAACATTGTATGAGGCAAATCTATATTTAGCCAAGTGCATATTATACTTGACTTTTTTGCATGGGAAAGATCTTTTCAGCAAAATTGTTAAATTATTCATTAAAATACCCATATGTTGATTCTTTAGTACAGTGATATTTTAACATTTTGAACCCAGGGTCAGTATGATAAATATGTATATGGTAAGAGCTTACCAATGATCCCCTTAGAAATGGTATCAATCATAAAATCTTCCAATTTTTCACAAGGAAAGAAAATGTATTTTAAATCCTATAAAGATTTACAAAGCAAATTTGTTTGGCTTATAATTAGGCTTTTACAGTTGATTTTTCATTGGCTGTTGACTACGGAAGCAGATTATATACATGTATTCTGCTTCATTCCAAATGTTTTTATAAACTAGCTCATGATATTCAGACTCCCTACTGTGCTTTTTTCCTGATCTATTAAATGTAATTCATCATCTTCCCCCCAAATTTGGATGTATGTAACTTTTAAAGAGCAAAGTTTATGTTTTAATGAGAAAAAAGCTCTTTTACTGAGAATATATTTCGATTTAACAAATCATATCTGCATTTTATGAAAGCTTGTTCTAAGAATAAAACTTTGAGGTAATTTTGATAGTCTGCTGAAAAAAAACTTCATTACTAGTGAAAAGTAATCCTAGGATCAGAATAAAAAATGCTTCAGAAGAGCTTTCCAATACTTTTTTTAAGAAGTGTCTTTTACTTAAAGTACAGAATTTGTGGCTTTAAAAGCTACATCTTAAAATGGGGATAAGTGATCTTGTACTCACCTTGAAACGGATAGAATTCAAGGATTACAAATTAAGCGTCCAAGTATAGTATACCTTGGACGCTTAAGAATACTAGTAGCTCTCAGAATTGGTCTTCACAGAGTGTTCCAAATATTTGCGCTATTAGCATAGTTGATTTAGATAGCATTAACAGTGGACTATATGACACATGAGGAAATCAATTGTTCTTAATGTCCTGCTTGGATGGTGTGATATTTTGGTTAATTGAGGTACAGACCACTTGTAATGACGTTGTATGGATAAGGACGCATCTGTTTAAAGTGCAGGTGCTGTATACCCTTTAGAATTCCTTTACTTAGGAGCTGTGACACGTTTTGACTGATCTAGCACTTGAGCAATCCAAAATTTCTGTCTAGCAACAAGACCATTAACTGTAGTGTTAATTACGGTTTAACGGAAAACTCAAAAAAAGTTTAATTATTTCTAATGACTTCAGCTATAGCCAGACAAATCTAGAGGAGAGAACAGAAGTTTCCTTCTGACCCACACGGAAGTACATGAGAAACACAAGCAGTGCTGTATTTGACAGTACAAATATTTTTTACAAAGACAGTAACCTAGATTTCAAATGTGAAATTTGGTTACAGTTCTTAATGGGTTTGAGTTGTTTTTGAAAAAGTTTAAAACCCCCTTGAATACATTAAATAGTCCTTATACAGCTATAAACTTGAAATTGCTTAACAATCAACTCACTTGCTCCTTGGAGTGAAAGCACAGAGATGACCAGGTTTTCTGTTGGAAATTAGGTCAATAGGGTAAGCGGACTTTCACCGTTCACTTAATGTCTTTTTTACATCCATCTCTTTTACCAGCCCCTCCTCCCCCAGCCCTGGGGACTTGGATGATTGTAATTAACACATGCACAGTTCTTTCAAAATCACCCAAGGTGTTTTTCTTCTCTCAACTCTTCTGCCTTTTATATATAGAAGTAGAGTGCTCTTGTTTTCTATCTTTGACTTGGATTCATCCCAGGTTTACAGGTTCGTGGAGGGTACAGTAATCCAGGGTGTTGACTGCTGTTAGATCCCCTGGGAGAGAGACTGTCCGTAGAGGGTGTATTAAGCAGGCCAGAACCTACTGAAAATGGTAGTTCACAAATTTAGTCTTACTTGCTGATTTTCCTTTTAAGTAAAATAAATGGGAGATGAAAACAAAAGTCTAGAATTGGAAATTAACTGTGGAGTGAAAGGGAAGGAGGAGATGGAGTGGAGACAGCTGTTTTCTTATAAAAGGAGAAAAATGTTTTAATGAACGAGGGAACAAGGAGGGAGAGAAACCAAATGAGAAGCCGAAATCAAAAAAGATCAGAGAAGTCAGAAAATGGAGGCAAGGTTAGAAGCAGGAAAGGAACAAGAGCAAATACTAAGATTGTAGGCTTTAGAGTTTTAATTCTCTAATATTTACTCAAAATGTTACATGAGTCATAGGTAAGCCTTGCTTATTCAGAAGTTAATTGTAGGATTAAACCTTTTATTTGGCTTTCCTTCTCTTTTAGCATATTTTTCAATAAAATTAAAACATTTACACAGTTGAGAATATTTCCATAAGTAGGAAAAAGTCCTCCTAAGTTGTGAATTGTAGAATACAGTTGTACTATCTAAATATTAGTATAACCAGATAATAAGATGGTCCTAAGGCTTTCTAGAAATTACATAAATTTTTACCTTTTAGGCTTGTGCACGCTTATTTAATTTCTAGTGATGTTCAATGACTACTGCACTGGAATTGGAAGCAAATTAGACTTTCTGAGCATATTTATTTTTTGAGTTACATATTTTTCATCCTAGGAAAGTTGAAGGGATAGAGGACTAACCAAATTGTGCTCAATCTCTTATTAGATTATTGTCTTGAGGAGGGTCTTCTCCCTCACCCCCATTTATGCTGGTCACTTGGCTTTTGAAGTTCTATTCGATAATTTAGATTGTTGCCTGCTTGAAGAAGAGAGGATAGGTAAATCCTTACTAAAATTTGTCTTTACTGTTTGGTGTTTGACTGCAGTTACAGTATTACTGAGAGGATTTGTACTTAGCAGGAACTGATTTTTTTTTTCTTATAGCTTTATCCTTGGTCATTAACTCAGTTTTTCAGGACAAAGGGATTAATTAAAGGTATCTTGCACCTAGCTTTTTGTAATTTTAACATAAATAAGTATGAGCTTCAGTTCTGAGCATGAATTTATAAATAGACTTCTCATACCAAGGTGGATGCTTTTGTAATATGGCACATAAAGACTGCTCCACATTTTGCTGAATATCAAAAATAATACTAGATGTAGCTGTGGTTCCCAAAGGTATAATTCGTTTTAGTAACTGCTTTATTTCTGGATATTTCTTTTGAGCAGATTGGATCATAGAGAAGGGATGATAAAACTGATAGCTAGGACTCTGTCTTCCTTCCACATGATCCCTTATACTCATCATTCTGAAAATTAGGGTATCATTTTTGGATGTAGGAAGGGCCAGAGGTGTCTTCATGCAACTGACTCCTATCGTAAGGAGAAAATGTCTCAACTAGAGGCTTGTCCATGGTCATACAGTGACTTAGGGATGGCATCAAGCCCAAGACCTAGGATCTTTAGTTCAGGGAATATTTCAGTCCCCAGTGGCACCTCCAACCCCCACTGATGGATAAGCTAATAAAAGACGGGGTTTTTTTGTTTTTTGTGGGGTTTTTGTGTGTGTGTGTGTGTGTGTGTGTGGTTTTTTTTTGTTTGGTTTTGGTTTAGTAGAAGTATATTGGGCATTTAAAAACATTTTGAAAGGTGAAATAGCTGTTAATATCTTAAATTGGCTAAAGGCCTAAAATAATTTTAGATTGTAGCCAGTTTTTTTTAAAGTGACCTCTACACCCAGTGTAGTGCTCAGACTTAAAACCCCAAGATCAAGGGGCGCCTGGGTGGCTCAGTCGGTTGAGCGTCCGACTTCGGCCCAGGTCATGATCTCACGTCCGTGAGTTCGAGCCCCGCGTCGGGCTCTGTGCTGACAGCTCGGAGCCTGGAGCCTATTTCAGATTCTGTGTCTCCCTCCTCTCTGACCCTCCCGCATTCATGCTCTGTCTCTCTCTGTCTCAAAAATAAATAAACGTTAAAAAAAAAAAATTTAAAATCAAACAAAAAAACCCCAAGATCAAGAGTCACATGCTCTACCAGCTGAGCCAGTTAGGCACCCCAGACTAGCCAGTTATAGTAGATTTTTTTAAATTGCAGATTTTTAATCACGTGAAGTTATGTAGTAATAAGCTCTGTAGAAATGCTTGTTTTATTTATATTGCCAGTTTCACTTTAATTCTTTAAAACAATTTTTTTAGTGTTTATTTATTTTTGAGAGAGACAGAGTGCAAGCTGGGGAGGGGTAGAGAGAGGGAGACACAGAATCTGAAGCAGGCTCCAGGCTTTGAGCTGTCAGGACAGAGCCCAACGTGGGGCTCGAACTCCCAAACCATGAGATCGTGACCTGAGCTGAAGTCGGACGTTTAACCAACTGAGCCACCCAGGTGCCCCAGTTTCACTTTAATTCTTAAAATTAAGAATGATCTATACGAATTACCTTTACAATTAAAAAATTGAATGAATGGATTATGTAACGTTTTGACAGCAACAGGAGAAACCTGGAATATTTGCCCAGTGGTAATGGCTAGCTCCTGTTTGTTCCACTTAATACACATTTCCAGGAGCCTCATTCAGAATTAATAGTACCTCACATTTTCTCCTGTACATGCATGTGTGCACACAGTTACATGAAACTAAAGATCAGAGGAAATGGCCAATTTAAATTTTCAGATCACTGTTTTTAGGAGGTATCATACTTTTATTTTTTATGCAGCATAAGACAAAATACTTTTCATAATAAAATTTTTAAGTATCAAGAAAAGCGATAATGAATATATTCTTTCTAAGTGTTAAAACAAGACCGCTTTTTTAATCCTGTGAAAGGATAAGGAAAGTGGTTCTTCAGAACATGAAAGAAATGTCATTTTTCCCCCATATCTTTCTTTTGGAAGTAACTGATCTAGAGATAAACTGTTATGTGAGCGAATGATGGGAGAAATGCTTTCTCTATGAAAAGATGAGCCACATGTTTCTTTTTTGATAGCTTTCTTCATTAATGTATTTAAATGATTCCATTCACATAGAAGGTTTTAGCCCTACGCTTTTTGTTTTAAAGCAGAGTATATCTGTAATTACTTTGTCCAGGATTATCAGAGAGGCATTAATTCCCCATTTCTATAATGAAAGAAGAAACTAATTATGCTTATTGATATTATGTAGTTGTAGAGGAAAATTGTAGTTCTGGGGAAAGAGCATGGTAGATCTAGAACTTCTAGCTGTGGCAGAGAGTAGGAGCTGAATTTCTTAGGTTAGAAGACATTTTACAGTATAACCAACTATCTCAGAGGCACAACTTCCATTGTTGGGGGCTTACGGTTAGAACAAGCTGGATAAAGATATGTGGCTATGATAAGGACTTTTAACATAGAGTTGAAGTAACTCTTTAAACTCTTTGGAACCCTGGTTTCAAAGGAACACAATAGAATGAATGGAGAAGAGGACAAAGGGACCGAAACACTGGGTAGGAAACAGACAGGAAAATGACTTTAAGAAGCACTTAAGCTGGTTCAGGTTGATGGGATTTGCAAGAGACTGGGGTTGGAAGGTGGAGGGCTGTCACAGGCCATTGTGCCTAGTCCTCATGTGACACCAGAACCCTCTCCACTCCTGACAGGCAGTCACACATGGACTACCTGAAGTGACAGGATTGCTCACTGACTCCGGAGGTAAACAGTCCTGACTTGGGGCAAATATGTACCCATACCCTTTTTACTGTAGTCCTTGTGAAAAAGCCAGATACAGACCTGTATAGATCCTGAAAAGGGGCAAGTCCCCCAAAAGTTCACTGGTAACCATATGTTGTATGTGTATACATGTTTTCCTCTGAATACACTACCAGCTGTTCAAAGCAGGCCACTTTTATTTTTTGAGATATTGTATATATTCTTCAGTTATCATTTGACACTTTGAACATCTGTGTTAGTGCATGTGGATTAACTTCATTCTCTTCATGACTGCATATGGTAAAGTCTGCATACCACAGTTTATCCAACTGACGTCATTGATATTTGAGTTGTTCCTGGTTTCTGTGCTCTTTTACTAATGTGATGGATATCCATTATCTTGGTAGGTCTAATTACAAAGCTTTTCTCTTTGTTGGCCTAAAATCTTCCTCCAGACTTCCGCTTACTGGTCCTGAAAATGGTTGCCATCTTTCTCCTGAGTCTTCTCTTGAACGTAAACATTGCTGATCACTTTTACCATTCTTCCTATGGTTTAGATCCCTTCGCTGTCTTCAGACTGTGGTCCACTTTGTATTGTCTAAATTGTAGCGATGGAACTAAACGCTCTGAGCTGTGGTTTCATCTGATGGAGAGGGTGGGATTGTCTAATTTAATTAGGTCCATGATATGACTCTGCTCTATCACATTGTACTGAGGATAGTCAGTTACAGCTTTACATTTAGAGTTCATGGATCGTTGGAGCATTTGATAAAAGCTGTGGACTTCCCACCATCTAGCCTTACCCCAGGAATGCATTAACACAATTATTGCTACAATTGCAACTAGTTCATGGATCCCTGGTACTTCTCTTGATGATTAGACTTATTGATTACTTTGCCAAAGCCATAGGTTCTCTCATTGTCTACCGGTTCTGTTACATCCTCGGACATTAAACTGGAAGTGTCAAGTTTTGGCATTATTTGGTGGGTCTGCTGCCTCCCAGTGTGTAACACTTTCTTATTTGCAAGTGGTATTTTTTAACAATTCAGGATCAGCCTCTGGCTAACTAGTCTAGTTTGGAAGTCTGGCTTCTAGTCGTTTTCCATTCTTCATGATTCCGCACAGATTACGGAAAGCAGTTAAGCAACCTTATATGTGAAGCCTCTCAGGATCCCAGAATGTGATCTTGAGATGAAATGACTTGAACTTAGTGACAATATCTTATCTAGTTTTTCTTTTTTTTTTTTTTTCCTTAGCCATCTTGGATTTAAGTTTCTTTGTCATTGTGTTTGATCTTCAGATTGGACAGAATAAAACATTGTTAGCTGAGAATGGAAATAAAATAGAAGACTATTTGTCTTTGCTAATATTACATTAACCACCCCATCCGGGAGGGGCTTCACTTTTGCCTCCACTTCTTTTTACTTTAACCTCCAAGATGCCACTTAATTCAATACCTGGCACTTTGCTAAGTCACAGTTCATCCTGAGGCGTTAGCCTTGTTCACAGTATTCTTACAGCTCCATCTCACCCTTTGTAATACTTGTTTTATGCGCCTGTTTTGTTTTGTTTTGGCCATCTGTTGTAAGTGGTTTTTTAACATCTGAATTCCAGAAATCTCTCTGTGCAGCACACCAGATTTTTTAGATACTTTCCCCTTTTCTTCCCCTCATCAGTGTGTTTTGCAATTATGCAGTCAGCATTATGCTTTTGAGAGCCTCCAAGCCTTCTTGAGCTTCTTTACACAGTTTCCGATCTTGGAATTGGTCCTAATTTTCCTTTAAAACACTTGAAATCTGCCTGTCCAATATGTGCAGTGTTCCCCTTCCTTTTTCCATCTCCAAGTGACATGGCTGCTTTTGGGAAAGCTTCCTTCTCTTCGAATCTTACCAGTCAGGTTTTACTGGGGAGGATTAGGTCCAGGGTAAGTTTGACTCATTACTCCTCTCGTTTCTAAAAGACTGAATTTTTACACAGACCAAAAACACACCATCAGATGCATTGACTTAAGCTGACGGACACTTCCACAGATGTCCACTGGTGAGTAATAATAGCTAATAACTGCTATTATTTGTTGTACACTGCCACATGACAGGCACCGTAGTAAGTCTTTTTCACTTGGATTATCATGCTTATCTCCTACCTTAGGGTTATGAGGCATAGGTGCTATTGTTATCTCAATGATACAGGTGAGGAAACGGCTGTAAAGATGTTGAGTTACTTGCCCAAGATCCCACAGCTTGTTGAATGTGAGTCGGATATTTTCTAAATTGGATTCTTAGTTGTCTTACCAGGCTGCTTGGCGTGGTGCTTAATTACGGTGCTAGACCAGATTCTGTTACTTCAAAACCTGTGTAGCTCTCAGGCCACTGGCTGTGCACAGTAGGCACTTAAATACTTAATTTGAGGTTTATGTTTCTTGTTGATTTCCAGGGTAGTGCCTTTTAGTCTTGCACATATGAAAAAGATGAGAAAAATGGGCGAGGTACACTATTAGGCAATTCATAGTAGAAATGAATGGAAAATGAAAAGATACGTATTTTTACTAAGCAAATATATTTTTGATGGTTTTAGGAGACCCATTTTTTTAATGGCAAGATTCTTCTTGTTTATAAATAATGATACATTAAAAACAAAGAATGCAAAGATGTTTGTGAAGTTTTAGAGACAATCACTATTAACACAGCAAACGTACACAAAATCTTCTTTAATTGGGATACCAGTTTACTATTGCTTTTTAAAAACTGAATATATTGTGAACATCATTGCATATTGATAAATACTCCGTGAAAATGGCTTTACAGGTTTCCATTGTTTCTCATAAGAGATTGAGGCTCGTTTCATTTCCTTTATTCTTCTATATGTGAAGTGAAAGTAGTAGAGAATGAGAGTTCATCTCATATTTTTATCATATTAGTACTCTCTTTATTGAAATTACTTGTTTACCATTACTCATTATTTTGCTGTGATTTCTTCCACACTTAATATTTTGCTAGGAAGAATTGGGTTGGATGCCCAGTCATTTGTGATCCATGTGATTGATTCTTTAAGAACCATTATATTATCTTTTCTTTGAGAAGGGTCATTAGGCTAATTCATTAAATATGTTAAGTGTTCTAAGAATTGAGTTTGTCGTTTGAAGAGTTTTCTAAAGACTAAAGGAAGCTGTGCTGTAACCTATTGGAAATTGATCTTCGGAGCAAGACTGTCCTGGTTCAAGGTTCAGATCCCAGCTCTCCTGGTTTTAGTCATGTAAACAATTTGGGCAAGTCACTTAAGATTCTAAGCCTTAGTTTTTTCATCAGGAAAACAGGGATGATTATTAGTCTCTCGCAGGAGGAATAATTTAGCTTGAGATGTTGCACATAAGGCCCCCAGTGAAGTAATGACGTCCGTTTGTTCTCTTTTATGTAGTAAGACCAGGAATTCTCTGCTGGCCTGGTTAAATCCACCGAAGGACCCCTTCTCAGAATAATGATTTTAAATCCATAAAATTAACTGCTTGGGGTCACAAAGGAAGCCAATCGTATTGAAACGCAGTTAACAAAATACTTAAAAACACATTTGCGGTGCTTTCTGTTTCAAACTTTTTGGACCAAGGTGGGCGTGAATGAGAAAACTAGGGAGGAGGAAGGAAAAAGGAGAAGAAGGAAAGAAAGCTCCTAAACATTTATGTGTAGTTCTGGCTCCCTCCCACACAGCCACGCTGGGTTCCCTGTACACTCCTAGACGTCCCCGCCTCAGCATCCTCCCACCAGTGCAGACTGATCACCAGCGAAGTGGAATGCCTCTTCAGAGTCCCTTAGTGATCCCGCTCTCACGAGCGCCTCAAGTCTAAATCCTCAGATCAGTTCAAGTCATCGCCTTTGCTCCCTGTCTCTACTTCACATCAGTCGTACTCTTCTGCCCGTCTTCTGTCTACAATAGCTGATTTTCCCCCTTGAAATTGAAGATTCTTGTCTCATTCTTGCCACTACGATACAAGCTTTTTCTTCACGGATTCCAGCTTCCTACCTCTTCCACGAGGTAACCCGTGAGTGTTTTGGGCCAGTTTGGTGTATGTTCCATGTCCTAAGTTCTACAGAACTCCCATATTACACCCTCATTCCCAACTGTCAACTGCCTTGTTTATTTACTTACTGGCAACTCTATCTATTTTCATTTCCCCAGACACAGATTCGAAGTTCTTTGAGGAAAGAGACCCCATCTTAACATTTTTATGTCCCTATAGAACTTAGCACAGTACTTAAAAGTGCTTCATAAAATCTTGATAATCGTCACAATGAGGTAGTTCCAGCTCCAAAAAAAAGAAAAGAAAAAGAAAAAAAAAGTTGGGGCACCAGGTGGCTCAGTCGGTTGAACATCTCACTTTGGCTCAGGTCATGATCTCATGTTTGTGAGCTCAAGCCCTGCATTGGGCTCTCTGCTGTCAGCGCAGAGCCCTCTTTGGATCCTCTGTCTGTCTGTCTCTCTGCCCCTTGCCCTCTCTCTCTCAGAAATAAACAAATGTTTTTTTTTTAAAAAGGAAAAAAACTTGACCTTTCCTTGTCAACTGGGTTATGATTGTAGGAGTTGATGATATCAAACCAATTCTTTATATCAAAAACCTACTGAGAATTTTATATATATTTAAATTTTTACTAACTCACTAACTTGATTGCCCAAGTTTTTCAGTCATGGCTGTTCTTACAGTGTTCCTTGTGGTTAAGAAAACCATGGCCATGATTTCCTCTACTGTGAAACCTCTGTCCTCATAGCCACCACTTGTATCCCAGGGCCTGACATACAGTAGATGAATGATTAGTACATTTTGTTAGAGGAATGTAGCTTGTGCCTGGAAAATAAATATTTACTTTAAAAGGCTTGGGGATGTGCATAGATTATTATGAAAACAAATATGATAAAACTTAAAAAATAGTATGTGATCTTAACAGGAGAAACAGTTTTAGCAAAGTAAGCCTCAAATCGTACACTAATCATCTTAGTTGGCTTTGATATCTTGTTTGCCATTGATGTTCTTTCTTTTGGTTAAATTCTTTTACTTGTATTCTTAGGTTAAGACATCCGAATTTTATAGATACTCCCGACAGCTGCGCTATGAAGTTGACCAAGCACTGAATTACTTTCAGAACGTTCACCAGCAGCCTTTGTTGGACATGAAGTCAAGCCGCATCCGTTCTGCCAAACCCCAAACTACAGTATTCCGAGGCATGATTGGACATAGCATGGTTAATAGTAAAATTCTTCTCTTAAAGAAACCAAGAGTCTGGTGGGAACTGGAGGGCCCACAAGTTCCTCTGCGCCCGGATTGCCTTGCTATCGTCAATAACTTTGTGTTCTTGTTGGGCGGGGAAGAACTGGGCCCGGATGGCGAATTCCATGCTTCTTCCAAAGTGTTCAGGTATGACCCCAGGCAAAACTCTTGGCTCCGGATGGCAGACATGTCTGTGCCACGTTCAGAGTTTGCAGTTGGTGTCATTGGAAAGTTTATTTACGCTGTGGCAGGCAGAACCAGAGATGAGACTTTCTATTCAACTGAGAGGTATGACATCACCAATGATAAATGGGAATTTGTGGATCCTTATCCAGTTAACAAATATGGACATGAAGGGACAGTGCTCAATAACAAGTTGTTCATCACTGGTGGAATTACCTCGTCTTCCACCTCCAAACAGGTGTGTGTGTTTGACCCCAGTAAAGAAGGGACCATAGAACAGCGGACCAGGAGAACTCAAGTGGTTACCAACTGTTGGGAGAATAAGAGCAAAATGAATTACGCAAGATGCTTTCACAAGATGATTTCTTACAACGGCAAGCTTTATGTCTTCGGTGGCGTCTGTGTGATCTTGAGAGCCTCTTTTGAGTCTCAGGGATGCCCTTCCACAGAAGTGTACAACCCAGAGACTGATCAGTGGACCATTCTGGCATCCATGCCAATTGGCAGAAGTGGTCATGGTGTGACTGTGCTGGACAAACAGATAATGGTTCTCGGAGGCCTTTGCTACAATGGTCATTACAGCGATTCCATTCTCACTTTTGATCCAGAAGAAAACAAGTGGAAGGAAGACGAGTACCCGCGGATGCCCTGCAAGCTAGATGGTTTACAAGTATGCAACCTGCATTTTCCGGAATATATACTGGACGAGGTCAGACGTTGCAACTAATGACATCTTTCTCCCTTTAAATAAGCCAAACAAAAAATTTGTTTGTGACAGAGTAGTTAATTAAAAAACATAAAGAAAAACCTCACCAGTTTTACTATCAAAGCCATTGGTCTAATATCGTAAAAAATTCTTCATTCTGTGCTAGCATCCTTTTTTTTTCTTTTTAGTGGCCTCAAACTCATGCAATAAGTTAATTCGAAGCGCTAGCTCTTGAAACTACTTCCAGAAGCAGTTTAATAGAGTGATCCACTTATCTGGGAAGTTGATTTTATGCTTTAAACATTTCTTTCAGATGTCAGCGTAGGAGTCATGCCTCTTCTAAGAGAAGACCTGATAAGTGTCACTGGATGTAATTTCGGTTCCTATCTCAATCTGAAATCTTTTGGAACATTTATTTCAGTGTATTTCAGTCTGTTAGACCTTTTGGTTTTATTATTTACGTTAAAACTCTTGACCTTTTTGCATGGCTTTTTGCTGAAAATGCAAAAATATAAATTTTCTACAAAGTTAACTTTTTTATATTCAAAACACTATTTCTAAGCTGCCTTCTCTTCTCTGCATTGTGTTAGCGAAAGCATACCCATACTTGCGTACATCTTAGGAACATACAAGGCACATCTCCTTTTATGCGTGGTTAGGATTCTATATTTTTAAGCTAGTGCACTTGCACACACGGTTTGCCATACTTGTTGAATTTTAGATGTAACGTCTTTTCATGTACTAACATTTTTAGAAAGTTAAAATAACTGGAGTCCTCATTTGGTATCAAAGTAGCCTATCTTCAGTCCATACTGATTCAGTAATATTTGAGCTCCTTGTATTCCTGAAACATGTATGGATTTCTGAAAACTAACATTTTGTATTTTATTTTCAAAAGTAAACGTTTAGTGTTCCTTATCAATGTATGTCTTCTTTTTGAAAATGTTTTTCTTTGCAGTCTGTTTAACGTTACCCTGTTTTTAGTGAGAATCGGAGTGGTATATGCAGTCCTGGCCCTGCAGCGTGCAAGCACTTTTAAAGAGAATTTAGGTAATACCAGACTCCTAAATAAAGGCCCCCTAAAAGTAAGTGCAACTCCCGTTCTTTACATTCAAGAAGGCTGCTGCATCTGTTGTTGAATGGAAAGTAGCATCTCGTGGAAAATTTGAGTTCATTTTTGACTTAGAGGTAAGAAATAGAATTACAGTCTTACTGGTTATATCTACTTGTTTATTTAGTACAAAATATTTAGTGGCACTGGGGATGTAAGCCCTCAGCCTTTGTTTTATTTACTGAAAGCTACTAGCATGAAGGATAGTAACCTCAAAATTCAGAATGCATCAAAGTTAACTGTTTAAAAGCATTTATAAAAGTGTTGTAGGATTAGCTGTGCACCTTTCAAGTCTTTCAACTCGAAGGAAAAACATGTAGTTGACAAAATTAAGCAAGAATAACCAGGGAGTGGATCGTTCAAATTGATGCCATTTTCTCTTGAGTAAAGTCTATATCTGATACAGACTAGATCTACACTGGCAAAACTTGCCAGAGCTTAGGATATTGGTGCAATATTGCAATGCCTTCTTCTATGGCTGTTGTATAAATTTTCTAGTTTCACTTTTTTGGTTTTGTTTTTTGTTTTTTATTTTTTGTTTTCATTTTTGTTTTTTTGTTTTTTTGTTTTTTTGGTTTTTTTTTTTTTTTTTTTGCTGCTGCCACCACTGAACACAAAATGGAAGAGTGAAGTCATGATCTTGTTTCCCATGGTAATATGGGTAAAAGTCTTTTTCTACCTTTTAAAAATCATTTTTTAATCATTTTATTTTTGAAAACTAGGAATTAGATTAGCCATTTAATTCTTTTTCTAATATATTAGTTGGTTTAGTGCTTTGTGTGCTTTCTTGCTTTAAAGAAAATAATGATAATGTCTTCATTATTTTCCTCATTGTTGTCTTTTGCTGGAAAAGACCGAGACAGGGTACCCCTATCAGGCTTTTACACTTTTACACACCAGTGGTGGTTCTTGTTAATTGCTTAGATACGACTTCATAGTCCTAGTTAGTGTAAGATCTGGGCAAACTGTTGACTATTCTTGGTCTTCCACTCTCAAGACACAAGACCAAGATCACAGTTCGTGTTTTGGAAAATTTGTGAAATCTTAACTTGAACTAACTGTGGGTTCAGCTTCACACGTGAGTCATGTCTGACCTGATGTTAGCTGTAGTCAGTTTTGAGCTTTAAGAACAGTTGGTATTGCTTGGGTTCTGAATGTATGAGAAAATTCATCCGTTTATATGTAATGCTAATATAGGTTATTTTAAATCCACGATTAACCTACATTCCCTTTTAAAATTACGGTTTCATTGCTGAAAGAGATTTATTTTTGTTATACTAAACTATGGAAAATTTTTCCATAGAATTTTTTTCACGTTTATTTTTTGTGTGCTTCATTTGGAACCATTTTTTGTTTAGATACATTGTATGTGCTCAAGGTAGTGGTTTTTAAAAATTCAGTAAGAGATTGGAAACTACAGTGTAACTGTTGTGATCTTTGTGTGTTAATTTTCACCTTACATTTTAAACACCAGACTTGACAAAGATAGCTGATCTTCAGTAATTGCATCTTAATTAGAAATGTTTGTTCTGTTCCCTATCTTTGACCTTGAATTTCAGTTTTGACTTTAATCTGCTTAAAGAAAATCCTTGCACTACAGCCATTTCACAAAATTCAAGATTCTCACATTGAAGGTTTTGTATTGGAAGAAGTACTACTGGTTTTTATAAAAGCAAAGCGTAATTAATAGAATTACTAGCTTTTCTTGAGACAACATTCTCTGTGTCCTCATTGCTCTGCTCTGTGTGTGCGTGTTACTCTAATTTGTGAAATATTGACTGAGCCCTTCACTTATCTTTTCTAAAGCAGCACCTTTGGACACCTCATTCTGGGAAGCCTGCTCGAGTCATAGTAAAGGACACACACATTTGTGTGGGGAGAAGTGGTAAAAATGGAGAGTTTTGTCTTAATTACATGAAACTAAGCTTTAAAATATTTTATAACAAATTATTTGAGCTGCATAACCTAAACATGTCAAACGTTCAGTGGGACTATTTTTATATATGTATATGTGGTTGTAGGTCATAACATTTCAGTTTATAATATAAATTGATATTTCAGTTTATAAGCTATCTCTCAGAAAAGACTAGCTCTTTTGAGAATACATAATTTAAAGTTTTAGACTGAAGTAAAACACAACATAGATAATAGTGTAAATTAGCTGTAACTGAGGGCTATATGGCAGTAAAACTGCCAGTGCCATTTTTCTTGTTTGCCTATTATACGTTTTTGATTTTTTTTTTTGTACTCAACATTTTTAGGGATCATACGTTTATTCAATCAGATTAGAGTTGGTTTGGGAATAAATATCTTCTAAAAGAGATTTATCTTCAAAACGAAAGTCCTGAGAAATTAGTTTATCGAGAGTTTATAAAGTCAAATATTCAATAGACACAGACCAGAATAGGTAAGCTCATGCAAGTCCTACCCTTGCAGTACATACACCCGTGTGACTTCACTGGTACACGGGCGACGCTGAGAGAATGCCCTCAGCGTGGTTTGTTCCCCCTTCATAATCTGGGATTTTCTTTTTTTACATCTTTGGGAACAGCTACATTAAAAACCTTATTAATCAGTATATCAGTAAGGGTTAGGTGTTTGCTTTCTGAAGGAATGTTCCAGTGAGATAGTCAGAGAGGTTATTTTCTACCTAACTTGTATATGCCCTGTACCTCTTGGGCATACTTTGTCTATAGAAAAATATTTTGACCTTTAGGTACATTTTGGGCCAGTAGTCAAATAATCCTAAGGCCGATTTAAAAATCTTAGAATAATTTAAGGTTTGCCTTTTATACCTGTTTTGAAAGCCTTTACATTTTTGTCAGGTAATTTTTCCCAAGCCGTGAATATAATCTATTCAAACATGTTTATGCTATCCATTCTGTTTTTAAATTGAAAAAAAATGTTAAAAGTGTTTATGAAGAAAAGTTTAAATAAAATATTTTTAATCTTTAAAATCTATTTATCTCTTATTATTTGCTATCTTTATGCAACCCATCACTTTCCAAGTCACTCATGACCTGATTAACAGCATACATTTTGTTTCCCTTCGGCATGCCAAGGAAGTACCATAAAAACGTGATTTCTCCCACTGCTTTCAGTCACAGATTCAAATGAGTGCATTGGAGTGAAATTACTTACACTTACATGCAATGGAAATTTTATAACGAAGCCAAGTAATTAAAGTTCCACTAACACAGAGTTTTGCAGAATGGAAATACGGAATTGAGAAAGAGCATTTACAAGCCATAAGCCTTAGTGTGGTGATTTTTAGGTTTCCTTTAGCATTTATTTCTGAACTTAGCGGCGAGGCAGAAATGAAGCTGCTGCGTCACAAGCGCTTGGATATCCATAGGCTCCTCCTCTGTGCCTTCTTTAAAATGGACGCCTGAGAAAGGATTCCCTGGGCCCTGGCCTCAAGCCACCTTCCCAGCCTCTTTTTGTTGCTTCGCCCACTTCATTCTGTTGTGATCTTTGTTAGTTTCCAGCTTCTGATTACCTGCCTCCTTTCCCCTTCCCTGCTTGCAAAATCCACTTTCCACCCCAACTCGAATGCTCTCCTCCCTTCCTGAAACCTGTGTTCTCTCTTCCATTGAATTAATTGCCTCTTCAACATTCAGCATATTTGTAGCTCTTGATTTCATTTTGCATAATAGGTGGGTATAATTCTTTCTCCACGACTACATCCTAGTCCCCTTGGATGAAAGGACCTTCTTGTATTCCTCTTTGTACCCTCATATCAAGCATGGTACTTTTTGTGCACAAGTAGGCACTGAGCTAGATGTTGCAGCACGTAACACATTCTGTAAGTTATAGGCAGAGGCTATAGGCGTTCAGAAGAGGAAGATAGAGTTCCCCATGGTTTTGTCTGCTTCTCAGTCTACACATTCCCTGCCCGATTTCACCACACCTGTGGCTCCCGCAGCTTTTATTCTGAGTTCTGACACCTGTCAAATCTGGGTACATCTCAACCCAGAGTTCCAACCGTCTCCTTAATGTCTCACACGTGTTTTATCAGAATTTCAAACCGAACAAGTGCAAGGCTGAGTATATTCTCTCCTTCCCAAATACCTGCCCCTCATCCCGAGTTCCCTCTGTTATGTGGCTGGACCATTGTTGAAGTTGGAAACCTGGGAGTGGTCTACCACTGCCTCTCTCCCCTGCCCCCCCAGCATCTCGGTTCGTCTAGCCCTCACAATTTCACCTCTCAGCTGCCCCTCTCCGTCTTTACTGCCCTTGTTCAGATCCTCATTATTCTTGCTGGCCTCCTGGAGCTTGCTTTCTGATCTACCTCCGCAGTCTGTTTTCTACACTGCTGCCAGAGGGAGCTTTCAGAAGGTAAATCATCCTGAGGTTCAACAGCCTTTCATAATCTCCCTTCACTCTGAGAGTAAGAGCCAAACTCCCTAGCTAGCCTGCCACACAGAGCCCTTCATCTTTTGCTACCTTTGTACCTGTTCCGTCTTTTATACCCCATGCTCTAGCTAGGCAAACTACTTGGAACTCCCTGAATATACCATGTTTTCTCCAGCCTCTTGGACTTTGCACATGCTCCTCCCCTCTTCCTTGCCCGGCTAAGCCTTCCTTGGCCTTCAAGAACCAGCCTGGACATGATGGCCTTTGTCAAGTCTTCTTTCACACCTTGGGCCGGGTTAACTGTGCCGTTGGTCTTCCTACAGCACCTTGTGGATGCCTGCATGCCGCCACCTCTGACGCTCAGTTATAACTCTTCTCCGTCGTGCCCTTAACTGTACTCCTTGAGGGCAAATACTGTGTCTTTATTTACCAAGAGCCTTACTTAAGCCAGGCACATGGGAAGTCCTCCTTAAAGAAACACAGAACCCAGAAACTTGGAAGGTTACCAATGAAATGCTCCCGGTGAGGACGGGCAGCTGTATTAGCTTGATTGTCCACAGAAATTGACCTCACTGAGGGATTTCCCTCCATTCATTTCCACTACCACCATTCCCATGTCTAGAAGGTTGATGCATCCAGCTGTCATAGTTGTGAACATACTTCTTCCCCTAACATCTCCGTATTTCTTATCCAGGCAGAAAATTTCAAGTAAAACACACCGAAGGGTATTTTGAAGATCGGCAATCCCTTGAAGTGTGGGGGGGGGGGGGGGGAAGTTCATTGGTCGCAGTGTTGAGAAAACACTACCTATTTTCTTTCCTAGAGAATCTCAACAAACAGCATATTAAAAGGCTCTGAGAAGTCCTGATGTTGACTCCTTTTGATTTTGTTTAGCTTAACGTAAATCAAATGTTGACCATAGAGCTTTTTTTCTTTTCTTGGAATGTAATGATCCTTGAATGCTAAGGAATAAGTGGAAGAAAACAAGTACGGAGGACCACTAATCCAGGTGCTCTGGTCTGCACAGTTGGACTTTCTCCTGCAGATCCCGTTAGTTTCCAGGCTGGAGACACTTTGCCAAGGTGACATTACCCTGGGGATTTCATGTCCCAAGGAAGGTCCCACTTTCTCCCTCAAGAAGAAGGATGAATTTGTATAATTTGTACAACTTGTGTGGTTTACAGAGCAGGACTTCCAGAGTGGCCAGTTAAGGAGCCCAGCCAATCCTCTCCCTTAAAAGCAATGGTAAAGTTAAGCAAACTTGTCCAAAAAATGTAGACTCTGGAAATTGACCAAAGGCATACAACAAATCAGAGAAGCATTTATTCAAGATGTGCTGAACCTCTAAGAACAGTGGGAGTCGGGGATGTTTCAGCCAGGGGCTGTTCCCATCTCAGCTCCCCTTCCCCCAGCCATGTGGCACAGAGGTTCTACCAGGCCCTCAGAGGGGCCTGCCTTTATTTGGTATGGACAATCCCATGTCATTGTTGCCAACTCTGCAGCTAGCCTGGGGTCTCAGTAGGGATTGGTTTTGAAGAGTGGCAGAGAGACCAGCCAGAAATTTAACAGACCTCGGGAATGAGACAGCCTACTTTATCCCTGGTGGTCCAGAGAAGGCTGTGTTCACGGACAAGGCTGTGTGCACCTAACGGGAGACTGAAGAGGGCCCTAGCGAGCTACTGGTCCGCGAATGGATGTGAAACCTTGCAAACCCAAAACAAAGGCTGGAATAGGGTTGGAAACTACTCAGAGTTTGAGTGCATTCCCCAGGCCACACACAAATTCATTAGCAAAAGATGGGAGCCTTACTGGCTCAAGGTGTTGAAGTGTAGCTTCTGCTTAACCGCTGGCTGACCACTAAGCTATGCAAACTCGGGCGGTGCGTGGGAATCCAGGCTTAAAAATAAAAAATTTAAAAACCCAAACTGAGCAGACATAAATCAATGGCCATACACCGTAGGGGAGGGGAAGGGGTGGGGAAAAGACCACAGAATTCGTCGAGGCAAATCACAAAACACACTACAAACCAAAAAATAGCAAAAACACCACACACAATCCAGAGTTGCTACGATACATTATCTAAAATGTCAAGTTTCCAACAAAAAATTATGGGACATGCAAAGAAACAGGAAAGTGTGACCCAGGAAGATAAGGAGCCAATAGAAAACTATCCCTAAGGGATCAGAGTGTTAATGGAAATCAGTATAATTATAATTTTGTATCCCGTATTTCACGTAAAATTGTATTAGAAATAATTTCACCAGTCATTGAAATTTCTTTGAAATTAATATTTTTAGTGATTGTTTAGTGTTCCATAATATAGTTATACCATAATTGATCTAAACATGCCTCTGTTGTGAGACGTAACTACATTTTTAAACTTCTTTACACACACACACACACATGCACACACTGTCCAAATTTAGGATTATTTCCTTAATATAATTTCCTAAAGATGAAGTTTTAAAATGAACCATTTAAAGTCCCTGGCAAATATTACTAGAATAAGCTCCAGGAAAGTTGTACAATATTATACCCACATCAGCAGTGAATATGAGTTTCTGTATTACACCTTGACACCTTGTACTTTAATAAAGAGGAATAAGCAATGTAATAGGTGAACACTGTAGTTTAATTTCAGCTTTGATTATTGTGATTGTTGAGTAATTTTTCACATCTATTTGCTATGTATGTCCTATGACCTTTTTCAATGTCATTTTTTTCACTGGCATTTTGATATTTGATTATGGATTTGGAAGGATTCCTCATCAACTATGCCTTGCCACACTTGAGCATATTATTCCAAATGATGACTAGGTATCTTTAATTACTGGGGCAATTTAAAAAACGGTACAATCAAATTTCATTAAATGTGAAAAGCAAAACAGAATTTAGAGAAAAGAGATGGAAATTGCACTGATGGAGCAAAATGATTAAGAATCGAATGTATCTGAGAAATAGCAGCTGATAAAGATAGTGAGAGGCATGGTGTACATTACAGATTTTTAAAAACCCATTCAAAAGTTAACAAATAGCATTCTTAGATCTGGAGTATGAGAGGTTTCTCTGTTATGGAAACATACATTCAGACTTTTACTGAATACCTGCAGTGTGTGCTGGTAGGAGTGGAGTTAGGTGGGAGTGAAAACAAGATCCACTCTGCTCTCAGTCTGATGGGGAAATAATTAAAAATCACTTAAGGCAAGAAAAGGTGCTAAATAGAGGAAAAAGCAGGCTGCTATCAGAGCTCAAAATTACAATTACTATTGATGAGAATCAGGAAAAGGTTTATGGAGGAACTGGCATTTCTACTTCATTATGGAGATTAAGATTTCTCTAGGTGGGGAATATAAAAAAGGGTTCTCAAGAAAGGATGTGCAAAAAAAAGTACAGGAGGTCACATGAGGCAGGAGGTTCTGACGCAGGCATGCACCCAAATCAAATCTATCAGTCTTCAAGTGGATTCTAGTACTGGTAGGAATAAACATAAAACAGCACCTACAATAGTTGCTGTGAATGAACAAAAAAATGGCTGAAGACTCATTTTAACTCAGTAACAAAATGTTTGACTCTGAGAATTTAAAAAACCCTGACTGGGTGCCTGGCTGGCTCAGTGGGTTAAGCGTCTGACTTCATCTTAGGTCATGCTCTCACAGTTAGTGGGTTCGAGCCCTGCGCCGCCGACAGCTCAGAGCCTGGAGCCTAGAGCCTGCTTCCGATGCCGTGTCTCCCTCTCTCTCTGTGCCTCTCTCTGCCCCTCCCCCGCTCGCACTCTGTCTCTTGAAAATAAATACATGTTAAAAACGTTTTTTTTACAACACCGACCATGGAAGATTTAGACCCCATAAAAATAACACAATAAAACTGTCAATAGCAAAACTTTATACAATTACATTTGTAGCCTTAAGTTGGGGTCCCTGGAAGCTGACTTCTAGAGGAGAATCAGAGTATAAGTAATTAAGAGGTCATTTCAGAAAGCATCAGTAGGGTGGGGGAATTAAGACAGATGAGGATGAGCCAGTTAAGGGTACATCATCAAGCAGCTTTCGACCAGAGGTAACTGGCTTCTATACCGCCCCCCCCCGCCCCGCCCCCACACCCCAGGGAACTAGGAAAAACCAAGTAGAACATAGCTAAGAGTCATCCCCCCACCCCCAGGACATGGAAGCTGGGGTGTTTACCCTCCAACTTGCCTCTGTCATTGGCTGAGGATTGTCCCCGGGGCACATCAGCTCCCCAGCACTTCTGGCCTGGCTGGGGTGTCGGGCTCCGAGAACGCCCGCAGGTGGGGGGTCGCAGGTGTTTGCACTCAGAAGCCAACCACCGTTCCTGTGTACTGAAGGGTGGGTGCCAAGGGGGCCTGGGGGGGGGGGTCACTACTACCTGCTACATTTGTTAGCGATTCAAAACACTTGGAAGAACCACATTTTCTTGGGGCGCCCGGGTGGCTCAGTGGGTGAAGCATCCCGACTCTTGACTTTGGCTCAGGTCATGATCTCCGGTAGGACAGTTGGGAGCCCCTCTTAGGTCTCCGCACTCACAGCCTGCTTGGGATTCTCTCTCTCCCTCTCTGTCCTTCCCCAGCTTGCACCCATTCTCCCTCTCTCTCTCTCTCTCTCTCTCTCAAAATAAATACAGAAACTTAAAAAACTCACATTTTCTTAAAAAAATTTTTTAATGTTTATTTTTGAGAGGGAGAGAGAGAGAGAGAGAGAGAGAGAGAGTGTGAGTGGGGGAGGGGCAGAGAGAGAGGGAGACACAGAATCCGAAGCAGGCTGCAGGTTCCGAGCTGTCAGCACAGAGCCCGACGTGAGCCTCGAACCCACAAACCGTGAGATCATGACCTGAGCCGAAGTGGGACGCTCAACCGACTGAGCCACCCAGGCGCCCCCAAACTCACATTTTCTTGACAAAATTTAGGCCCACAAAATTCACAACATGGGAAACTGGCAGACCTAATTGCCACAGAAGTAAACTCACTCGAAAGAGGTTAAAATGTAAAAATTTTGATTTAGACAAGTTTTCAAACAAATCACAGTGACATTTTTATGAATAAGAATTTTCCAGATGAAAATAATTTCATTCACATAAAAGCAAATAAAAAACACTAGAAATGCTTTATCTGCATTAGGTAGAAAATTGATATTAAGGAATTAAAGTGATTTGAGATTGCTTGGGAAAATATGTTCTTCATAAAATTTCTTCAATGTTGGCGCGATTCTGATTAGAATGTTTGTACTAACAAACATGGAGTCACGGTGTCCTCGGGCTCAAAACAAGCGGAGGATCGAAACATCCTGTTCTTGAGTTGCTAGAGGCCAAAAACTGAAGAGGATTTGTGCCAGGGGAAATTGCACGGGTAAATGCAGAGTGGAAAAGCATATGGAATGCTTTGGGAATGATGAATTCCTTACTGACAGAGCTATGGGAGCAGATGTGAAGCAAAAAAAAAAAATTATATTCATGAATATTCTGTAGATCTGCAGATTTCTTTGTTGAAGGAGGAGAAGAGAAAAATTGGATCTACAGTCCACCAGTAAACTCCTCACAGCTTTCCATTAAAACATCCCATGTCCTCATAGAAAAATAATAAAAATCCATTAAAATAATGAGAGTTTGACAGACAACATAATATAAAATTGTGAACGGCCTTGAAAATAATTGTAAGGCAAATAGAGTTTGAGAAAAAGGGACACATACTTCACCGAATGGAGCACTCGGGCTTCCTTTCATGAAAGAGAGCAACTGGGGATAGATTCAAACAAACAAACAAAAAGGTACATTGTTCTTGCTACACCTATTGTGTCCTGACTCAGAAATTGGGGCCTTTACTCGCCAGAAGACTGCGCATTCATAGCTCTTGATCCCAAGGAACTATACTGTCATGCAGGAAGTCTTGTTCCTGAGTTTTGCCCCTTGTCTGGAAACCCCTCTGTGTCCTCTGCCCACCTCGAGTCCCCATTCTCTCTGTCCCCTCTTGTCCCCCAGTCCCCCACAACCTCCAGTCTACCCACTGCATTTTTACATTTTTACATTGAAACAGAACGACCTTGGGGAATTTTTTTGTTATTTATTTTTTTAACGTTCATCTGTTTTTGAAAGAGTCAGAGTGTGAGCAGGGGAGGGGAAGACACACACACACACACACACACACACAGAATCTGAAGCAGGTTCTGGGCTCCGAGCTGTCAGCACAGAGCTCAATGTGGGGCTTGAACTCAGGAACCTCGAGATCATGACCTGAGCCAAAGTTGGACGCCCCACCGACTGAGCCAGTCACCCCGAAACAGAACAACCTGGTTAATCAACTAGGTAGGAAGTAAGGGCAGACTGGCTGTGGCATAAAACGTATCCTCCCCCATTACTCACTCACTGTAGGTGACCACAGACATAGGAAGAACCGTTTCGCTTACTGTCATTGGGTTCCAGTACCACAGACGGAGACAATAAGAGGAAGGTGATAACCACAGGAGAACAAGGAGGTACAAAAAGGGAAGGCCTGTTAGAAGCTGGAACGTGGACAGGAGGCCATGCCCATCAACTAACCCACTTTGCAGCTGCAGATATCAAAGGGTTGGAAGCCCTACCCAAACGCATACAAGCTGGGACTAAAGGCAACCCGCACATTCTATTGACACACTAAGTCTGGAAGGGTCTTAGATCTACAACCAAAGACAATGGGATAAAAGAAACAGTAGGAAGACTCAAAGAAAGGAAATACTTGTGGAAAATTATTGGCTTTCAGAGACAGAAGGAAAAATCAAACTATTTGGCCTCTTCAAAAGATTGCAAATAACCATAACTTCTGTGCATGAGATGCAAAAGGTCATAGGTAGACGAAGAGCAAAAGTTGACAAGGTAGTTGACTCAAAGAAGACTGGAAGAAAATTCGTAAGGCATCAACAAAATTAAAAGCCATATAGCCAGTAAGGAATAGAAAGGCTGACGTGAAAAACATCCTTGAGATACTTTCCCAGAATGCAGGTGAAAATGACAGAGACGTTCCGTTCTTCACCACACGCTTCGTGAGCACCTACTAGGTGCCAGTTACATCCAGGTACTGGACCCAAAGACCCTCACGTTCTTTGTCATCAGAGTGGGAGAGGCAGCATTTGAACACAAATTAACATATAACTGCAAATTACGGTGGTTGCCACAACTAAAAACTGGCACTATGAAGATTGCCTGGGAGAAGCTAGTTCTGATGGGGGGGGTTAGGGAGTGTCTCTCTAAAGAAGGAGTAGATAAAAAAAAAAAGAAGGAGTAGATAGCTGGAGATACAAAGGATGAGTAAGAGAGGACGAAACAATAGAAAATGGGCAGGGGTGTGTAGCCTTGCAGCAGAAAAGCATGTGGGGCAGCAGAGAGACTGAAAGGGGACCGGGGCACCTGGCTGAGGAGAGGAAGGCGGGGAATGTGGTGCAAGGTGTGGCGGACAGATACGAGGGCCACATCACACAAGGCCACCGAGGCTGGGTGAGAAGTCTGTATTTTACTCCAAGGGAAAAGGGAAGTCATCGAAGGGCTCTAAGTAGGTGGCGGATGTGATTTATGTTTTCAGAGGTCCTCTGGTCCCTGAAAGGGGGCAGCATAAAATCGGAAAGCTCACCGAAGCAGGCAGGGCCGTGTAAAGGGTGATGGCAACTTGGAGTCAGCTTCTGGGGAAAACGGACCTAAGGCTCACCAGCCGTTACTGCTTTGGCTCATTCTTTCCTCAGTATTTGGTGGCTGACACTGCAGGCAGAGAAGAGAATGGCATTCGGACACGCTCTGGAGATTACAGCTGGCAGAACCTGGCAGTGAATTGGTTATACGAGGTAACAGAGAAGAGATGGCGCCCAAACGACTCCTGGGTCCCTCTTGAACACAGGGAGTGTGATGATGCTCTTAGCTCTGGTGGGAAAGACAGGAGAGCGGTTGGGGAAGGGGTAGCAGGAGTGCAGATCCCGGCCCATCAGGTCTCAGAAGTTTGTGAGGTGTTCAAGAGTGAAGAAGTCAAAAATGTCACCAGATATGCCAATCTAGATGAAACGGAGAAGGAAGTCCAGAACTGGAGAGATACATTGGCCAGCCATCTGCCATGACAGATAGTACTTAATCGTTTTGACTCCGTGTCCCTTTCCCTTATGGAAATATTCAAAGAAGTAGACAAAATAGTACGCTGAATCTTTACCCATCATAGTACAAATAATATTTTGCCATGAGAGTGCTAAGTGTCCTGAAGAGAATGAGAAAGATTCCAATTCCCACCGACTGCTCCAGCCAGAGCTTCCTCGTCTGAAAAATGAGAATATTTCAGCCCACCTCAGGGAGTTCTGGTGACAATAAAAGACAGGAATGATGTCAACGGTGTGTGGTAACCAATGTTAAACATTAATATTGTAAAAAAAAAACCCCATTAATATTGTTATTGTTGAGTGGGCAATATTGATCCAAAGTACATCAAAGTTCGTGAGTGGAAGCTCAGGGGAGAGTATTGAGATCAGGGAGCTCTTACGGAGAGAAGAACGAACAAAACAGAAGCTGCGGACACAACTCTGGCAAGTTTGGGGTTCTCTGAGGGGTGAAGGGAGCCGAGGACACAGCAGGAATGTGACGGAGTAAAATTAAGGTTGCAATGAAGTGTGAATTGTGCACGTAAGACTCAGGCGATGGGCAACGGAGTCCCCAGTTTATGGTCATGAAACTTCACATGAAAATGCAGTAAGAAGTAGAGCCTGACATGATCTGGTCTGGTGAGGAGTTGGGAAGGTTTTCCCCGTAAAGAAAGACCCCGTGAGTAGCCAGAAAACAAACGGATTATGAATCAAAGGGTTACCGAGTCCCGTGCTCTGGAGCACAGCCTCTGCAACTTTAAGGCGCACACAACCCCCACCCCGCACCCCCCCCCCCAGCCCCCACCACCGGGGGCGTCGTGAACGTGCTGTTCCGCTGCAGCAGCGGGGCCAGGACCTCCCGGAGGCTCTGCATTTCCAGCAAGCCCCTAGGCCGGGCCTCTGGGCTGAGCAGCGGGGGTTCCTGGGGTCGCCCGCGCGGTCGGTGGCTCCTCGCGCTGACCGCTCAAGCGTGTCGCTGAGAAGTCGTGTGCCGCTGCCAGAAGGACAGTGGGCCGGGCGAGGGGCAGAAACTCATTCCCTAAGCGGCCGGGCCGGGGGCGGCCGGTGCCTTGTAGGCCCTTCCAGGGCCTCAGGGCCCAGGAGGCTGGGAGGAAGCCCTCCGGAGATCAATACCGGCACCCACGTCCCCGCCCCCGGGAACTCAACGTTCGGAGGTGGGGAGGGATGGTAGAGACGGGGAACACACACCGTCGCCCACAGGCAGGTGCTCGCCGCTCCTAGCCAAGAGGCGCAATAACGAAAGCTCGTCGGGGAACCAAGGTTTTCCTAAGCTTGGGGAAGATCTCTCTCTCTCTCTCTCTCTCTCTCTCTCTCCCTCTCTCTCTCTCTCTGTGCAGGCTGAAAGAGCTCCCCGCACTTCGGGGAAAATCACCTACCCACGCACAGACACAGTTGGCAACAATCTGTAACCACAACTTGGAACTACAAAAAGCCCCGCAACCACTGAGGCGGGAGGAAACCGTCGTTCGCTGAGGGCTCAGCCCGTGTTCTGCACGCTACTCGCGGCTCTACTGAATTCTCTCCCCTAAACCTCACCGCTTCCAACCAAGCCACGCGCGGCGCCCGCCTTGACGTCGACTGGCCTCGGGAACCCTGAGCGAGTCTGGCGGGAGCCCTGTGCGCTCCAGCCGCCTCCGCTGTCCTCCAGCCCTTGCCGGAGCAGACGGGCGCCTCTGGGCTCCCCGCGGCCCAGTCACCCTGGACGAAAGAGACTGTGTCTTCCGGTCTCGCCGCGGAACCGCTCGCTCGGTTGTCTCTCTGCCGCGTGCGTGCCCTCGGGTCGGTGGCGGAGGCCGAGAGGCCGGAGTGAGATGACTGGCCAGAGGCTGAGGCCGCTACGGTTAGAAGCCCTGGCAGAATGAAAAGGTCGGAGTGAGGGAAAACGAGCCGATGGAAGGGAGGAAGGATGGCTTGGCCAGCATGTGCAAAGGGCCCAAGGCGGGGAGGCCTAGGACTTGCCCCGCTTTACACACGATGCGGGCAAGGACTGCAGAGGTCAAGTAACTTGCCCAGAGTCACACATCCAGAGCTCTCCACCGCTAGGCTAGAAGGCAACAAAGTCAGTTTGATGTCAGGCGTCTCTGCAACATCAGTCTTCGGAAGAAAATGGACCAACAGCTAGGGTTTTTAGAGAACAGGGTTATACCGGAGGATTCCTACTCGCGGCCAAATGGTCTTTCGCAGTAATGGCTGGCAAATACTGAGCACACGCTGGCAGGCCCTCTTCTAAGTGCTTTGTATATATTGACTCATTCACTCCACCAACCCCCGTCATTTTACAGAGGAGAGAGCTGAGAGTTTAGGGAACTTATCTAAGAGCCAGGACGGGGCCCAGGCAGTCAGGGCGTCTGCGCCCCTGCTATGAACTGCTCTTCCCTACTGCCAGGGTTCAAATGTGTATCATCAACACCCACTTCCTGAAAAAATTTAATACACACCATAATAACAAGAGATTAAAAAATAGTTCAAAACTGAGAAAATTGTGTGAAAATGACAGTTTTTAAAAGTCTAAATGATTACTCTGTATCAAAATCTAACATTTTAGTAACAAAGACAAGAGGGAGGAGAGTAAGAGTGAGCTCAACTTGGCCAAATCAGGAGGAATGAAAAGATGACCATTTTGGGGCACCTGGAGGGCTCAGTCAGTTAAACGTCCAAGTCTTCATTTCAGTTCAGGTCGTGATGTCACGGGGGTGATGTGGACCTTTGTGCTGGGTGCAGAGCCTGCTTAAGATTCTCTTTCCCTCTCCCTCCTCCTCTACTCATCCCCTGAGCACACACTGCCATTTCGCTTAAAAAATACTGATAATTTGGGGCGCCTGGGTGGCTCAGTCGGTTGAGCGCCGACTTCGGCTCAGGTCATGATCTCGCGGTCCGTGAGTTCGAGCCCCGCGTCGGGCTCTGTGCTGACAGCTCAGAGCCCGGAGCCTGTTTCAGATTCTGTGTCTCCCTCTCTCTGACCCTCCCCCATTCATGCTCTGTCTCTCTCTGTCTCAAAAATAAATAAACATTAAAAAAAATTTAAAAAAAAAATACTGATAATTTAAGAAATATAGGCCACAGAACGCTTTTTCAAACTGTTGTCCCATGTCAATATTTTATTTAGCAGTTTTCCAAATACAGCTGGTGCCATAAACTCCTCTAAAGGAAAACAATAAAGTTTTTGTCTTTTTTTAAGGGTAGATGGTAAGGGTTTTTTTGTTTGTTTGGTTTTTTTTTTGGTAATATGGACTCACAGATTTACCCTTATGTCATGTGTTTCAAACCACTGCAATTATGTTTACTGATGCTCTAATTATCCCAACTGGGCAGGGGGTACTTTGAGTCCTTTTGCCATGTCTTCGTGTCTCTGATAGATTTATTGCCATCAAAACATCTTGTATGTGTTCTTCCCCAGACCCACAGAAAGCTTAAAGCCCATACCTACCAGTCCTAAAAGGAGTGTATGTGCCTTCCAAAGCAATGAAGTAGATAAAAACAAAGAAAATACTCATGAGAGAGAAACAAATCATAAAACAAAGGAAATGGCAAAGAAGCATTTAAAAACAGCATAGAAGAAGATGAAACGTAATATACTAAATATATTCATTATAATGATAAATATCAATGGAACCTACTTTTATATTTAAAAATAAAATTTCCCACACTGGATTTTTAAAAATCAGTTCTATGTTAATTTAAAAAATCACGCAACTGGGATGAGCACTGGGTGTTGTATGGAGACCAATTTGACAATAAATTTCATATATTAAAAAAAAAAAAGAATATTAAAAAAATAAAAAATAAAAAAAAATAAAAAATCACACAACTGCACAAAAAAGATCAGTGTAAGAGAATGGGAAAAAATACGAGAAGCAGACACAAAGGAAAACAAAGGATCAAAATACTTAAATTAGTAGAATTTGAGACAAAAAACTAAGCAAAATGGCATGAAATGTATACAATCAAAATATGAAGGACAGAGATTCACTCACTTACTGATAAAATCAATGTCTTATTTAAAAGCTTCCTGGTGGGGCGCCTGGGTGGCGCAGTTGGTTAAGCGTCCGACTTCAGCCAGGTCACGATCTCGCGGTCCGTGAGTTCGAGCCCCGCGTCAGGCTATGGGCTGATGGCTCGGAGCCTGGAGCCTGTTTCCGATTCTGTGTCTCCCTCTCTCTCTGACCCTCCCCCGTTCATGCTCTGTCTCTCTCTGTCCCAAAAATAAATAAAAAACGTTGAAAAAAAAAATAATAAAAGCTTCCTGGAAAAAAGACATGTATATGTACTAGACAATATGACTTTTTTCCTAGTGCCCATGGGACACTTACAAAACTTGAATATATATGTGCACTAACAGTGGCACTTAACCGGGGTTCAACTGCTGAAGAATACGCGCAGGTCCCAAAATGACAAAGCCTACAAAGGTACAGTTTATTACAGGGAAAAGACATGCTATGGCAAAAGCCTGCACGTCAGAATATACATCACAGCCTATGGCTCACAGTAGGGGTCTGCCGCAGCCAGGTGCAGGTTCCTAACGTCCCCTTTCTGTAATGGCCAGGCCAGATGTCTCCTGGATTGGGAACCACTGACGTGTGCACAGAACCCTTCAGACCCAGGCAGACTAAAATGAAGTATCTGCTGACGTTGTGTATTCTATGCTGGTCACCGAGGCACATTCTGGCTGCAGAACCAGCAGAGCCCTGGGGTGGGGGCTGGGGAGGATCACTCCAAGACCAGGTGCAAGTCTTCAATCTCATTGTTATTAATAAACAATGCCTACGAGCTGTGTCAGACTGCTCTGAAACTCTTTGGACTCATGGTTACAGAGATGCTCTACATCATTGTTTCGTGCTTTGACCAGGAGTCGTGTCAAGCAGGAGCTTTAATTTAAGCAAACAGCTCAGGTTAATTACAGAACTGCTGTGATTAACCTTTACAGCACAGTAGCAAAACACTAAATGTATCTCAATAATTTGCAACATGCTGAAACCATACAAACCCTATTTTTGGGCCATAATTCAAAAAATGAATAAATGTGATGAATACAAAGTAATCAAAATGCTGATTAAAACCAGGTACTTTTCAAAGAATGCAAGTCTGATGGAAATTAATAAGAATGTTAATATCGAGGGTCAGCAAGGATCTAGGGGAACTAGGCCTCTTCAATCACTGCTCCTGGAAACATACATTAGTAGAACTTTCCCTGGTACGTCATGGTAATCTGTATCTTAAAAAGGTACATTCTCTTGACCCAGAAGTCACATATTTGGCATTTCATCCTGAGCAAATAATTGAGGATATGGGCACACTTGGATGTTTATCACAGCGCAGTGGATAATAGCAGAATATTGGCAACGATCAAAACCTCCAGAAAAATGGGCCTGCTTCAGTAAGTTATATCCATATATCATTCAAAATAATTTTGTAGAGGTCTATTTGTGGCAGGCTATGTTAGATGCATGTGTAAATTCCTTTGTATCTTTTCTATACTAACAGAACCCAGATACTATTCATGGGAGCAATGTTCACTGCTCCAGGCACAAAATCATGAAAATTCAGTCCCCACCTTCCCAGCTTCCCTCTTACCTGGCAGTGACCATGTGATACATTGCTGGTCAATGAAATGTAAGGAGAAGTCTACTACGGGCTTTGAGAAAGTTTTTTTTTTTTTTGCTTTCCTAATGAAAGAGAAAGATGATGTTGATGCCAAAAATCATCTACTGCAGACCTTATATTAAGTGAGAATAAGTAGCTATTTGTTAAGCAAGAGTTGGTTGGATTTTCTGTTATTTGGAGCCCCAAGTGTCCCTCGCTGGGGTGGACATTATGACGTTCTTCCCCAGATCCCCCTTGGGGACTTCCAGATTCTGAGAGTGCTGCAGGCTGACAATCGTCATCTGTCTGGTGTCTCCAGGAATTGCATGCAGTAGAAGTTGGCTGCCTTGCCTTCCCAGGGACAGCCCACATCAAATTCCACAGGAGTAAGAAGGCCCAGCCTTCTTTCTTCAGTTTGGGATAAGGCTGCAGGGCCCCTTCCAGATTCAGAGCTGAAGCCTTGGGACTGATAACTGCATCACTGCCTAACGTCCCCCTGAACCGACTTAACTCCTTCCCTGGTGGCGTTGATCTTAAAAATACTCCTTAATAAACTTCCTGCCCTCAAGTCTCTGTCTCAGAGTCTGTTTCCTGCACCCAGAGCATCAGTGACACATTTATTTACATAAACAGTTGTTCAAAATATGTTGCTAAATGACAACAGGTTAGAAAGCACTATGCATGGTGTTTTCTTATTATACAAATCATACATCTGCATAGGAAAATTTTCTGCAAAGGAAAACACTAATATTTTAACAGTAGGACTTGTGTTTGCAACAATATGCTGGCTAGATGTTTGGAGAAACTTCCTTCTAGTTCAGAAAACAGTAAATGCCAAAGAAAGGAGTTTTAATATTTCAGTCTGTAGAGTAGTGGTGGGAAAGTAAAGGAATTCCTGGGAGGGGGGTGGGGCAGAAATGATAGGAAAGCACAAATCCACAAGACCTACAGATCATATTTTCTCTGGAAGCATCTGCTGATTCGTGGTAGTCTAGAGCCAGGTTCTGACAAGCTATCACTGTGGGGGACAGTCGACAAATCACAGAGCCCAAGCAGTGTGAGAGGTCAGCTTGGAGACCCTCTCATAAAGGCAGGAGAGCCCAAGAGCACCAGCCTCAAGAAGTTCAACTGGAAAAAGCCCACCCTGCAGACAGAGCCGTAAGAAGCAAAGTCTATGGGAACATCCAAATACAAGCAAATTGACACAGGTGTGGGCCAGGTCCAAACCAGAATCTCTGTGACCCAAAATGAACCCTGTGTCAAAAGCAGAGTTCAAAGTGGACCTTGGTAGTACCCATAGAAAACTGCCAGAAGAAAACAGAAATTTTTCTTTGGAGGAATACATTTACAGACTTCAAAGAATTACCATAAAGTTACAAACTCAGAATTAAAAAAAAAAATCACTAAACCCCCAAGGGTCCACATAAACATCAAACATCAGCATCAAACATCAAACAGAATCAGGCACGCAGACACAAACACCAAACCAAAATAGACAGGGGGATATTCAAATACAGAGTATAAAACAACGACGTTAATTGTGTATAAGGGATTCAAGATAGGGTTGCTAGAATAAGGATGCAGGGAGTATGAACACTGGACAGATTTGAAAGAACATCTAATAGGAGTTTATATGATAAAAAGTAATAATTTAAGGTAGAAACTCAAAGGATGCTATAAGTAGCAGACAGGACTAAAAGGAAAATTAAAGAATTAGAAGATCGATCTAAATAAATTACCAATACAGGGCAAAAAGTCAGAATGATAGAAAACAGTATTAGGAGTGAAGAGAAATAGAGTATAGATAAGGTTCAATGTATGTTCCAAGTAGAGCTCTAGAAGGAGAGAAAAACAATCGAGGAAAAGGCAACATACAAAGAGGTAAGGTTTCAAAAATTATGAAAGACACCAATCTTCAGATGTAGAAACCCAAGAATTCCAAGGAAGGTAATTAAAATAAACCCATATTTAAGTACATAAACCTGCAGGATAACAAAGACAAGCAGAAGACTTTCCAGTAACAGTAGCCGGGAGACAAAGGAATGGTATCTTTGAAGTGGCAAGACGAGTATCAAGCTAGAATGCTAAACCCAGCAAATAAACTCTTATGAGTGAGGGTGAACTAAAGGTATTTTCAGACACAAAAAGATGTCATTAAAAGAACTTTTTATTTTAGAAAGAACACGTACCGGGATGGGGGACAGAGAGAGTGAGAGAGAGAATCTTAAGCAGGCTCCAATCACAGCTCTGAGCCTGTCGCAGGGCTCGATTCCACGACTGTGAGATCATGACCTGAGCCAAAACTAAGAGTCAGACGCTCAAGCAACTGAGCCACCCAGGTGCCCCATCTTCCAGAAGGCTAAAAATGATTCTGGGAAGAACACCTGAGACATAAGAAGGAACAGTGAACAATATTCGACATTGGACCGGGAGTCCTAGCTACCAAAAAAAGGCAAGAAAAAGAAAAGGCACACATATCAGAAAAGAAATGAAACTTTCTATTGACAAACAACTTGCCTATGTAGAAAAATCCAAGGAGTTTACCAAAAAACTACTAGAACTAAAAAGTGGCTTTACCCAGGCCATAGGACACGAGGTCATTTTTGTATACAAAAATCAACTGCATTTCTGTATGCTAGCAATTAACAATTTGAAATTCTTTGAAATTCAAAATTTTAAATAGTGTGGGGCACCTGGGTGGCTCAGTCAGTTAAGTGTCTGCTTTTGGCTTGGGCCCTGATCTCAGGGTTCATGAGTTCAAGCCCTGCGTCAGGCTCTCTGCTGTCTGCATAGAGCCCATTTTAAATCCTCAGTCCCACTATCTCTCTGCCCCTCCCCACTCGAGCACTCTCTCTCTCTCTCTCTCAAAAATAACATAACATAACATAACATAACATAACATAACATAACATAACAATTTTAAATAGTGCTATTTACAAAAGTACCAGAAACATGAAATCCTTAGGTATGATTCTTTTTAATGTTTATTTATTTTGAGAGAAAAAGAGAGAGAGCATGTCCGAGCACATGAGCGGGGGAGGGACAGAGAGAGGGAGGGAAAGAATCCCAACCAGGCTCCACGCTGTCAGCATAGAGCCCAATCCGGGGCTCAATCACACAAACTGTGAGATCATGACCTGAGCAGAAATCAAGAGCTGGACGCTTAACCTACACAGCTACCCAGGTGCCCCCTCAGGTCAGATTCTTACAAAATACGTGCAAGATATGTATGCTGAAATTTCAAAACATCAATGAAAAAAATCAAAGATGACCTAGACAAATAATGTCTTCATACATTGTAAGACTCATTGTTAGAACGTCTGTGGTAGGCAGCCTTTGAGATGGCCCATAATGGGGGGGTCCCTGGGTGGCTCGGTCGGTTAAGCGTCTGACTTTGGCTCAGGTCATGATCTCACGGTTCATGGGTTTGAGCCCCACGTCGGGCTCTGTGCTGACAGCTCAGAGCCTGGAGCCTGCTTGGATTCTGTGTCTCCCTCTCTCTCTGTACCCACCACTGCCCCCCCCCACCCCGCTGGTGCGCTCTCTCTCTCTCTCAAAAATAAACATTAAAAAAATTCTTTTTAAAAGATGACCCGTAAAGGTCCCTACCTTCTGGCATTCATGCCCTTGCATAACTCCCTTCCCTGGAAGGTAAGCTATATCTAGTCATGCACTTCTACTAAAAAAAAGTTGGCAAAAATGATGTTGCTTCCTAAATGAGATTGTAAAGGGTCTATGGCTTTGGTCTTGAGCACTCTCTCACTCTCTTGCTCTCAAGAAGGCTAGGTGCCATGTCGTCAGCTGCTCTGCTCTACAGAGAGGCCCACAGGTCGAGGAACTGAGGTAGGATTCCAGTCAATAGCCTTCAAGGAACTGAATCTTACCAACAACCATGTGAGTGAGTTTGGAAGCAAAACTTCCCCTAGTTGAGCCTTCACCTCGGCCCTGGCTGACAACTTGATCACAACGCTGTGAAAGGCCTTAAGGCAGAGGCACCCAGCTAAGCTACTTCCAGATTCCTGACCCACAGAATCTGTGAGATCATAAATATTTTCTGTTGTAGACTGCTTATTTTGGGGCTCGTTTGTTATGCAATAACAGATAACACACTGTCAATTCTTCCCAAATTGATAGGTAGATTCCATCCCAGAAAGATTTTTTGTAGAAATTGTGAAGCTGCCTCTAAGCTTTATATGGTAAAGCAAAGGAACTAGAAGAGTGAGAACAGTTTTGGAAAAGAACAAAGTTGGAAGACTCACAGTGCCTGATTTCAAGCTGTGATATAAAGCGGGAGTAATCAAGACAGTGTGGCAAAGGTAGACCCATGGGTATGTGGAATAAAACAGAGAGTCCAGAAATAAACACACACATATATGGCCAAACTGATTTTTGACCAATGTGAAGGTGCAATTTCTAGAAAGATAATGTCTTCAACAGATGTTGTTGGAACCACTGGACTTTCATATGCAAAACAAACAAACGAGAACTTCACTTGGCACCTCACATCACGTGCACAGATGAACTAAGTATAGATCACAGACGTACGTGTAAAACCCAAGACGATAAAACTTTTATTTACGTATTTATTTATTTATTTATTTACTTATTTACTTATTGTATTTATTATTTATTTATTTACATCCAAGTTGGTTAGCATATGGTGCAACAATGATTTCAGGAGTAGATTCCTTAATGTCCCTTACCCATTTAGCCCACCCCCCTCCCACAACCCCTCCAGCAACCCTGTTTGTTCTCTGTATTTAAGAGTCTCTTCTGTTTTGTCCTCCTCCCTGTTTTTACATTATTCTTGCTTCTCTTCCCTTATGTTCATCTGTTTTGTATCTTAAAGTCCTCATATGAGTGAAGTCATATGATATTTGTCTTTCTCTAATTTCACTTAGCTTAATACCCTCTAGTTCCATCCATGTCGTTGCAAATGGCAAGATTTCATTTTTTTTTTTTTGATTGCTGAGTAATAGTCCACTGTGTATATATGTCACATCTTCTTTACCCATTCATCCACTGATGGACATTTGGGCTCTTTCCATACTTTGGCTATTGTTGATAGTGCTGCTATAAACATCAAGGTGCATGTGCCCCTTCAAAACAGCACTCCTGTATCCTTTGGACAAATACGTAGTAGAGCAATTGGTCGTAGGGTAGTTCTATTTTTAATTTTTTGAGGAACCTCCATACTGTTTTCCAGAGTGGCTGCACCAGCTTTCATTGCCACCAACAATGCAGAAGAGATCTTCTTTCTCCGCATCCTCACCAATATCTGTTGTTGCCTGAGTTGTTCATGTTAGCCATTCTGACAGGTGGGAGGTGGTATTCTCATTGTGGTTTTAATTTGTATTTCTCTGATAGTGAGTGATGTTGAGCATTTTTTCATGTGTCTTTTGGCCATCTGGATGTCTTCTTTGGAGAAGTGTCTATTCATGTCTTTTGCCCATTTCTTCACTGGATGATATGTTTTTTGGGTGTTGAGTGTGGTAAGTTCTTTATAAATTTTGGATACTAACCCTTTATGTGATATGTAAGACAATAAAACTTTTACAAGAAAACACAGAAGAAAATCTTTGTGACTTGGGTTGGACAAAGATGTCATCTCTGACACTATAAGGACAGTCCATGAAAAACTGATAAATAGGGCTTCATCAAAATTTTGCTCTTGCAAAAACAGTTATTAAGAAAAGGAAAAGAAAAAATAAGAAAAGGCAAAAGCCAAATCACAGCCTGAGAAAAATCTTTGCAAAACACATATCTGATAAAAATGTTGTAAGCAGAATACATGATGAACTCTCAAAACTCAATAATATGAACCCAAACAACCCAACTGAAAAACAGTAAAAAAACAAATTGTAACAGGGGCGCCTGGGCGGCTCAGTCAGTTAAGCATCGGACTCTGGATTTTGGCTCAGGTCATGATCTCACGGGTTTGTGGGATCGAGCCCTGAGTGGGGCTCTTCACTGTCAGTGCAGAGCCCCCTTGGGATTCTCTCTCTCTCCCTTTCTCTGTTCCCCTCCCCCACTTGCGCTCTTCCATATGCACACAAGCTCTCTCCCTCTCTCTCAAAATAAATAAACATTTAAAAAGCTGTAAGAGATAACTTCACTAAATAAGATGTATGGATGACAAAAAATACCAGGAAAGTTGCTTGACATCATTAGTCATTAGGGAAACGGAAATTAAAACTATAATGAAACACCACCCCATTCCCTCTATAATGGCTAAGATGAAAAAACTGATAATATCAAGGGCAAAGCAAGGATGTAGGGCAACTAGAACTTTCATATGTTGCTGATGGGAAATGCAAAATGTTACAGCCCCTTTGGAAACCAGCTGGGCAATTTCTTACAAAGTTAAACACACATGGGCTAAATAATAGCCCCCCAGATATACCCACATCTAATCCCTGGCCTTTGTTAAAGTCCCTTTATATGGTAAAAAGAACAAGCCGCGGGTGTGATTCAGTCAAGGATACTGAACCGAGGAGATTATCTTGGATCATCTGGTGGGACTGATGTAATCACAATGGTTCTTATAAGAGGGATACAAGGAGTCAGAGTAAGAGGAAGTGACGTGATGACGGAAGCAGAGATTGGAGTGATAAGCTGTGAAGATGGAAGGGTCTCCATTCATCCTCCTGTATTCCACCTAAAAAAGAAATGCAAGTGACCACTAGAAGCTGGAAAAGGCAAGGGAAAGGAGCCTTCACGCAGAGCCCTGAAGGAATCAGCCCTAATGACACCTGGATTTTAGCCACTTAAGATTCCATGCTGGACTTCTGACCTCCAGAACTGTAAGAGAATAAATTTGTGTGCTCGAAGCCACTGAGTTTGTGGTAATTTGTTGTAGCAGCAATAGGAAACTAATACACCTTGCCACACCACTCAGCAATCCCACTCCCATTTATCCAAGAGAAATGAAAACGTGTTTAGACAAAAGGCCGCACGCTAATGCGTATGGGAGCTTTATTCAGAATAGTAAAAAACTGGATACAACCCAGATATCCTTCAACTAGTGAGTGGGTACACACACTGTGGTACATCAGTAAGATGGAATAATATTCATCATTAAAAAGGAATGAGTTACTGAAGCATGCAACAATGTGGAAGAACGTCAAATACGTTATGGTAAGTGAAAGAAGCAAGGCTCAGAAAGCTGCAGACTGTGTGATTCTATTTACGTGGCATTCTGGAAAAAGGCAAAACTATAAAGACAAGAGAGATCAGTGGTTTCCAGAGGTAGGGAGTTAAGGTTGGACACAAATATTCATAGCAGCACTACTCCTTAGAGTCAAAAAGTAAAAACTATCCAAATGTCCATCAGCTGATGAACAGATAAATAAAATGTGGTCTATCCAAACAATGGAATACTACTCAGATGAACCATTGATATGTGCCACGACAAGATGAATCTCAAAGTTTTGTTGAGCGAAAGAAGCCAGACCAAAAAAGAGCACTTGCTATTTGATTCCATTTATACAGAACTCTAGAAAATGCAAATTCATTTATACTGACAGAAAGCACATGAGAGGCTGCTTGGAGGTGGGGGCGGGGAAAGGCAGAAGGGAGGGACTAAAGGAGCACAAGGACACTTAGGTGGATGCTGGAGGATATGTTCACTATTTTGATTGTGGTGGTCGTTTTATGGCTATGCACATATGTTTGAAACTTACCGAATTGTGTCCTTTCACTACATGCAATTTACTGTATGTCCATTACACTTCAACAACGCAGTTGAATTTTTTAAATTAAAATTTGTATATTGTGTATTATGTATTGAGAATATTTTTCCCTGGCCCAATTTTCTATGTGAAGATTGTAATCACAGTCATGCTTGACTAGGCACCCACCATTTATTAGTTATCAGAAGCAGAAAAATAGGGATTAAAAGGCTGTTATGTTTCTTCTCTTTGAAAACTATTCACCTTTTACTCACAGAATTAAATTTCTTCGGTCACTGCCCTTCAACTTTTGGCTAAGATGTGTACCGTTTTAGTAAAGTCAGGGAGGAAATAAATAAAAGGTGAGAAAACATAAAACTTAAATTTAAAAAGCCCTTTCAGTACTGCTTTGTCCGTTATCATCGTTGATCTCTCATCTCAGTCTGACCAAAATACTATTAAGTATTATTAATTTCACCAGGATGGACCTTCAAGTCTGAAACCAAAGGAGAGAAAACATGGAGTTTTGTCAAAAAAGTAATGTGACTCTGTAAGTCAGCCCCTGTTCCAGCTATTCTTCATGGGCAAAGGCAAACATTTTCGGACATTTAAGCAGTCATGTCCCTTCTTAAAAGATTACTGGAAGCACTATTAATGGCATATGAAAAATTAACGAGAATGAGACAAGCTCCAAATAAGAGAAACACTGGTGTGAGGTCCAAGTTAATGTTCTTCCCCACCCCCGTTACGGATGTCCAGTTGTTTAAGCACCATTTGTTGAAAAGACTATTCTTCCTCCATTGAATTGCTTATTCCTGTTTGGCAAAAACCAATCTGGTGGATTTTTTTGGTCTATTTCTGGGTTCTATTCTGTTCCACGGATCTGTGTGTCTCTCCTCCACCAACATCACACTGTCGTGAGTACTGTGGCTATAGAGCGTATCAACATCTGATACAGCGATTGTTCCCACTTTATTTCTCTTTTTCAAAATTGTTTTAGCTATTCGAGTTCCTTTGCCTTTCCGCATAACTTTTAGAGTGAGCTGGTCTATATCTATTAAACAGTCTTGCTGGGATTTTGATAGGAATTGTGTTAGACTTGTGTATCAGTTGGGAGAGAACCGACATCTTTACTATATTGTCTGCCAATTCATGAATACGGTATGTCACTCCATTTATTTAAATCTTTGGTTTCAGCAACATTTAAAACCTTTCAGCATACAGATCCTTTACATGTTTTTTGTTTGTTTGGTTTTTTTTTTTTTGTTTTTCTTTTTTAGATTCCTACCTAGTTTGGGTTTTGTTTTTTTTTTTTTTTTTTGAAGGGGTAGTGATTTTAAGCAATATATATTTATTTTGAGAGAAAGAGAGAGAGAGAGAAAACGAGTGGGGAAGGGACAGAGAGAAGGAGAGAGAGAAAATCCCAAGCAGGCTCTGCACCATCAGCAAGGGACCTGATGCGGGGCTCGAACCCATGAATCTTGAGATCACGATCCAAGCCGAAATCAAGAGTCAGACACCCAACTGACTGAGCCACTCAGGTGCCCCTGTTTTAATTCTCAGTTTGCACATGTTTATTGCTAGTTTACAGGAATAGATGGATTTTTTTAAAAAAGAATAGATGGATTTTTGTCTGTCTCGTACTCTGCAGCCTCGCTGAACTCATTAGTACAAGTGTTGTGTAAGAGTCCTTCGGATTGTATATGTAGACAATAATGCCATCTCAAACAGCCCAGTTCCAATCTTTCTTTTTGATCTTATTTCTTTCCTTTTCTTTTTTTTCAGTAAAGCACTGGCTGGGACTCCCAGTACTGTGCTTAATAAGAGTAGTGAAAGTGATCCATTCATGATAAAAACCCTCAGCAAAGTAGGTTTAGAGGGAACATACCTCAACATAATAAAGGCCATCCATGAAAAACCCACAACGAACCCATCCTTAATGGGGAAAAACTGAGAGCTTTTCCCCTAAGGTCAGGAATAAGACAAGGATGTCTACTCTCACTACTTCTATTCCACATAGTGCTGGAAGTCCCAGCCACAGCAATCAGACAACAAAAAGAAACAAAAGGCATCCAAATCAGTAAGGAAGAAGTAAAACTTTCGCTATTTGTAGATGACATACTATATATAGAAAACCCTAAAGAGTGCATAAAAACAACTGCTAGAACTGATAAGTTCAGTCAAGTCACAGGATATAAAATCACTGTACCGAAATCTGTTGCATTTCTGTACACCAGTAATGAAGCAGCGGCAAGAGAAATTAAGAAAAACAATCCCATGTACAATTTCACCAACAATACTAAGATACCTGGGAATAAGCCTAACCAAAGGGATGAGAGACCTGGACTCTGAAAACCATAAAACACTGATGAAAGAAATTGAAGAGGACACAAAGAAATGGTAAAATATTTCATGTTCATGGGTTGGAAGAACAAATATTGTTAAAATGTCTATACTACCCAAAGCAATTGACGCATTTAATGCAATCTCTGTCAAAATAACAACAGCATTTTTCACAGAAGTAGAACAAATAATTCTAAAATGTGTATGGAACCAAAAGACTCCAAACAGACATAACAATCTTGCAAAAGAAAAGCAAAGCTAGAGGCGTCACAATTCTGAACTTCAAGTCATATTACAAAGCTGTAATTATCAAAACAGTATGGTACTGGGGGGCCTGGGAGGCCCAGTCAGTGAAATGTCTGACTCTTGATTTCAGCTCAAGTCGTGATCTCATGGTCCATGGGATCAAGCCCCACATGTGCTCCATGCTGACAGCATGGAGCCTGCTTGGGATTCTTTCTCTCTCTCTCTCTCTCTGTCCCTCCCCCATTCTCTCTCTCTCTCTCTCTCTCTCTCTCAAAAATAAATAAATAAATAAATAAATAAATAAACAAACAAACAAACTAAAAAAACCCAGCATGGTACTGGCACAAACATAGACACATAGATCAAAAGGACAGAATGGAAAACCCACAATTATATAGTCAATTAATCTTTGACAAAGGAAGAAAGAGTATCCAATGGAAAAAGGACAGTCTATTCAACAAATGGTGTTGGGAAAACTGAACAGCAACATGCAAAAGAAAGAAACTGGACCACTTTTTTACACCATTCACAAAAATAGATTCAAAATAGATGAAAGACCTAAATGTGAGACCTGAAACTACAAAAATCCTGGAGGAGAACACAGGCAGCAACTTCTCTGACATCAGCTGTAGCAACATTTTTCTAGATATGTCTCCTGAGGCAAGGGAAACAAAAGCAAAAATAAACCATTGGGACTACATCAAAGTAAAAAGCTTCTGCACAGCAAAGGAAACAATCAACAAACCTAAAGGCATCTATGGAATGGGAGAAGATTATTTGCAAATGATGTGTCTGATGAGTGGTTAGTATCCCAAATGTATAGAGAACTTATACAACTCGACACCCAAAAAACAAATAATCCAATTTAAAAAATGGGCACAAGACATGAATGGGCGTTTTTCCCAAAAAGACACACAGATGGCTAACAGACGCATGAAAAGATGCTCAACCTCACTTACCATCAGGGAAGTGCATATCAAAACCACAATGAGAATCACTTACACCTGCCAGAATGGCTAAAATCAATAACACAAGAAACACCAGGTGATGGCAAAGATGTGGAGAAAAAGGAACGCTTGAGTAAATGCAAACTGGTGCAGCCACTGTGGAAAACAGTATGGAGGCTCCTAAAAAGTTAAAAATAGAACTATCCTATGATCCAGCAATTGCAATGCTGGGTATTAACCCAAAGAATACAAAAACACTAATTTAAAGGGACACACGCACCCCTATGTTTATAGCAGCATTATTTACAATAGCCAAGATATGGAAGCAACTTAAGTGTCCATTAATTGATAAGTGGATAAGGAAGATGTGGTATATATACATATATATATATATATGCACACACATACACACACAATGAAATATTATTCAGCCATAGAAAAGAACGAAATCGGGGCGCCTGGGTGGCTCAGTCGGTTGAGCGTCCGACTTCGGCTCAGGTCATGATCTCGCGGTCCGTGAGTTCGAGCCCCGCATCGGGCTCTGGGCTGATGGTTCAGAGCCTGGAGCCTGCTTCCGATTCTGTGTCTCCCTCTCTCTCTGCCCCTCCCCCGTTCATGCTCTGTCTCTCTCTGTCTCAAAAATAAATAAACGTTAAAAAAAAAAAATTTAAAAAAAAAAAAAAGAAAAGAACGAAATCTTGCCATTTGCAATGACATGGATGGAGCTACAGAGTATATTGCTAAGTGAAATAAGTCATTCAGAGAAAGATGAATATCATATGATTTCACTCATATGTGGAATTTAAGAAACAAAACAAACGGAGGCACCAGGGTGGCTCAGTCATTTAAGCATCTGACTTTGACTCAGGTCACAATCTCACAGTCCATGAGTTTCAGTCTCGCATCGGGCTCTGTGTTGACAGTGTGGAGCCTGCTTGGGATTCTCTGTCTCTCCCTCTCTCTCTGCCCTTCCCCTGCTCTTGTTCTCTCTCTCTCAAAATAAATAAATAAAGTTAAAAAAAGAAACAAATGAGCAAAGGGGAAAAAAACAGAGAGAGAAGCAAACCAAGAAACAGGCTCTTAGCTATAGAGAACAAACTGATGGTTACCAAGGGAAGACAGGTCAGGGGATGGGATAAATGGCTGATGGGCATTAAGGAGGGCACTTGAATGTCTGGAAATGTTGAATCACTGTATTGTACACCTGAAACTAACATTACACTGTATGTTAACTAACCGGAATATAAATAAAAACTGTTTTTTAAAAAAAAGAGTGGTTAGGGGCACCTGGCTGACTCAGTCGGTTGAGCGTCTGACTTCAGCTCAGGTCACGATCTCATGGTTCATGAGTTCCAGCCCCGCATCAGGCTCTGTGCTGACCAGCTCAGAGCCTGGAGCCTGCTTTGGATTCTGTGTCTCCCCCTCTCTCGCTGCCCCTCCACTCCCCCGTCTCTCCAAAGTGAATAAACATTTTTAAAAATGGTGAGAGTAGACATTCTTGCCGTATTCCTGATCTTAAGAGGAAAGTCTTTTACCATTAAGTATGAGGTTAGCTATAGAATTGGGTTTTTTTAGAATGCTCTTTATGAAATTGAGGAAGTTCCCCTATTTCCTAATCTGCTCAGAGTGTTTATTATGAATGAGTGTTTGATTTTGTTAAATGCTTTCTCTGCATCAATTATGTCATCATGTAATTATTCTCCTTTAGCATGTTGATATGATAGATTACACTAATTGATTTGTGAACACTGAACCTTTACATAAACTCTACTTGGTCATGGTGTATTCTTCTTTTTATACATGGCTGGATTTGATTTGCTACTTTTTTTTTGAAGATTTTTGTGTCTAAGTTCATGAGCGATACTGTTCTGTAGTTTTCTTTTTTGTACTGCTTTTGTGTGGTTTGGCTACTCTATTGTCCTCGAAATGAGTTGGGAAGTATTCCCTCCTTTTCAATTTTCAAGAATAGTTGCTATAGAATTGGTGCTAAGACTCATAGAATTTTAAATCTGGAGGACACTTGTGAAACCACCAAGTGCTGATTGCGACCTTGATATGACTATAGAGACACCAGAGACTCCATTTTTTTTCTCTCTAGGTAGCCAAATCCAATTGTAGATATCTATACCTTGGAGGATTAGCAAAGGAATTAAAGTGACTATTTTTGACACAGAGTAAAAAGAAGATAGGATGGGCAGAAGGAGCTGAAGAGTCATTTCCTAACTAAGTTGACATTTGCTCTCTTCACTGCCTTATAAACTCAGGAAATGACAACTGAATTCAAATACTGAGGAAAGAATGAGCCAAAGCAGTAACGGCTGGTGAGCCTTAGGTCCGTTTTCCCCAGAAGCTGACTCTAAGGATTCCAGTGCAAGTAGTTTATTTGGAAGGTACAAAAACACACAAACGAAAATCTCAGTAGGAGAATGAGGAAGTTACTAGAGAAGTAAGACAAGGAAGACAAGACAGCCAATAGTATGCGTTAAGTTTGTTACCACTAAGAGTGACTAGAATTTAATGTGCTGGGGAGGTTCTAAGAACCAGTATCTCTCTCTCTCTCTCTCTCTCTCACACACACACACACACACACACACACACACATACACACACCCCTCAGTTACTCCACCGAAGACAGAAAGAGCTGGGATATTTACACACCGACTCATTTCAAGCACTGAGGGAGAGCCCCTCCGGAGGGGTATAAATTGGCACTTTGTGGCTTGCTGCGTAAAAACCAGAAGCAGTGGGCTCCAGTGGGAAAATGCCCTGAACAAACGTTGGTCTGCTTACCACCAACCACACCAGTTTTACCGTTGCTCCCAATATTTATTTCTTTTCCAGGTTTTGCATTTGTCTTTCAATCCACTCTTGTCTACTTTTTGTGGCTGTCTATGCTGACAATTTACAAAATCACGATTTCCCAGGTTTAAACTTAAGAGCGAGGCCATTAAATATGTATACAGAATTTTATGAATAAGGAAAGAAAGGCAGCCAGGGCTGGTAAGCTGGCAGTTAGGCTGTGTGTACCAAAGTAGTAAAGGCAGAGGGACAGGGGCAGCATGTCTACAGCACCTGCCCCAGCTGGGTAGGGGAATCACATTTTGGAGACAGAGAGAAAAATTACCCTCCAGGGGAAGAGTTGTATTTTTTTAGGAGGAAAATATGAGCACCATGATTTCATTTATTCCGAAACTGTTGAAGCTGTAGAGATATATTCCTAGGAGTGACACCCTAACATTTTTGTCAAAAATAATATTCATTTGATGCCATGCTTTCAGAAATAATTGGGCAAGGCAAAAAGAGACTGGCGATGCATGGTCTCTGCATACAGCATTTTTTCTTACTTGAAACTGATATAACCTGATTATCATGCTCTGATCCTACTGTCTTTAGTATGTTACAAGAATTACATTAACTTACTTGTGCTAAATGAGAAAGCATTCTCAATGAGAAAAAAAAAGTAATGGATTGCATGCTGAGAATAACCTAAGGATTAATATTTAAAGTTTCTCCAGAGATGATGTCATAATAAACCTCACCGGGACAGATAGTATCATGGCACTAGTCATGGACTTCCGGAAATGCTGATCCAACATCTTTGAACACTGGAGGCCTTTTATTTATAGAAACCCGTAATAATTATTGATCCCAAATAAGCTCAGGTTGTGTTTGATTCTTTCTTAATATTCCATGATGGAATGGTGTAATTTGTGCCATTTATTTTTTCAGTCTGGTCCATAACTATCATATCTCAATATTTTCACTTTCAGAAGTTTGCATATCTCTGCACGTGTTAGAGAATTTTGGAGAATATAATTTGACAGGTTAATTTGCATGCCAAGGATTGTCATAATTTAATATTATGAGGCAGAAATGAATATTCACTTTTCCAAAAATACAGAAGGAAATGACTTCCTCTTGGAGAACTTTAAAAAATGATACACATGAATATTTTAAACTTAATGTCATTTCTATGAATCATAGCTGAAGATAATACTGTAAAATGATAGAGTAGGGTTGAAACATTTGAGGTTTTGGGCAATCTTCACTCTTTCCTATCTTCTCAGTCCACAAATCTGAACATCTTACCTTACTTGCAAGCAAAGATTTAATAGTACAAGTGAAATAAGCTTGCGTTCCTAAAACCTCATTAATTTTATAAACATTATATATGTATACGTATACGTATACGTATACGTATATGTATATGTATATGTATATGTATATGTATATGTATATATAAGACACTCACTAGGAAACTACGAAAATAAGCCAGAAATCTATTTTAAATTAAACTACAGTTAAAATACTTTACTCAAGTACTGTTCATAAGCAGGAAGCCTTGATGTTTGATTTTAAGCAAATCAACGTTTCTTCAAGTTGTATTATTCTAGAAGTAATTAGCATTAGTTAAAGAGACTACTATTGCTTTATCATAGGAAAAAGTTGTAGAGAGCAGCAAGTTATAGAATCTTATTATTCGGTGTCCTTTTTTAAACTTAAGATTCTGATTATTTAGAAATATATAATGAAATTTCCTCCTCTTCTTTTTTTGTAATTAAAAAAAAATCTTTATTTATTTTTGAGAGAGAGACAGAGTGTGAGCGGGGGAGGAACAGAGGGAGAAGGAGACACAGAATCTGAAGCAGGCTCCAGGCTGTCAGCACAGAGCCTGACGCGGGGCTTGAACCCACGAACTGTGAGATCATGATCTGAGCCGAAGTCAGACACTCAACCAACTGAGCCACCCAGGTGCCCCTCCTCCTTTTCTTTTTAAAAATCCTTTATTGCTGAGTCCCTACAAATAGTTCCTATGAAATTTGCAATCATCGGCAGCAGTGCCTGGCAAATGTACTAGCGCTAAAATCAGCCTTGAAAACAGAGGTTTCTGTACAAGCGGTTCAACAGTTAATAATTTCTTCGGGGAGGCATTGCTGCACGAATTCTATACTATTACCAAGATTCCCTTTGTTAGTTAATATATGTTTTGCACATAAGGCCTACCGCTTTTGGAGATGCCTTCTGATTTGGCAACCAAGCTAACGTTACAGCGTGAACTGTAACAATTTGTCCCTCAAGAAGATTCTGTCAGTTGCCTGAAATAATGAAAGTCTTTAAAAAATTACTTAAAAAATAAAAAGATTTTCATAGTGCCCCATTCAGACATTTAATAAATGTTCAGTACATAGTTGCTGAATTAGTATTTTGGTTGTCATTGTTGTTAATAATAAAGAGCAAGTGTCTAGAAACACCTACCAAGTCACCGGAAACACAGAGGGCAGAAGAACATGTTAACCTATCCCAGAAGAATTCAATCAGCAAAATTCAGATCACGGGAGATGCTACAGATAAACAATCCAGTTTGTCAATAAACTGTAAGGGGGGAAAAGAGGTGGATGGGGGACCCACAGATTAAGAAGAGGTAAAAGCCATATAAAAATAATAGGCGAAACAAAAGCGTAGTGTTTGTCATTTGTGGATGCATGTTTACGTGACGAAACTATAAAGCAATGACATGATTACCATCAAAGTCAGAATTGTGACTACTCGCAGGAGATGGGGAGCAAGTGGGGAGCTGCCGGGGTGGTCAGCCATGGTGCTTTTGCCGACATGAGTGGCACTTACAAAGTTCTGTTGCCTTACAGTAATTCATTAAACTGTGTATTTGTTTTACACGGTTTTCTACAAATGTGTTATACTTAACTAAAAAGTTTAAGAAATCAGCAGCCAACATGAGAGCACAACACAGAAGGGAGAAGAGATGTCCAATAGCACGCTGTTTTGGCATTTCTACCAGACAGATGCAATACATATAAACGACATTGAGATTAGAGGGTCATAGTAAAATGTAGTAAAATAATTAGCAAGTGATGAGTTTTGAATAACTAACTGTTATTTAATATGATAGTTTACTTCATTGTAAGTTTATACAATGTCATTTTTAATAATGGCTGTATTTAACAAGTGGCTTATGAAATTTCCAGAAGCTTCACAACCAGCTTGAGCCAGCTGAGCATGACCTACTCTGGCACACTCATGTCTTCGTCCCAACAATTCTGCTTTCTTGTGTTAATTTTTTTTTTTTTTTTTTTTGGTTTTTAAAATCAAATGCATACTTGCAGAGAGTTTTAAATGTCAAACAGCTCTACGATGATAAGTGTAAAATCTACTAGACTCTGCCTCTCTTTCCACCATTTCCTGATCCTTAGAGGCAACCATTTCAATTCCTACTTTAACTGATTCTGTTGAAGATACCAGTCCTAATGGATGAGGGGCCCACCCTACTGTAGTATGACCTCATCTTAACTAATGACATCTGCCACACCTCTCTTTCCAAGTAAGGTCACATTCTGAGGTAATGAGGGTTAGGACTTCAAAATATCTTTTCTGGGGGAGAGGACGGGACACATTTCAACCCATAACAGGGACTTGGAGTTCTAATTGCTTACACAGATTTTCAGCCAAGTCCTTTTCCTTCACCCTTCACTTCCAAAGGTAACTAGTTTGTTACTGCCAATTCCTGAGTCTTGCAGGGGGTCCCATGGTATAAAGTGCTTTGTTTCTTAGCTTTCCTCAAGGTCAGTTTAAGATACAGTTTCTCAGGCCTGCCATGTCAACTACCACTTGTAAGTTTTCCAACCGACAAAATTTTGTCGCTCTTCTCTCTGCTATTATTATTGAAGGTTTACGCCTTAAAAAATCTCTTTACTGTTATTTTATTGGGGTTTGAGGGTGGAGCTGAAACTAAGATAGATAGTAAAGCCAGCATTATTAACCAGAAGTTCTTCTACATGCATCTTCATTCTCTCCTTCTCAAATGATGCCTTCTTTCGTAATTCTCTCGCATCTCAAAGCACAACAAAACTTTTTAGGAAAGAATTTCTTTAATCTCTATACGTGTGACTAGCGGATGGATAGATAAAGATGGGATGAGGAGAGGGAGAGCCAAATTTGGTTGATTTAAAGCCCATCTTCTTTGATACCACTCTGCCTCCGTGAAGTGGATAAACAAACAAATATAGTGGTCACCACTCACAAAGAGAATGGCTGGAAAGCCATCCGACAATGCGTATGAACAGCTATAAGAATGTTTAAAATCTCTGATGCGGTAAGTAGTGCCACTCTCAAGATTTTATCCTGAGGATAGAATTCAATAGAATGAAGCGACGATGTGGACTTTCACTAATGAGAAAATGGTGGGCTAAATATTCTGAACCATTCCACCGCAAAAACCATAGAAAGTCAAAAAAAATACAGAAAAAAAACCCATCTTTTTTTTTAAAGGTCAACTTTTCTTTTTTAACGTTTATTTATTTTTGAGAGACAGAGCACGAGCAGAGTAGGGGTAGAGAGAGACGGAGACACAGAATCCAAAGCAGTCTCCAGGCTCCAAGCTGCCAGCACAGAGCCCGACACGGGGCTCGAACTCCTGAACTGTGAGATGAGGACTTGAGCCAAAGTCAGATGCTTAACCGACCGAGCTACCCAGGCGCCCCCAGAAAAAGCATCTTTTAACATGTATTGTTGGGCTTGTAAGAAGGAAAATCCTCAGGAGTGAAAAAAACAGAGGGAGCTCCCAACTAACTGTGGTCATGACTGATGACTACAAACACATTCGCCACTCTCAGGAACCTAAAGTCTTGGGTTTTAATGACCTCATGTGTGTGGGAGACAAGATGCTGGACTCAGGGAAGGTAGTGAATTGGGATGGAGACTTCTGCATAAAGGACCTCTGTCTCAAAGGACAGTAAAGTAAGACAAAATGGAGGTAGAAGAGAGAGAATGCAGAAGAATCAATCTGTAGCATAACTGAAGAGCACAAGGTACAAACAGAAAATTTTTAAGCTTGTCAGAGAGAAAGGAGAGATCATCTAAAAGGAACAATAACTAGTCTGGCAGCAACAACTAGACTGGTTTGCTGAGAGAAAACCATTGTCTAGGTAGAATTTGATACCTACTTAAATTATGTATTTAAGAATAGGGTGAAATGAAGGCATTTTTCAGAAAACCCAAACCTGAGAGTTATCACCAAAAGAGGCTCATTAAGGGAACTTTTAAAAGTATACATTAGGATAAAGAAAAACACGATCCCAGGAGGACAGTCTGAGATTTGTACAACAACAATAATGTCTGATTTGGAAGTTAATAAGATGGTGCTAAAATATTGAGTAACAATAACTTTTAGGACAAAAGGATGGTGATTAGCCATCCTAAGGCCCCTGGATAGTTTGGGACGGAGGGCGGAGCTGTTGACTTAGATTTTCAGTACACATGCTGAAATTTAACAATAATCACTAACAAGAGAAAAAGAGTGTCTTACTTCCAAAACAATAGAGGAGAAATGTGGAATGAAAACAATAATCTAAGAGAAAATAAGAAGGGGGGGAAGATATAGAAAAAGCAGGATAGAGATTACTAAGTAAATTGGCAAACAGAATTCCACATACCGACAATTAATTAAAACCACAAAAAAGTGTAAATGATCTAAACTCACCAGTGAAAAGAAAGATATCCTCAGATTGGACTAAAATGAAACAAAACAAAACAATCCAGATATCTGCTATATCCTAGAGAACTTAAAATACAAAGACATTGGTATATCAGAAATAATTAATGGGGCACCTGGGTGGCCCAGTCGGGTAAGTGTCCGACTCTTGGTTTCGGCTCAGGTCATGACCTCACAGATTGTGAGATCAAGCCCTGCATCGGGCTCTGCACCGGCAGTGCAGAGCCTGCTTGGGATTTTTTTCTCTGCCCCTCCCCAGCTCACGCTGTCTCTGTCTCTCTCAAAATACATAAATAAACTCTTAAAAAATTAAAATGTTTTTAATGTGTCTTTATTTTTTTTGAGAGAGAGAAAGAGAGAGAGAGCATGAGCAGGGGAGGGGCAGAGAGAGAGGGAGACGCAGAATCTGAAGCAGGCTCCAGGCTCTGAACTGTCAACACACAGCCCGACGCGGGGCTCGAACCCACGAACTGTGAAATCACGACCGGAGGTGAAGTCGGACGCTTAACCAACTGAGCCACCCAGGGGCCCCTAAAAACATTTTTTTTTAATTAATATTACCTGCTGGAATAAACAACCCCTAAGATCACTGGGGCTTAACACAACAAGGTTTAAGTTTTGCTCACATCATAGTTCATTAGGCCAGGTTGCTGCTCTGGCTGTCATTCCTTCCATCAGTGACATAGGAATCTGGGATCTGTTGATCCTAGTTCTGCCATCTTGGAGTTCTTTGCCTTTGCCTTGCCTTATATGAGAGAGCACATATAAGTCTATGCATGACATTTTAGGGGCCAAGCCTAGAAGTGGCATAGATCTCTTCTGCCCACATGCCTCAGTGGTCCCAACATAACTGCAGAGAGCTGGGCAATGTGGTCCTGTGTTTTCCCAGGAAGAAGAAATGGAATGGGTGAGCGTCTAGCCAGGCCCTGACACATAAAAAGGTTGAAAATACAAAAAGATGGAAAATGATATTCCAGGTAGACACTAAGCAGAAGAAAGCTGGAGTGACTGTCCATATTGGGCAAAATTGTCCTCAAAGCAAATGTGTTATTAAGAATAAAGATAGTAACTACATAAAGATAATGTTCAACTTGCCAGGAAGAGACACTCATTCTGAAATTATAGATGTATCCGATGATATCTTTAAGTAACATAAAGCAGAAATTGACAGAATTATAAGGAGAAAACACTGATATATACCTTGCTCACTAATTGTTGTCATGCAGACCAAAAATTAGTAGTATATAGAAAATGTAAATAATACAATTAACAAGCTCAATCAAAAGGACACAAATAGAAACTTGTATCCAACTACAGAAAATGTGCACTTTTTTCTTTTTTTTCTTTTTTTAACATATATTTATTATTGAGAGACACAGAGAGACAGAGCATGAGCAGCGGAGGGGCCGAGAGACGGGTAGACACAGAATCCGAAGCAGGCTCCAGCTCTGAGCTGTCAGCACAGAGCCCGACGCGGGGCTCACACTCACAAACCGCGAGATCATGACCTGAGCCGAAGTCAGATGCTCAACTGACGGAGCCACCCAGGAGCCCCTGCACTTTTTTCTTAAGAGTGCAAGAAACATGAATGAAAACTGACCATGTACTTGGCTATAAAGTCAGTAAGTTTCCCAGAATTGGTATCAAATTATGTTCTCTGATTACAGGGCAATTAGGTTAAAAATAAGTAACAGAAAGATAACCAAAAGTAAAAAGATTGTATGAACATGTTCACTCTAGTGTTAATCACCAACAACAGTGAAAAATTAGAATCACTGAAATATCCAATGATATGGGTATGGTTAAGTACATTATGCCACATCAACCCAATGGGCTACCATGTGGCCATTAACAATTATTTTTTAAATGCACCATGTTTAGATATAATATTAAGTAAAAATTTTAAATCTGTAAGTTACTTATGATTACCACCATGTGAACATATGTGTGTATTTATTTTGTAAGTTATTCATTTATTTTGAGAAAGAGAGAGAGAGTGAGAGAGAGTCCCAAGCAGGCTCCTCACCACCAGCACAGAGCCCTATGTGTAGCTCGAACTCACAAACTGTGAGATCATGACCTGAGCTGAAACCAAGAGTCACACACTTAATCTACTGAGCCACCCAGGTGCCCCCAAATATGTGTGTATTTAGATTAGAAAGATAAAAGCAAATGAAAACAGTTGTTATAGTGATGAGATCATGTGTAATTCTACCTTTAAAAAGATTTTCTGTGATGTGGTTACACTGTTTAATGTGAGTTAAGATAATCAATAGAAGACATGATCTCTGTCTGGCAGCTTATGCTACTTATGCCTTAACATCCATTATCCTTTTCTTTTATAACAATAGAATTTTAGTTGGGTACATATCTGCCCCAAACAAGTGTACATTTCCCAGTCTCCCTTGTAGCGAGGCATTGCAGTGGGACAAAGTCAGAGCCAATGAAATAGGAGAAGTGGGTGCCCTGAAATGTAAAGACTCTGTCCTTCCTTTGTCTTCTTCTTTCATCTTGTTATCTCAAATCTTCCTTAGTTTTGTTGTTACACATACTATGGATAGACTGAACCGGATATACATTTGATTGAATGAGGGACTGCCTCCCAATTTAATGAATGACAGTACATATGACTCATGAGGACAAATATGTGTTTTCTATTCAACCAGTGTCCAGTACAAGGTCTGAAAACAAGGGGATTGTCCATCCTAATTTTGGATATCAAATGATAATATATTATAGTGAAGAGTACATGTTTATATTAAATATATTCTAGTGGGAATCATATGCATTTACTCCAATATTCCTTATCATTTAAGAGAACGTTTTAACAGGGGTACCTGGATGGCTTAGTCCGTTAGGCGTCCGACTCTTGATTTTGGCTCAGATCATGATCTTAACGGTTTGTGACTTCGAGTCCCACATCAGGCTTTGTGCCGACAGCACGGAGCCTGCTTGGTATTCTCTCTCTCTGCCGATCCTCATCTCGTGCTCTCTCAAAATAAGTAAATGAACATTTAAAAAAAAAGAGAGAGAATGTTTATGGGGCACCTGAGTGGTTCATTCCGTTAAGCATCTGACTTCGGCTCAGGTCATGATCTCGCAGTTTGTGAGTTCGAGCTCCCCGTCGGGCTCTGTGCTGACAGCTCGGAGCCTGGAGCCTGCTTTGGATTCTGTGTCTCCCTCTCTCTCTGTCCCTCCCACGCTCATGCTCTGTCTCTGTCTCAAGAATAAACATTTAAAAAATTTTTTAAAAAGAGAGGATGTTTTAAAAGCAAATGAGATCCATTTATAGGCTGCTTTGCCTGAGTTAAATCAGCAGTCGATCTTCACATTTTAAATTTTAAACCAAATAAAAAATTGTATTTTTATAGTTCAATAAAGAATACACTTTGTTTAATTATCATAGCTGCTGGTAAGGTTTGATATAATCCAATAGCCTAGATCACAAGAAGTATCAATAATTTATACTATATCAGGAATAAAATTATCAATTCAAAAGGAAATTGATGAATATTCCTCAAAACAATTTTAATATTTGAAAAATATTCACATACAACTTGAAAGCATGCACAACGTTCTGCCCCAGGTCCTTAGGATCCTGGATAATGATTAGGTATGCTATGTCATGCCTACTGTAGCAAAAAATTCATTATTATTTTTATTATTATTTAGAATAGGTCTATCACAAGGTGCTCTGTGAAGACAACATGCCAGTTTAAAAAAAAAAAAGGAACTGGAAGCTGACTCAAGAGCAACCTTTTCTTCTGTGAATTCTGATATTTATGCTAAGCATGACCTGTTCAGATGCTTTTCAAAAATGAAGGAAAATCAAAAAAAAAAAAAAAAAAAAAAAAAAAGAAGGAAAAATCAAAATTGAATAAAAATTCCAGGGACTAATTTGCACATCATTTCTTGACTCAAACTGTATACAGCTAGTTCGAGGGCATCTACTAGAAATAATTTATTCAGATTAAAATTTTGTCAGTAAAAAAAATTTGTACTTCTAGTAATACAAAAAGGGCTTAAGAATCGGTCACACATTTATTTGGTTAAGAGAGCATCCCGAGGGCTTGTGGACATTTCATTGTCCTTTAATACTCATATTAGCAAGACAAGCACATTGTTAAATGATTTGGGTTTCTATCAGTTAGCTGTGCATTGATATGATGGAGAACTATTAATACACAAGCCTTGACACCAGGCAAATAATTCCTTTTCTTCTTTTTTCAATTCCTCATCTGACATGGGTTCAACTTTCATGATGTCAGAAGATGGGGAGGAGAAGACGACTGTCTTTTTTTGCTTTGTACGTGATGTATCTGTCTGTGGTTCCTAGGAAGAATTATAAATAAAAGACGGAAAAAAACTGGTTTTTACTACTTTGTTTTTATAGTGACTGTTTATACTTAGCCTCCTGGTAAAAAACTTAGAGCAGATTCTTTAAGAATTACAAAGTAACACATCAATACGTGCTGGTAGGAATATACTGAGGGCGACTTTACACATACCGCTTTTGTAAGTTTAGATAGAAATGGATTTTGTTTTGACAAAATCACCATTAGCATCGTGCTAAATCGACAGCGTCAACGTACAGAGACGACAGTTTTTCATTGCTGCTGTTGTCGTTCACCACCTCATACTTATGCGGAGCCCAAACAGCCAATATTTATCAGGCTAGCTCTATTGTTGAAGAATTTTTAAAACATGGGGCACCAAGAGGAACATAGCTTTAGACTATCTAAGTAGATACCAAAGGCATTTCAACCTTCACCTTGGAGATAAGGAAAATTCTACTTATAGAAGTAGAATTACTTACAGTTTGAATAGTGTACAAAACAATGAATTCAGTACAAGTTCAACTTACAGTCCCCACAGAAGCATTTTTTTCTTTAGCCATCTTGTAAGCTTTTTTCATTTTTTCAACCTTCATTTGAGCTTGCTTAGATCGACGACCCAGATGTTGAATTTGACTCTGCTGTTGGTAGAGCCCATACAAAGGTTGGATAGTTGGAAAGGATGAAGGGCATCTAGAAAAGATTTGTATTATAGGCAGAAAAAAATGCACAAAATAACATTTAAATGTAAAGCAATTCCCTATTTTTTTAAAGCATCTTCCAGCAAATGTATCATAGACCTCAGTTTTTGGAGCAGTACTGCATGTAACTTTTTAGGCCAAAGTTATCATTTCTGCTTAAATTCCACAGCACAGTTCCTTATCTGTCACCTATGAAGGTGTATAAATGAGGACGTGGACCACAATGATGGTGAAAATGATAAAACATGGTATCAATCTAAAATCCGTTTTCCTGGAAAATACCATGTAGTAGCCACTTGAATCTTTTTTAACACACCATATACTAACACCAAAAAACGAGTAAATTTCATAATGGCTGAAAACAAGCTGTTTTTATCAGTGCTGGGATCAGATACAGGTGGTGCCACCCCCTACGCCTTACCACTGCAAAGCACATAGGCCCAGCTTCCAACTGACAGCATTGGCCTCACTCAGCCCGAGGGCTTGCTTGCGAAAACAAGAGCCCATGTGTGGAGAAAGTGCCCGAGAATTACTACCTCACCTCCTAAGCAGTCCTTAGCCAATGACTGCTGCACATTGGCGTATACATATCCCAGCTCCCTTGCCCCCGCAGAATAAGTTGAGTCACGTGTTCTACAATGGCTTGGACATTCCCGGGAGGGATTAAACTCCACTTACCCGCAGAGATAACCTGTTTGCTGACACACACTGTTTCGGCAGCCTGCCCCTCCCTGTTTCCCTTCCATGGATGGTTCTGGGGTCACCTCCCAGATAAACTACTCATATTCAAATCTTTGATCTCCCAGGAGATCCCAAACTAATACTGCGTTCATAGAAACCTGTAAGAAAACACTTTTACCTCTTTAATTGATTTAGAATTTGGCTACTTAATTTGGCTCTTCCAGTGACTCATCTTAGCCAATCAATGGCAAGGGTTCAAATAGCAAGGAGCCGAGGGTATACATCATTTATTTGGCCTTGGTGGTAATAGGGTTAAGTTCTATATTCAGTGCTTATATGGATGAGTTAGAGAAAGTCTATTTCATGATGACAGACTGCCCCCTACACCAGGCCATCTGTCTGGCAAATGTATACCCTTGATCATAAAATATATGGGCTAAATTATATTATTGGGGCAGCACCACTCATCTCTAGCCCTGAAAAAATCCAGCGCATTTGCCTGATACTGGGTCACCAGTGTCTTCTTCATGTACTGAGTATTTTTTTCCTTTCAAGTATGACTCTGTGGAAATTGACTACCAATACATCCTCTTCAATCTGATTACCTCTTTCTTTTTCTTAAGAAAGAAAGCTCTTCACTTGTAAATAAGATGGGCTAGGTGAAACTTGGAAAGAAAAAAGGAATATAATGAGAGCAGTCGTATTCTGTCCATACTGTTTCAGATCATAATACAGTCTATTTTGCTACAACATGAGTTTCTATAATGCGAATTGGCTCACATGTTATTGCTAAAGAAGGGAATAATGTCACTGTAATTTATATGCAATTTGTCCTCAGCAAGGAGAGCCGGGATAGCAAGAGAATTATAACCTTCGGCAGAAAAGGAAAGAAGGTCCTCAGCCCTGTGTGCCACAGGCAATGGGAGCCCTTTTGGCTGTATTTATGAAAATGAGAATTAGCACCTGCATCTAGGGCCTCTCCCCAGAGTGGCACCCCTCAGCCCACGATCCACCCTTATGGCGCTCCACCATACTCCCCACCTTGAGGGGGTTTCGGTTATTGGCAGGTTGCCCGGCCTCTCGTGTCCGCTTACAAGGCAACCACACTAGCCCAGGGCCACACTTCCATCTGCGCTAGCACCGTGCCCACTACCCGCTCTAATTAAAGAGATGCCAGCATTTCCACTCGATCGTTCTACATGTTTTATATTTTCTGTGCTGGCTTCCAGCCATCCTGAGCTGCCTGTCTGCTGGTGCAAGTTATCTCCCCAGGTTCCAATTGTCCTTTTTGTTAGTGTTCTGTTTACAAAGATGCAGAAGTTTGGAGCAATCTGCCCCAACCCTGTTTTTCCCATATGCCCTATTATGATCTTTCATGAGCTATTTGGCAGAAAGTGAACATTTTCAGAAATGCCCCTAGTATCGCAACCCAGGTAAAATGTCACTTTTACCTAACTTCAGAAACAATCCGTAGCTGGTGCTTACGCATCTCTTCCGTTTGTGGCTTCTGTAACAGATACTTCATTTCTTTTTGTAGACGGTGTGAGATTATTCCAGACTCTGCATAATGAACTATGTCATATATTATCATCGTCCTGGGGATGTTTTTGAGGTTTAATTTTCGCCAGTAGTTATTTCTGCCACCATAGGATGCAGGAGTCTCATCCAGAAGACTGGAGTACTATATGGAAACAACAGGTAAGAATGATTGGTTGTGGGTACTCTAGAATGTTTTTAGACACATTTCTCAAGGTTCACGTGTCCAATGTCACTTCATCAAAAAGCATTCCCTGATCCCATCTCTGAACCTTATCAGCAACGTTCTTCTATGGCTTCTTACCGACTACTTGATGTTTTAGTTATCTGTGTACTTAGCTCCCCACCGGAAGTGCGCAGGGTCCTTGTCACGCAGCATCATGTACACAGTACCACACTCACTAACTCTTTATTTAATGCATAAACATTTTAATGGCAAATATATGATCTGCATACCTGGTGGTACTTGTTCCTAACATGCTTAGGTTGAGAGGACATTTGCATAAGCCTTTTCAGAAATAATGAGTTCATCTCTGGTACTAAGGGGCGAATTTCACTATTTTCATTTATAGTATTCGTAGAAATCCCACTGCTATTTATTTTTTGAATTTAAAATATCAAATTAGGAAGGTTAAAATTCAAATATATATAATCAATTCAACCTTATAAAATGTTCATTTAAGAAATAAAAATAGGGGAGATCTAGCAACTGCCCTTACCACGGCAGCCATGATCTCCCTAACGGACACCCAGAACGTTGGAATGGGATTAACAAGATTTGGAGTGTTTTTCCTGTTCTTTGGAATGATTCTCTTTTTTTTTTTTTTAATTTTTTTTAATGTTTATTTATTTTTGAGAGAGAGACTGAATGCGAGTGGGTTAGGGGCAGAGAGAGAGGGAGACACAGAAGCAGAAGCAGGCTCCAGGCTCTGAGCTGTCAGCACAGAGCCCGACGCGGGGCTTGAACTCACAGACCTCGAGATCATGACCTGAGCCGAAGTCGGACGCCCAACCGACTGAGCCACCCAGGCGCCCCATGATTCTCTTTTTTGACAAAGCACTACTGGCTATTATAAATGGGCTTCTTTCCTGTGGTCACTGGCTTTATTAGAAGAGTGCCAATCCTTGGATCCCTTTTGAATTTACCTGGAATTAGATCATTTGTAGATAAAGTTGGTAGCAACAATATGGTATAACAACAAGTGAACTGAAGACTCATTTAAAATATTGTATTATATATAAATCCTTTGAGGAATATTCAGCACAAAATGAAATGACATGAAATAGCTTGTAATGTTCTTTACAGAAGTTTAAAACGTACAGTCTACAAAGTACCAATAGCAGTTAACAAAGAAGAACTGAGAACAGGCTTCTAATCAAGTGATTTGAGAAGTCAGCGAGCAAACTAAAGGAGATGAAATCTATGTTACAATACTTATTGAAACTCTTGAAGGCGATTTTTATTGTTTATCCACAATGTGTGAAACACAGCTGTCCTTGGAGAACTGCAGTGCCTGTTTCTTTCCTTTTTATTTTGAGGGTGCAGGAACACGCACAGGCATTTGCTTTTTAGAAATATCCACTGGAATGGCAAAAATATTTCTAGTTGCACTGTGTCTCTGAAAGTGATGCATGAGTTAGCTTGGATTATGTCATTTTAATGTATTAAACCCAAGGAAAACCCAGTTTTGATGGATGAATCACCTTTTTTTAATATATAAACGTATGGCTAAAATAAAACATTGGTGGTTCTTCTGATCCCTAATATTTTAAAGCCAGATGAAAACCTGAACTAGATATTCACTGTTGGAATACACAAAGGTCATTTATTCTTTATAAACGAACACTCAGAACTACTCATGTGTCTTGAGAGTCTGACTTGAATATCTGTATCCTACATTATATGTAAGCATCTAACAAAAAGAGTTCTTGACCATGAAGTAGTCTGTTACATTGAATAGTCTTTTATTTAAGATACTAAATGATGCAAACCTAATGGATTTTTCCATGTCATGGTGTTTTCCTTTCTTTCTTTCTTTCTTTCTTTCTTTCTTTCTTTCTTTCTTTCTCTTTCTTTCTTTCTTTCTTTTTTATTTTAGCAGTGGTTTTACTATTTTGCTTTTCATAAATCGAATAACTATTGGTAATGTTTACTTTAAGATGTAATATGTTAAAAGGTTAAACTTATAGGTATTTGTTAAGGGCTTTTCATGTAAGGCCGAGTTTTCCTTTATTTTTAGCCTTTTCATAACATAAAAATCAATACACATGATGAATGCTTCATAAGATGCTTCGTCTTGAGTTCATGGAGAAAATATCTGAATTCACATGCTAAAGTTAGTTTACAGTAATTAAATGGGCTATAGTTTCTTAAAAACATGACACTAAAAAAATGTGTTGTTTTTTCTACTATTGATGCTTGACTGGCAGTAAGAAACAGTAGTTGTTTCTTGGTAGTTTTCCAAGCTGGCAGCTTTTCTGGTAGATGTAAGAACACATTTCAACAGCCATAGTACTGTTTGTTTTACCACTAATGACTGCACTATTTACCTTTTTTTTTAACAGTTGCAAAGCTTTTTAATGCGCAAAATTATAATTTAAATCTGTGATTTTTATTTACAAACATGTCTAAAAAATATATCATAGATTGCATTATTTTTGTATGCACAATGCACAAAGAACTCCCATTTTTGCTTGTCAAAAGAAGGAAAGACTTGGTCCACAGTTTAATAGTTCAGTCTTGTGGATTACTGTCTTTTGGTACTGGCATTTGACTTATGACATAATCAGTGAAACTAGATGATATTGACAAAATGAGACTCCTACCTCAATAGTTCATGGAATAATAAAAGACCTAGTGTTGTGTCTAATGTTCTTCAAAAAAGTAATATCCTCATTTGGAGAGTGTCAGATATATACATATTTTGGGGATCGACTTCAACAAGTTGCCCTGTAGGACTCTTCTACATATTTTTGACTGATCCATATTATTTTCAGTGGCTAGATAATTCTACCTTTTTAGAACAAGAACAGTATCTGTTAATGTAATGAACATTTGTATTATTTAGCTCCTTTGTAGACATGAATTTCTACCAAAATGTTCTTTGCACCGTAACAGATAACTTTTTCAAAATCTTATTTCATAAGCATTATTAGAAGTTGTGTAAAGGATTTGATAATTTCCCAGTCCTTAGTAAGATTGAGGGGCTGGAGCAGTTTTCAGTTTTCAAAGAGCCAACAGTTAATCTCAAATTTGAGTTTGGGACTGCTTGGCAGCGCTATTTCTTATTCAGAACCACTGATGAGGCTCTATTTTTAAACATATTAGTCTTCTGACAGAAATCACTGTACATTGTATTGTTTCTTCCTTTCCAAAATGAGCCTTCTTTGTGACAAAAATGTACTTTGATTATTGCTATACAGATGGAGGAAAAGGTCTAATACTACCTAGCCTTAAGTGTACCTGGCACTGTTCAAATGTATTTTCTGTAACACAAACATTCTTGCAATGTTTTTCTTTTCCCCTTATAAATTGTAATTCCTGGAATAGTGCTGCTTTAAAAAGTCTCAGAGTCATTTTATATGATCTAACAATGGAATATTGTAAATACACTAGTCTTACCTCTCAATAAAAGGGTACTTTTCTGTCAAAGAAAGACAGAAAGAAAGAAAGAAAGAAAGAAAGAAAGAAAGAAAGAAAGAAAGAAAGAAAGAAAGAAAGAAAGAAAAAAGAAAGAAAGAAAGAAAAATAGGGCCAGGGGAGCCCAGGTGGCTCAGTTGGTTAGGTGTCCAACTTTGGCTCAAGTCATGATCTCGCGGTTCGTGGGTTCGAGCCCCGCATCAGACTCTCTGCTGTCAGTGGAGCCTGCTTCAGATCCTCTGTCCCCCTCTCTCTCTGTCCCTCCCCAACTTGTGTACCCACACTCTTCTCAAAAATAAATTTAAAACTTAAAAAAAAACTTTAAACAAACAAATAAATAAGTAAATAAATGGAATAGGGCCAAAGGATCTACAATGCTGGGAAATAGAGTATCAGCTAGGCATTTAGGGTATCTCTCTCTCTCTCTGTCTCTCTCTCTCACACACACACACACACACACACACACACACACACACACACACACAAGCAGTCTTTCTTTTGATTATTTAGGCAGGTACAAATTTTAATTACTACCATTTGATTGAATAAGCCCAGTCCTCCAACAACACTTTCAATTTCAGTTTCCATAGTGTAAGTTAGTAATTGTATAAAATGCAAACTTTGCTGAGAGCTCTTCAGTCCATAGGTCACTACATAAATAACAGATGTGTGTAGTGATTAGTGACAAATCAGGTCGCTTCTTCCAAAATGTGTCACTGATTGGTCACCGAGGATCTGTTTTGTTCAGTTCACACAGAGACAGCAAAGTATGTAGTTGTATCACCTCTTTGTCTCCCAGTGATAAACCCATGTGACATTTACCAAAAAAATATATATATAATAAAACAAAAATAAAAGATAATCAAAAGAACAGGCCAACAGAGAAACACAAAGTGATAATGTTGGAAATGTAAATGGAGTTCTACAAGAAATAGGTGACCAAGGGGATACTGACATTGCCATCATTCAAGAGCTTGTGGCTGGGCAGCTAGAGGAACTTGGTGAAGGTGAATTTACCAGCATAAATGAGGAAAGTGGTTGTGACAACAAGGATGAAGCTGGCCCAGAGGAAGTGACACTGAAAAAAAGATACTTCACATTACAAGAACTCTGAGATTTCACAACATTTAAAGCGTAGGGGTTCCCCGGGTGGCTCAGTCAGTTAGGCGTCCGACTTCAGCTCAGGTCATGATCTCATGGTTCATGGGTTCGTGCCCCATGCCGGGCTCTGTGCTGACAGCTCAGAGCCTGGAGCCTGCTTCAGATTCTGTGTCTCCCTCTCTCTCTGCCCTTCTCCCATTCATGCTCTGTCTCTCTGTGTCTCTCAAAAATGAATAAATGTTAAAAAAATTTTTTTAAAGTGCAAAGGACAGGGGCACCTGGGTGGCTCAGTCGGTTGAGCGTCTGACTCTTGATTGCAGCTCAGGTCGTGATCGAGCCCCATGCCAGGTTCTGCGCTAACAGTGTGGAGCCTGCTTGGGATTCTCTCTCTCTATCCCTACCCCGCTCTCTCTCTTTCTCAAAATAAAGAAACAAACATAAAAATTTTTAAAAATAAAGTGCGAAGGATAAAATGTTGGTAGGTAATCTAAACTTAGGAAGGAGTAGGACAATTCACCAAGGCATAGAAAAGATGCTCACTCCGTATTGTAAGTTACACGAGAAGAAGAAGAGGCAAGTGCAGTTGAAACTACTGCTGATAAACTGTTTTTTAAAGCTTTATTGGGATTCACATCCCATACAATTCACCTATTTAAAGTATACAATGCAATGGTTTTTAGTATATTTACAGTTTATATGTTTTTTACAAAGAAATGAAACACTCTTGATCCTCAATGTTCCTAATGTTTTAAATTATAGGGTGATAAATGTTTTGCTTTTTTTCCATTTTCCTATATAACAGATAGCAAGAGAGTTTTTAATGTTTTGATAAGATTTAAAAAAAATTTTTTTAATGTTTATTTTTGAGAGAGAGAGAGAGAGAGAGAGCGCAACAGCAGGGGAGGGGCAGAGAGAGAGGGAGACACAGAATCTGAAGCAGGCTCCAGGCTCCGAGCTGTCAACAGAGCTCGACGAGGGGCTCGAACCCACATACTGTGAGATCATGACCTGAGCCGAAGTCAGACGCTTAACCAACTGAGCCACCCAGGTGGCCCATTGAGAAGATTTTTTTTAAAGGCATGGCACAATCATGATTTTTCTCATTGATTATTAAATTTGCTTTGCACAGTTTCAGCTTGCACGATCTTTTTTTTAAAAAGATTTTATCATTAAGAAATTTCTACACCCGATGTGGGGCTCGAACATACAACCCCGAGATTAAGAGTTGCATGCTCCACCAACCAACCAGCCAGGCACCCGTGCATGGTCATTTTTAGGGCCCCGCACTACGGTGTGAAGTGAGCACTGTTTTACTTGCTGAGAGTGGAGCAGTAAAATGGGTAGACACCTCAGAACCATCAATGACCTGCTCTAAACTTAGCTATGTGACCTTGGGCAAGTTTTTAAAAATCTTGTTAAACTCCATGTTTCTCATCTGTTAAAGGGTCACATAATTCACAAATTTGAAGATTGAAGGAGATAATAAGCAAACGAAGAGCTAAAAACAGTGCTGTGTCCATAAAGGGCTCAAAAAATGTCAGCAATCATCATGTCTCTCTCTCCCAATATGTCTATCTGGGGACTTCTTTCTATGACACCAATCCTTGGCTTAGCCACAGTCTGCAAGTACGTGACCCATGTCCTTAGCAAAGACAGTCGGCATCCCCAAGCACTACTTATTTCCCGGTTCAATTCTCTCATTTTCCAGGTTAAGGCTCTAAAGGAAAGAAAACACAACTGAGAGTCTCTAAGGCACGGCAGTAATTTCATGTGTCACACTGACACAAGTGAGTGAATAGTTAAGTTATTATTATGAGCCAGAATTTTGGGATCCCTTGTTTCTTTAGGACTTGTAAAATGGCGGTAATAATAGTACCTACCTCTTAGGATTGTTATGAGAACAAAAGGAGTTGGTATTACAGTAGCGTTTGCTATTATTATTATTTAGGTATCTAGTTTACGTTCACTGATTTAGCACTGCTGTCCAACCTGTTATGCAGACCAGAAACCGAGGAGCCATGCCCGGCACCTTCCCTTAGCTTGCCTCCCTGTCACCAAGGCTCCACTCATTTTATTCTCTAACTATCTCTTGTGTCTCTAGCCTCACGGCCCTCAACCAAGAGACCACCATCTCTCCTGAAGCACAGCAGAAGCATCCAAACTAGGAGAAAGCTCTTGCTGTCTGTCCTCAAATCCATCCTGTACACTGCAGCCGCATGGGTCTCTTCACTTACTAGATTAGATTACCTCATTTCTTAACACACTGTACCAGCTTCTAGTTGGACACAGGATGAAAGAAAAGAAAAACACCTCACTATGGTCCAAAGGCCTGCCTGAAGCTCTCTTACCAGCCCTCCGGGCCACCGACATACCAAACCCTCTGCTCTCTCTTCTCCAGCCCCACAGACCTGCTTTCAGGCCCTGCATTTCTTCCTGCCACAGAGTCTCTGCCTGGGGCGCAGCACCTGCTCAGCCCCAGACTGAGGCTGTGACACATTGTTGATTGCCTGCCCGTCAAGCATTTCCCACTTCTCCCTTGCCTCCAGAGCCCTGTTTTGTTTTGTTTTGTTTTGTTTTGTTTTTCCAAGTATGGAACAGTAATATGTTCCAGGAAGGAGGGCCCCAGCATATGAACCATGATTGTTCTAAGTCAATCATGGAAAACGGTCCCACGTCCCTTTATCAGTGATTAGTTTAGGGGGAGCATGTGATCCAGTTCTGACCAAAGGAACCAGAGGGGAAGTCTGCTGGGGGCTTCTGGCAAAGATTTTTCTTCTTGAGATAAAAAGGAGAATTACGCTTAGGAGTCCCCTTGTTCCTGCCTTTGAAGGAGGTTGAGAACGTGATAGGCATCTTGTTACCATGTGAAGGAAGAGAAGAGCACTGGAATGAGCTGACCCAGAGCCCTGACGTCCTGGGGCTGCTGCATTAGCTAGCCCAGGACCCACCTACCTGTGCACTTCGGACATGGGACAATAAACGTCCTTTGTTGTCTAAGCCTCTTGTGGCTGGGAACATTCTGTTACTAGCAGCACACAGCATCCAAACAATAATCGGACCCTTCATTACCAGGCCAAATCTCCATCTTGCACTATTTTAGCACCATGTATTTGAGTTTTTGACTTTTTTACTGAGATAAAATTCACGTAATCTAAAATTCACCATTTTAATCATTTTAAAGTATACAATTCAGTCTAAATAAACATTGTATCACTACTATCTAACCACAAAACATTTCCATCACCCCCAAAAGAAAGGCCACATTCAGTAGCTATCACTCCCCAAATGTAAAAAGCCAAATATTATACGATTCCATTAATAGAAACTACCCAGAATAGGTAAAGCAGAGACAGGGAGACAGAAAGCAGATCCGTGGTTGATAAGGGCTGGAATGATGGAAGAATGGGGAGTGACAGCTTAATAGATACGAACTTTCCCTTTGGGGTGACAAAAAGGTTCTGGAACTAGATGGGGGTGGTGTTTGCACAACATCATGAATGCATTTAATGCCAGTGAATTGTACCATTTAAAATGGTAAATTTTGGGGGTGCCTGGGTGGCTCAGTTGGTTAAGCATTCAACTCTTGATTTTGGCTCAGGTCATGATCTCACAGTTTGTGAGTTCAAGCCCCATGTCGGGCTCTGCAATGACAGTGTGGAACCTGCTTGCAATTCTCTCTCTCTCCCTCTCTCCCTGCCCCAACCGCCCTCGCTCACTCACACGCGCTCGCTCTCTCTTTCAAAATAAATCAACAATAAAATGATAAAATGGTAAATTTTATATTGTGTGTATCTTGTTACAGTGAAAAACATGTATGATCCTTTCTTCTTGGAGTAGAAGGCCAGAGCCTTTTTTAAATTGTTGTTTCTAATATCTAAATCTCAATTCCTTACTTGCATGTAATCTTGCAGGGTGACAATATCAATTTCATCAGTTATTTTGAACTTCTGGAAAAAACGTTCCTCTTCCATAACTTGATGACAAAATCTCCTTTTCCCCATTATTTTGCAAGCATCGGCCACTGCCTATAAAGAGAATAGAAAATAGACTTTTAAAACAGTAGTATAATAGCAGTAATTACCAGTGCACGATTCACATATTGCTTCTGACAAACACATCAAATGTTGTTCCTTCCTTCTGGCAGCTTGCTGGTCAATAAAAATACTGTATTTACAAAGAAAAGACTGTATAGGAATTTTTAAACCACTTAAAATTTGTTTCCATAACCATGTCTACATAGTTTTAAAACGTAGGTGGAGCAGTAATGAGTTTACAATTCTCAGAGAAACACGTTTTTTTTTTTTAATCTGTTTTTCCCCCTCAAAAAAACCCATTCTTTTCCCTTAAAAAAACACAACAAAACAAATCTCTAAAGTCACTCATGCTGTCAAGGCAAAGAAAACGTCCTTGGTTGTTACATAGGTCGCCCTGGGAACTGCTCTGAAAGGTGTCACCGGGTGCCTCTCTTTCATGTGTTAGCTAATCCCTCACCCCCAAATGGAAACACGGACATTTCAGATTGCTTAGACTTCCCTCTGTTTCACACTTCATTCTCAGGGGCCAGAGAGTAGCAAAGCAGTTTTTTTTCAGTCCGAACTGTCAGCATTTTATACTCAAGGAAAGCACCTGAGAGGGCAGAGGTACAGGAATGACAGTAAGTGCAGAGGACCAGATCCCATCCGGCCCTATTTGCACCGTACCCTTCCACATACACCCATCCTTTGCTAAGCGCTATACATAGACTGTGAGTAGAGACTTAAGTACTCCCCACCCTTGTTCCCACCCCCCATAAGTATGTGCTGACTCTTCTAACACATATTTATATTACATATCTGTGCTTCTGGCCACAAAGCATATGCTTATGAGAAGGGAGACTGGTGTAGATGAAAATCCAAATATCTTTAGATTCCAGATTAGTCTCTCCTTTCCTTTGTATCTCAGGATGTGTATTTGTGAAAGCATGGGAACTCCGTGTTATAAGGCTGATAGGAGGGTGGCTGAGACGAGATCGAAATCTGGAATCTCTGTTCTTTTTTACTTAACATACAATGTAACAATGAGCCTGAATGTATTTCCCATTTCAATTTTTATTTTTGGTATTGAGAATATTCCTTTTTAAGTTTTTCTAATTCCAAAGCTTAAAACACAGACACGTATGGAAAAGGAAAGAATATTCAAATGGTTGTAGTTTTATTCCTAATGCGCTACCTGCAAGGGACAGAAACAGCTTATGTGATGGAACCTTCCTTTAGGCAGATCATCTTTGTTTTCCATTTCATTAGTTTCTTTATACACTATGCCTCTAAAGAGAAGGCAGGATTGGCATGTATCTCCATTATGCTTTCTTGCAATTAATTTCCTGTGGGTTCTCATTAACCATCCTCACAGTGATACTAGAGGTAAAAGCAAATAAATTGTACAGTGAACAAGTCTGAAAGCCATATAATTTCTGCTCTGAGGATTTCTTTAGATACAACTATATTTTACTTTAGCTCAAGTTACTTAGTAAGGGTATTTCTTGTCAGTTCTTCCCCTCTCTACTCCACTCAGCCACCACCCACAATCCCTCCCAGCCCTGGTTTCCTTATTTGCACAGCGCCTCAGCTGTGTGGCTCAGCTGTGTCGGGCCCAGCCCAGTATCCAGCCAAAAAAACCCTATGCCTGGCAGCGCAGGGCAGGCTCGCTGCCCACTTGCGACAGGGGTTTGAAAAAAGTTTGCCCTCCGACGGCCAGGATGTTCTTTCTCAGGCATCTGCCGTGTAAGGCCAGATTCGGGAAAGTACTTCTGGGTAGGAAGGGATGGGAGAGAAGAGCCCAGACCCAGGTGAAGGGGAAGGGCGGAAACTGGGCAAGAAGCCCAGGACAGCAGCCAATCAGACTAGAATTCAAGAGGCAGGTTCCATTCTTAGTGGGTGACTCAAAAGGCCCAAGAGGGGCATCTCTAAATGTGACACCTCCCCTGATACCTGGCATCACTGTGGCTCAGAAGCCCCCACAGCCCTGCTGCTGGCCCAGATCCACACCTGCGCTTGTCAAGTTACTCTGCTATCTGAAGTCACTTCCCCGGCCGCCTGGAAATTGACACTCTCGAAACTAGCAAAAGCTGGCATCCCTGCACGGGAACCGTGTTTCTGGTTTGGAGTAGTACAGTGATATACAGGCTCAGAATTGATAAAACCACCACAACCGCTGGTGTTGTTTCAACCTCAAAGTGCGCACAGGGCAGCGGACAGACTGAGAGTATGCAAGCCTCAGCTCTGCCCCTGACAAGCCCCTCCAAGTTCCAGCTTCCTTGCAGTCAGAATGGGAGTAACATGCACCTCACCAGAGTTATCGGGGGGCCGTGGAAGAGAACACATTTAGCAGGCCTCCTGACTCAAGATTGGTTAAGAACGCAGGCTCTGGAGTCAGGATTACTGGGTCTTGATAACGGTTCCTTCGCTTTCTAGATGTGGGACCTTTGGCAAGTTACTTAGTCTTTTAAAACTGAGGATAACAACAGGCTGTACATTCTAGAGTTTATGAGAATGCAATGATAATGCACATGAAATGTTTAACATAGTACTTGATAGTGCTCAATAAGGGCAGCTAATATTAATAATAATGTTTTTCCTTTTTATCTAAATGCCCAATCCTCAAAAAGAACAGGGATCTTCAGTTGAAACTAATGGTTGCTGGATATTAATGTGTGAGAACGGGCAATTACTCAGAGGCATTCCAGGCCATGGTGTGTGCAGCGGGCAACTTTAGTGCTTGTCAGACTCCATTGTACGTAGGGTCATCTGGGGGGGGGGTTCTTGTTAAAATCCAGGTGTTGATTCAGTGGGTCTGGGGTGGGGGCTGACATTCTGCATTGCTAATAAGTTCCAGGGGATGCCGGTGCTGCGGGTCTGTAGATCACACTCTGAGTAGCAAAGCTTTAGAATATTCTAAATATAGTTGGGAGGATGAACTATAGTGACAACCCTCTGAAAATAAGCATTGCTCTGAAAATAGATCATCGAAGTAGGTAACTGAAATGAGATCTCTTTTTGGTACACGTGGCTATCTGATTGTTCTAGCACCATTTGAACTGACTTGGTACCTTTGATGAAAATCAATTGATCATCTATGAGCGGGTGTATTTCTGAATTCTCTATCCTATCTCATTGATCTGTGCATCTCTTTATGCCATCACGACACTGTCAGGATCATTTTAGCTTTTTAAATCTTGAAATCAGCTAATGTAAATCTTTGTCCTTCTCTAAAGTGGTTTAGGCTATTCTACATCCTTTCACTTGTTTTTACTTGTGTGTGTGTGTGTGTGTGTGTGTGTGTGTGTGTGTGTGAGAATACGTGAGAAATACCATTGGGAAATGGTAAGGAAATGAAACTAGAAATGGAAATAACAACTAGGGAAAAGACAGAACAATAACAAAACTCTGTGAAACTCCCCTTCTTCATAAGTGAACTTAGATTACATGTCTGAACTAAAACTGACTTGTTTATTTCATATTAAGAAGTAAGTGGGGACACCTGGCTGGCTGAGTTGGTAGAGCATGTGACTCTTGATCTTCGGGTCGTGGGGTCGAACCCCATGTTGGGTATAGAGATTACTCCAAAATAAAATCTTAAGGAGCACCTGGGTGGCTCAGTCATTCGAGTATCTGACTTGGGCTCAGGTCATGATCTCACGGTGAGTGAGTTCAAGCCCTGCATCAGGCTCTGTGCTGAGAGCTCAGAGCCCAGAGCCTGCTTTGGATTCTGTGTCTCCCTCTCTCTCTGCCCCTCCCCCGCTCTCTCCCTCTCTCTCAAAAATAAATAAACATTTAAATAATAATAATAATAAAATCTTTAAAACAAGAGAAAGTGAACTTAGAAAGTTGGATCAGTTTGCTAAACACACAATTTCTACATTCAAAGGACCTGAGTAGACTTATAGTGAGAAAAATTCTACTCCTACAGGTTTTCTATCAACCATGTATCCAAGTGTTAGCAGAGTTTGTTACAAAGTTGAACTAAAGGGAAAAAGGAATTCTAAACTGTTCTCTTGTGTTCTGATCATTTAAATCCCCTTAGAATATTTAGTGAAAAACTCAAACTAAATAGTGCTATCACATTTTTATAATAAGATCAAAAATTTTTAAAAATATATTTGTGTGAGTATTTTTTATGGAAAAAAAGGAGACACAGTAAACTATTAACAGTGATCACCCCAGGAAAGTGAAAGTCACAGCACAGAGAGAAAAGGCATGAGGTGGTTTTCTTTTTAAAAAAATCTCTGTGCTATGGGGCGCCTGGGTGGCTCAGCCGGTTGAGCGTCCGACTTCAGCTCAGGTCACGATCTCACGGTTCGTGAGTTTGAGCCCCGAGTCAGGCTCTGGGCTGATGGCTCAGAGCCTGGAGCCTGCTTCCGATTCTGTGTCTCCCTCTCTCTCTGCCCCTCCCCCATTCATGCTCTGTCTCTGTCTCAAAAATAAATAAACATTAAAAAAAATTAAAAAAAAATCTCTGTGCTATTTCCTTTTTTTCCCAACAGTTACTTTGTAATTTAAATAAAAATTGAATTTATTATACAGCATTTTAATGAGTTTTAATATACACACAGTGCTTTCCAGTCACGAACTCTAAGTTTTTCATTTGCTCCAGCTTGTGGACAGTAGGGGCCACCAAGGGCAGATCCAAGAGAATTTCAGTTCCTGGAAAAGTCTCATTATGTAACCTCAGAAAACCAAGAATTGATGATATTTTATAGGAACAATGACAAGCTCATTCTGTACATAAATGTAGCACGACTTTATTCCTCAAGATGTAGGATAAATATCAACTTTTGCATTTGAAGTTATTCTATATAAATGAACAAATATTGTTTCCGGAACACCATATTCCATATGAAAACACACAGTCCATTTGATACATTCTGAAACTGAATTAAATTTTCTCTGATATTGCCTGAGAACACAGAGAAAAGCAGTCTCTTTTTATTTTCTAATATTCTTCAGAGAATAAATGCCGTACATCCTGAATCTGATCAGAAACTCCCAGGGACACCTGGGTGGCTCAGTTGGTTGAGCGTCTGACTCTTGATTTCTGCTCAGGTCATGATCTCACAGTTTGTAGGTTTGAGGCCCGCATACGGCTCTATGTTGACAGTGCAGAGCCTGCTTGGGATTCTCTCTCTCCCTCTCTGCCCCCCCCCTCCTCAAAATAAATGCATAAATAGATTTAAAAAAAAAAAAAGAAAACTCCCAGGCTGTATGGTCTTCTATCCTGAACACATTCCATTACTGACGATTTCAGATGGACCATACTTTTCATGTAAACTATTTCCAGAAGGCTACAGGAAAATAACCTTTGATGTATGGTTTATAAAAGGCTAAATATAAGAATGCACATGTTTTTCTCAATCATTGTCGTGTATAAAGGCCAAAGGAGCAAAACCTACACTGTAGATCCTTGTTATTAAAAGTAGGGTCCGTGGGCCAGCAGTAGTGGCAGCACCTAGGAACTGGTTAGAAATGCAGAATCACACATCCTGTCCCAGAGCTAATGAATCAGAAATTACATTTTTGAAGTTTATTTATTTATTTGGGGGGGAGAGAAGAAGTGGGGGAGAGGTGGAGAACGAGGGGAACAGGGGACTCAAAGCAGGCTCTGTGCTGACAGCAGAGAGCCTGATGCGGGTCTCAAACTCACAAACTGTGAGATCATGACCTGAGCTGAAGTCAGACGCTTAACCAACTAAGCCACCCAGGCACCTCAGAAACTACATTTTAACAAGATTCTCAGATGATTCCTATGCTGTAGATAGAATTACTGTATATATACTGGTATATATACCCAGAACTCAGGGCATTGCAGGGCTCGAACCCATGAACCGTGAGATCACGACCTGAGCTGAAGTCAGACGCTTAAGTGACTGAGCCACGTAGGCGCCCCCAAAATTTTAATACAAAGAAAAGTGATGAGTATTTTTAGAGCCTTATATAAGGAATTCATTCCAAATATTTTTTAGCTGATAAACAGAGACCCTCTTGAAACATAATGCTTAAAAAAATATTACCCGCCTGCTGGGCTGTTTAATGGTGAAATAACTTAGTCTGTACATTTCAAGTGCAATTTAGATACTACATAGATGTTAAGAAGCTAAAGCAACATAAAATGTATATTGTGAAAGAAACATCACCTCACTCGATGGCTTTAAGAATTTTTTTCCACTGAAATAGTTGTAACCATGTCCTTCGGTATGAAGAAAAATTTTAAATACGATGACAGGCGGAAATGTTTCACCACTAAATCTGAAATAAAGACCCAACATTAGTCATCTGGCATCAGGCTTGGGGCTGAGTTACTTCTCCTCCGTAACAGGTAACAAAATGGATTACAGAGGTGAAAGAGTCACACTTTGGTGTGTGGGCTCACAACTATTCTCATTCGTGTGTCAGATTGGACACATCATGGAAAAGGAGCCACTCTCAAGGCAACTTGTGGCCCAAGAGTCATGTCTCTGTTTCTCCACATAATAAATGAAAATAAGAACAACACATTTACTCTGTAATTATACCCTGAGAACTTATGAGGACTTAAGAAAATAAATTTCTAAGGTTTCTTCATTTTAACTAAGTACTTCTTGAAATAAATCAGTATAGAAATATTACCTGAATCTAACTTTACACTTCATGCTAGGATCTTTCACAAGCTCAGCCTCTAAGGGGCTCACTTCCTTCAGTATTTGATGTGTCACACGAAGTTCCTGAAATAGATGATGATGCTATCAATGAAAAATGGTACCCTGCCCAGACGTAATTTACTGAAAATAACAGAGGTGGCATGGTGAAGTGAACAGCACACCAGACTCGATGTTCTAAAGACCCAGGTTCTAGTCTTGGCTCCTCCGTTTATTATCTGTGTAGCCTTGAGTCAGTTACTTCATCCTTTTAGCCTCCAAGTTTGAGTAGGTGTCCCTCCTTGAGATCCCAGGCACTGTTCTTTCCCTCTGACAACACTTTTCACAATGTACTCTAATTAACTATAAACTAATCTGTGTCTTCCACTAGACTGTAAGGGGCGTGAAGGTACGGGATACTGTCTTTTTACTCTATCATGTGTTCTTAGCATTTAATACAGTCCTTGGAATACAGCAGGTGGTTAACAAATATTTGATATTGAATGAATCACTGTAAAATGAGGAAAATAACTGTAATGTCACTAGCTTTTAAGCACCTTTTATATACCACATGCTCTGTTAACGCCTTATATACATAACCTCATTTAATCTTTACACCTCAGCAATATTATTCAAAGATTATTGTTCTCAGCTTTCCAATGAGCAGGCTGAAACTCTGGGAGTGTCTGTAATTTATTCAAAGGCATGCGGGTAATAAATGGACAAGCCAGGATGCAAACATAGATCTCTTTGGCTCTAAAGCCCCCACCCCCTGCCCCCATATGACCCGGCCAACCTTTATGCCTATGACAATCACATAAAAAAGTACACCAAAGGCCTTTTATAATGACAAATCATTATTAATGTAAGGTAGGATCTTGAAGTGTCAGGACAACAGATTTTTTTTAAAAAGAATTAATTTCCTTTTTTCTGTTACCCTAAGCATCTACAGTTATACCAAAACCAGTATTATGATAATTAAATGCCAGTGCCATACATGAAGACAATGAACGGGTAATGGACCTGAACCGGCACCCACTTACCTGAGTGGGTTTTCCCTGAGGTATTCTGCTTACTGGCATCAGAAATGGGTCTGTGGCTCAGATGGTGAAGAAGTGTACAAGCTGCTCAGAGCTGCTAAAACTCCCTTAATGTGACTATCACTAATTACAGACTACTGTAATCAGGGGTGATATGCTTAGAATACTTGGTACTGCATGAAGGAAAGCTTAATACTCCGCTGGCGTTGCCAGAGTTGTTCTTTTGGAGAGTGGAGGTGGGGCATGCCCACCTTTGGGGTGTTTTTGTTTTTGCTTTCGTTTCTGTTTTGTACTTAAATAGGACCATATTACTCACACTGCCCTGAACTTGCCTTTTTTCACTAATGAGCTATCTTAGCTGCCTTTGTTTGTATTGCAGAACCACATGCGAGGCTGCGAGGTTTAACACTACGAAAGCACCAAGGCTTATTTAACTAGCATCCCACAGGTGAACACTCTATGGTTTACTTTCTTTGCTGTTACAAACAATACTGCGATGAAACTGTACATGTGTTGTAGAATGCATTCCTAGAAGTGAGATTGCTGGCTGGAAGGTAAGGGCACTTTTTTTTTTCAACGTTTTTTTTTTTTTTTTTTTTTTTTTAATTTATTTTTGGGACAGAGAGAGACAGAGCATGAACGGGGGAGGGGCAGAGAGAGAGGGAGACACAGAATCGGAAACAGGCTCCAGGCTCTGAGCCATCAGCCCAGAGCCTGACGCGGGGCTCGAACTCACGGACCGCGAGATCGTGACCTGGCTGAAGTCGGATGCTTAACCGACTGCGTGGTAAGGGCACTTTTAATTCAGAGATTTTTCTTGTTGATGATCACTGGCCCACATCTTCAAATAAGAAATCGAAATTTTTAAAAGATCTTATTTTGGTTTCAGAAAAGGAAATGATAGGCACGTCATTTACAAATAAATCCAGAAATATTCATTTAGGGCAATCCTAGAACCGCATGCGTTATTATTAGGTTCAAATAGGACATCAAAAAAAGGTTACATGTTCTATCTTTACTTCACACACCTTTTAGCTTGTAAGTAATTAAATCTTCCAGAGAAAACAAAAAGCAAAATACATACTGCTGCACGAATCGTGTGCTTTAGGAGTTGAAATATTGTTTTGTCCATATGAGATAACCAAGCTCTCTGTATCCTTTGGGCTGAAATATCTTTATTAGTTCTGAGAGGGAACAAAAAGAGGTTAAGATGAGTGAAGTAGTTTCCATTTTCCTAAAATCTTGGGGAACTCTGAATTTCTGCTTCTTCCCCCTGTACCATCCCATCCCCCACCCTAAGACTGACCTATGAGGAACATTTCGATGTGGTAATTGGAACTGGTCATTTGCAGAATCTAGTCAGAATGAGGATATAAAATATTTGAGAATATTTCCCTTGAGATCAAAAAAAAGTCCCAGCTAAAACTGTATCAGCAAAAGCATATATATTATAAATAAAAACGTGTGAAGGGACAAATCTGCTTTCTTGAAACATCCATGACCTAAAATGATTCCATTACAGTTAGTTCTTTAAAACACTGTCCGACTAGTCCAAGTCAATGAAAATAGCATGCAGAATACTCAAAGTTACGGTAGGTCCAATTTTCTTCTGGGAACAGACAACCATGCCCCAAAAAGAGAAACTCCCTTCTTTGATCTTTGCTTGAACCAGGCTCATCCCGTCAGGTCAGGTAAAAGAATTATTTTACTTTTGATCATGTGTCAGTACTAGCGAATTGTAGGGACCACCCTTTCCCAACCCCCACCCCCCCATCCCATCATTACCCCTCACAAGGCTTCATGTAAAGAGAAGTAGGTACTCTTATATAAAGTCACCATTAGCTGGCGAATGCAGACTACAAGACGCAGAGTTGAAAAGGCCTGGAGTATGGAAACAAAGCTTTAAATCCTAGCTGATGCCATTCATTAGCTAGTTAACCTTATGCAAATCACTTACCTTCTCCCAGTGGCTGCTTCCTCACTTATAAAATGTAATAATAAGACTGCTTCACAGTTGTCAGGATCAAAGAAATGTGTGTTAGCATGCTTTGCAAATTATGAAATACCATAATTATTATAATTACTATTCAATTCAAAAGTAATTTTAAAACAGACAAAAAACCCCTCTAATTTATAAAACAAGAAGTGTTTGATGTTAGCTGGGTAAATACCGTATGGAAACTGACCCGTGGTGGAAAATGATAAAGGACGAAAGACAGCTACTTACTGTTGTGCTGCCGTTCCCTTTACAGTATTTGACAAATGCACTTTGTGGTCTTTTCCTGAGCATGGCTTATCTGGTTTCAGAACATCAGTAACTGATGCCTTTGAGAAGCACTTCCAGTGCTTCATTTTCCTGACGAAGTACTCTGAAAGTACACAGATTCGGCATTTGAGGTCATAATCTATATTATTGCACTGTTTGGACAAAACTGAACTGCCATATGGTTGTTGGGCTAATAACAGAACCCTTTACAAAGGAAGGCAACATGGATCTTAATGTTGCTTACAGTTTGCATGCTTTATGTACTGAAAATATTCTGAGGTATATGGAAAAGACAAGTGGATCTATCCATAGCCTTCTAACTGGCCTTCAGTCTCCAGTCTGTGTGTCCTTCTGGGTTCCTCCACACTGCAGCTGAGTTAATCCCGTAGAGCAAGAATCTAGCCTTCTCACTCCCTAACTTAAAATCTTTCAGGGACACTTCATTTCCTCCACATTGAAGTCCACACTCCTTAGAATGGTGTTCCAGACTTTTCTGTCTAGTGTCCAATCTCTCAAACATCAAAATACCAACTTTCATCAGCATTCCTCTCTAGACTGTGAGAACAAGAACTTGTCCCCAAAATTAGTCAATGTCTTACACACCTGTACCACTGATCATGCCATTTCCTCTCCCTGCAGTGACGTCTCCACCACCAGCAAACATGAACTCAGGCTCCAAGACGCCAGCTAATTGATGCCTCTTCTCTGAAGTTTTCCACCCTCTCTTTTTCATACAACTGCTCACCCTGTTTCCAAGGTCCCATAATACCATACACGTTTTTCTTTTACAGTACTTCTCATATTGCATCATAATTTGTTTTCTTGGCGGTCACCCCAATAAGTTTGTTGAGGGCCGGAGGCATCTTGCTAACTATGGAATCTTCCGTGCCTACCGAGAGTGCAGGGTTTTTACATGCTTGCCTGAGAACTTTCTGTCCTGGTTTTATCATGAAATAGCAGTGAGACTTTGGGCAAGTTCCTTAACCTCTCCATAGCTGAGCTCCCTCCATGGTAAAGTGAGAGGGTGTATACTAAATGATTCCACCTTTGGAATCATTGTCAAAGGTTTTCCATCCTTTGACACATTACTCCAATTTGAATGTAGTTCTGAAATTTGAAGTCACTGCTTAGTCTCTTCTACTAAAGCAGGGACTCTTTATCCTTTCTTCTGGTGCCATGGACCCGTATGGACAGACTCTTTTTTTTTTTTTTTAGAGAGAGAGACAGAGCATGAGTTGGGGAGAGGGGCAGAGGGAGAGAGAGAGAATTTCAAGCAGGCTCCATCCCATGACTCTGATATCATGACATGAGTCAAAATCAGGAGTCAGATGCTTAACTGACTGTGCCAACCAATCGCCCCTGGACAGACTCCTTCTAAGAATTATGTTATTTTTTTTAAGTTTATTTGTTTTGAGAGAGAGAGAGAGTGTGTGCACACGTGGAGGAGCAGAAAGAGAGAGAGAGAGAGAGAGAGAGGAGAGAGAATCCCTAGCAGTCTCTGTGCGTGGGGCTCGAACTCACAAGCCATGAAATTATGACCTGAGCTGAAATCAAGAGTCAGTTGCTTGACTGACTAAGCCACCCAGGCACCCCTAAGAATTATGTTTTATAAATTTATAACATAAAACACGTACGATCACAAAGGACTCCACAATTATATTGAAATCACTGTCAAAACATTTTCAAAATCAAAACTATAGGAATTTGTCCTCTTTATGCATTAAATAAAATGAGAGTTCTCAAAACTACTGTACTCGTCAAGAGGTAATGAGCAGAAATGCTATGTCAAGATGTCTGCTACGACTGTACCATTATATGAAAATATCTGTACTTTCTACTGGGGAGAAAGTCGCCAGTACTGCTGATACTACTGTGCTTTACTGCCTACACTATAATTGAAAGAAATGCTAAAGTTCAGCTACAGATGAGTGAAAATAAAGTTATAATTTTTTCCCCATCTAAGTTCATACACCCCCTGAATTAAGAACTCTTACCCTAATTTATCACTATACTTCACACTTTTATATACACGTGACATTCCATTACTGATACAGAGCCTTCAGAGGCTTTTCAATATTTGTCCTTGGGGATATGGATGGGGATGGCTTGGAATATACAAATGTCTGGATCAAGAGAAAATCAGCCCATAACATCTGGGAGTTGGCCTGACACTCACAGCTGGGCTTTGGTGTTACCCTGGCTTCCTAACAACACCCATACCAGAGCAAAGCCGGGCTTCCTTGAATTCGCTCCCACATGACCCAACCAAAGCCCAAATCTTACTATACATCTTTCTAGCACCCCCTTAGTGAGATGCCCCGTTGTGCCAAGTTGTGAGTTTTCCTCGCAGCAATCAGAGATATACTCAACTTGTACAACTACAAGTGGTTGAACACTTGTCTTTGGTCTTGGGCTGGAAGGCAGCGACATGCCACCACACAAACCACAAAAATCTTCCAGATGCCTGCCTGGATGAATTTACACTTTCTATGGGGTGAGGAAGCATAATACAGATTGAAATATGAAACCCTCATTATGAGACACTATAACAATTATTAGGTGAGATCACAGGTTTTAAAGGCAGACTACCTAGGTTTGGATCCCGGGTTCCCACTTTTTCGGTGTGGCCTTGTACAAATTACTTCTCTGTGCCTCGGTTTCCTAATCTACTAAACTGGGACTAATAATCATACTCATCTACCTGGGTTGTTGGAAAGATTAGATGAATATGTGTAAGGAGCTTAGATTAGAGCTGAGCACATAGTAAACACTACGTTAGTTTCTGCTATTCTTGTTAATAAGATAAGTATTCTCATTATTACCTATTTCTAGTAGTATGAAGGGACATGTGATTCCCAGGGACGGGTATACGCTTAAGTATTTTAAAGGGAAAAAAGTCAGGGCCTTTCGAGGGCCTAAAGGACATGGCAAATTATATTAGATTTAAAACCTTAGGAACTTCCACCCCACGGTAAAAAAAAAAAAAAAAAAAAATCTGAAAACCTTTTGTGAGATAAATCCAGGCCCCAGAGGTCGGCGACTTCCGGCCATGAGACTTTCTCGAAGCCGCTCGATACCCGTCGAGCGCCCCCGCCCGGCGTCCTCGGAGCAGAGGATTCCCAGCCCAAGTCGCTGGGCGCCCAATCGCGGCAGCGAAGGCCGATTCCCAGCGCGGCGCGGTGCCCGGCACCTCCCTCCTCGCGCCCCCGCGTGTCGCCCACACGGAGCTCGCGCTTTCCTGCCGCCTAGCAACGGCTGGCGCAGGGGCGGAGCCTCCTGGAGGCGGGGCTTGCGTTCCCAGGCAGTCTGAGGAGCGACGCGCTGCAGCTCGGCGACGCCGCTACCAGACCAGGCTTCCGAACTAAGCCTTCGCGGGATCGAATTGGCTGTACGGCAGTCACCCGAACCGCGGCCCGCTTGCGGTCAGAGGAATCAGGGCCCTACCCGGCCGCCGTAGCGACCTCTCTGTAGTGGGCGGGGCCGAGGCCGGGTGACCCCGCGGGAGCCACCTCTGCCAGCAACATGTTCAAGGTGAGAGCGTGGAGCCGGGTCACAACTGTCACCGCCCCCTCCCGGCCTTGTGGAGCCCTGCCCGCGCTCTCGTGGGCCTCTCCGGGGGCCAGGCCCGGCTCGCCCTGAGGCTTTTCTCGCCTCTGGGCCAGCTGCGTCCCGACCCAGCGGTTCTTTCACCGGTCACCTAGGAGCGAAAGGTTGCTGGGCGGAGGCGTGAGATCCCGGGATGGGTGGGTGGGCCCTGTGGGTCTTGCTCTCGGGAATAAAACACTTTGAAAAGTTAAAGTCCCCCCCAAAATAATCACACACACCCCCGATGGTGCCCTCGGGTTCGTGTGTAAGGAGAGGCCAGCTCAGGGCACTGCAGAGTTCGGCTTTGGTTGCCTGGCAGGATCAGGTTTCAGAACCTGACGTGTGAATGGGGGAGGGTCACCTTCGGAGAAGCTGCTGCAGGATTTGGGGAAGCTGGTATGGCAATGTGGGAATGGCTGGAAGGGTGGTAAGCTGCAACTTTGTTCCCCTCTCAAGTGAACATTATTTGGTACAGACAAGTCGACCCCATTGTTTTACATTTTACAAGTTCATTTCCTTTAAAAGAGATCGCCTTTCAGAGTGAAGACTTTGTTTCAAAAATCTGCATTTTAAACTTGAAGCCATCATTCTATTTAAAAAAAAAATAAATGATGTTTTCTATCGTGAAAAACAAATCATAAGCTCCCAGAAGTTAGTGTACAACATTGAGTCTTCAAGAAGCACAGCACCTGTAAAATAGTGCTAATGAAATCTCAAAATTGTACTACTCATTTAGAAGTTTTATTGTGCTCCTGCAATGTGCTTAGGGCACATTAGGACACGCTATAAAATCAGAACATGGATTCAGCCTTCCAGTCTTGGCATTGCCACTTTCCAGCTGGGTGACCTTGGGCACATCCCTTAACCTTTCTGTGCCTGTTTTCCTGTCTGTAAAGTTGGGGGAATAGCATATACTTCATAGGGTTGTTATAAGGAGTAAATAAGTATGTTTAAAGCACTTGGAAGAGCCTTTGGCATATAGAAGTGCCATCTAAGTGTTTGCTTTTAGTTTGTTTTCAGGCAGCTCACAGTTTAGTTACGGGACAGATCCCATAAGCAGTTTACATTCATTTGATAAATTTGTGTTGAACACCTATTGTGTGCAAGGAGTTCAGCTCAGTTTTAGTGTTGCAACAACAAAAGATGTGCTGTGATCCGTTTATATGGGTATCACCAATCTACTGTGGTAGTAGAAAGGAGAGCAGGATCTCCTCTGCCTCGGGGGTTCCCCTCTGCACCAAGTGTTCTTAACCTGTGGTCTTCAGCCCCTCCGAGGGTCTGTAGATAGAATTCAGGGAAGTCCCTAAACGCTGATGTGAAAAAACTTCATTTTCACCAATTGCCAACTGAAATGTAGCATTTCCTTCAGTTACAAGTGTATGTAACTGTATCAGTTAGCTTTTGTTAGGTAACAAGCCAATGCAAACCAGTGCCTTAAAAGTATAATGATTTGTTATGTCTCACGGTCAGTGGGTCTGCCTGGGCGGTTCTGCTGGCATCCCCCATTGGCTGAATTCGGCTGGTGGCTAGACTGTAAGGTGGCCTTATTTTCATGTGTGAGGGCTTGGTGCCTCCATTGTGCCTACCTTGGGCTTCCTCACATGGTCACTAGGTCCTAAGAGGGCAAGTCTGATTGTGCAAACACTTACCTGCTTGCATCACATGTGCTGATGTCAAAACAAGTCACATGGCCAAGCCCAGAGTCAATGTGGGAACATTACTCAAGAGTCTGGCTATGAGGAGATGTGGTTCATTGGGAGCGATTAATTTAATAAGCTAGTACAGCAATAAAGCACACTAGTATTAGCAATACTCATCATCAGTGGAAGTCACAGGACCAATACATATCATAGACATTTTCGTAGCACAGTTATTGCAGATCTCAAGGTATCAATCATTTGTGATCATCACGACTTCAATATTACAGTAGTTATAAGACTCACTGTTAAGTCTTTTTATTTAATGAGCTAATAAGCCTATATTCCTATATCTGATTTTGAGTTTTAAAAATGTTTTTCTAACTATTGAAGTATAGTTGGCATTTTACACAGTTAGAAGCATTATTTTGAGTAGTGGTCCATAGGGCTCACCAGACTGCCAAGGAGATGTATGGCACAACAAAAGGGCATAGAACCCCTGGGGACTTCAGGGGAAGCTTCACAGAAGAGACATTTACATTTAGGTTTGAAAGCCAAGTAGGAAGTACTAGTATATCTGAGGTTAAATTAGTCAAACGCGTAGTTTGAGTAGAAAAGATCACAACAAACCTTGGCAGACACCTAAGTGTAAGGAATAGGCAGAGGAAGAGGGGAGGCTAGAAATCTGGTAAGTAGGTGTACAAAAGGGTGACGTTTAGAAAATCAAGGGAAAAAAGTTTCATGGACAGGCTATGTTAGGATGCTTTCAGCTGGGAAAACCCACTTGGTTAAATAGGAGAATTCTCTCACAAAGTCTAGAGGATGGGTGGACTCCAGTGGGTCAACAATGTCATCAAGGACCTGGTCCTTTTCTTGGCTTTTCATAGTAAGATTGATTTCCCTTATGGTTGCAGCATAACAGGCAGTAGTAACACGTTTTCTCATTCACTAGAGCAAGGGAGAGGACAGAACTCCCACGCTTGGGTCACCCTCTTCCTTTAGTCTGATTGGACCAACTTCAGTCACATGTCTGCCCCTCAGCTGATAACCATTGCCAGGGCAATGCCATGCTCTGATTGGCCGAGACTAACAAAATCAACTGGGGATGGGGTCAATTTATCTCAATCACCGGGGAGAAAAATGAATTTATGAACACAGAGGGGAATGGAATTCAGATGTGCAGTCAACAATGTCCATTACAGAGAGATAAGTTCGATGAATTTGGAGAAGTGCTCATTAATTTGGGCAATTTGGAAAGCTTCCATGACCTTTATACATGTGGGTTTACTGATAGAAGTGAAAGCTATATTAACGTGGGCTGGTTACTGAGACATGAGTAAATGGACACATTGTTGGTGGGGTTGATAAGTTTGATTTTCTCCTTTAAGGGAAGGAGAGAGGAATATGGTAGGTAACTGGAGAGGCCTGTTAGGTCAAGATTATAGAGTTGTTTTTGTGGTTGTTCCACTATTCAAGATTTGACAGTGTTTATGGCCTTAGGGAGGAATGTAGGGAGGAGCCTTTTCTTTTTTTTCTATATATATAAACTAAAAAAAATTTTTTAATGTTTATTTATTTTTGAAAGAGAGAGAGAGAGAACATGAGCGGGGGAAGGACAGAGAGAGAGGGAGACACAGAATCTGAAGTGGGCTCCAGACTCTGAGCTGTCAGCACAGAGCCTGACACGGGGGCTTGAATTCACGAACTGCAAGATCATGACCTGAGCCGAAGTTGGACGCTTAACCGCTTAACTGACTGAGCCACCCAGGCGCCCCAGGGAGGAGGCTTTTCTAAGAGAGAATCCCTCAGCTTCAAAAAGGAGGAAAGATGTTGCCTTCCTCCTGGGAGGTAGAAGGAAAAGGGTGGGAGTGATGGTGGACCAGTGGTTCTCAGCTGGACAGGACCACCCAATTGGGATACATTTTGGGAACTCGGATTGTGCTGCACATGTTTAATTTAGTTGTGTTGAGCATTTATATACTGAAATATAATTCCTATTATAAATCTTTTCCTTTTGTTCTCCATTATGTTACCATCAAATCAGGATACTGGCCTCTCTTTTTTTCGACTTATGCGTGTAGTGGGTGATGAATTTTATTTCAAGATAGCAAAGCAGTCACTTAGAAAAATAGTTGTCATAAAATGGCGATGTCAGGTTTAGTAGTTGAGGAAGGTGAGAACCAGTGCCTCTCAAAATTTAATGTATGTGCAACTCTGATTCGGTAGATCTGGGGTGGGGCCTCAGAGTCTCCCTTTTTTAACACACTTCTGGATGGTATAGATGCTGCTGCTCCCCCATCATACTTTGAATAGCATAAAGTGAGGCAGGTTGGTAGATGAATGGTTTCTTGTGTTTTCCAAAGGTGAGTGGTTTTATGAATGTGGTGGGATTTGGAAGAGGCAGTGACCAAGGAACAAAAAAGATCAGTAAGAGGCTTTGATTGCTCTGCTGAGAGCTGCTTTCGTGAGCTCTATCATGATTGCTTCCTGGGAAGTGGAGACTAGCAACTGGTAGGATTGATCTGGGTTTGAGAGTTATCAGCTTGGGTCAGCCAGGACTGAAGGGAATAGGGATTGATAGAATAGGTGTTGGTGGAAAAAGTACTGTGTGTGTGTGTGTGTGTGTGTGTGTGTGCGTGTGTTTGTGAGAGACTAGTTGTGCACACATACAATTAAAATATTTGAACTGTAACCATTGTTTTGATTTAGTTATCCATCTTCAGGTCAGTAGGGGGCACTGGTGGATTAAAAAACACGTTTGAAAAGCTGCCCAGTGCGTATTTTCATTCTATTCGAGGAAGTACTTTTTCTGGGTGCTGCTGCTGGAATTGAATATATACACCCCATCCCCAGATTCGTGTTACTAGATTTCATTCATTACCCAAATGTTTATCATAGTCCAGCTATGGTGAGCACCGTGCTACACCCTGGTGGGTACAAATGAAAACTCCCAGTTCTTACCTAGGAGACAATTTGCAGATTTGGCTGCACACAAGAATTATTTGAGAGACATTTTCCAGGGCCCTGCGTCCATGGGTCTGATTTACCTTTTTTTAAAAAAATTTTTTAATGTTTATTTATTTTTGAGAGAGAGCGTGCGAGCGGGAGAGGGGCAGAGAAAAGGGGAGACACAGAATCAGAAGCAGGCTCCAGGCTCTGAGCTGTCAGCACAGACCCTGATGCAGCGCTTGAACACAAGAACTGGGAGATCATGACCTGAGCCGAAGTCGGACACTTAACTGACTGAGCCACCCAGGCGCGCCAAGGGTCTGATTTACTTTTTAAGTGAGGTCCTGGAACCTCTGGTTGAAAAAGCTCCATCCCCACCCCAACCCCACCAGGTGAGTGAAACTTAAGGTTAGTGGCTCAGAAACTGCCCATTCTGATGTCTTGTAGTAAGTGCTCTGATGTAAAAGGGTTGGGGGAGATAGCAGTAGATCACAACTTTGGCTCCACATTAGAATCATCTAGAGGGCAAGTCCTGCTGCCTGGGCTGCAGCCAGACCAATGCCATCAGGATCTCTAGGACTGGGATGTGGGCACCTACTTTGTAGGGTAAGTAGCCAACCTTGACAGCTACTAACTTAGAGGAATGAGCACCAGCAGGGGGCATCAGGAGACTTTGTAGAGGAGTACATGCTTGTTCTGACCTCTGGAGCTGGGCAGAGGGACACAACTTGAAGGGCCTTCCCAGCAGAGCAGAAAACCAAGGACACAGAAGTAAAAGTTCCGCATCGTGTTAAGACAGGTTTCCCTGTGTTAACTATGGGCAAGAAAGATACTCAAGTTCTCTGTAGCTGTCTCCTCATCTGTAAAAAACAAGGCTAAGACTAGTACCAGCCTCACATTTTTGTGCGGATTAAGTTAACTCAGACCCAGGCACAGTGCTTGGCATAAAGTAAGGGCTTGATAAATGTGAGCTGTTACTTTTAGTTGGCTTCTTGTAGGAGACTGCTGCAGTAGTGTTATGGTGGTACACAGTCTTGGGGCTTTCCAAAAGTATTTTTTAATTTCAAATTTTGGTTGTTGATTAGATGTGGCACAGGAGGGAAAAGGAGAATCTAAGGGTGCTGCCCAGGCTTTTAGCTTGGAAAATTGAGTGGCTGTTAGAACTACTCAGGGAGATGGGAACGTAGAAGAAGGCTGATGTGGATTTGGGGGAGGGAGGTGATCATTTGATTTTGAAGAGATTGGACTCGTTGAAGTGTCTGGACATTATTATGCAGTGACCAGTTGACATGGAATCCAAGGGTATGGACATTGGTTGAGAGACGAGGGTTGGAGATGGAATCATCAGACGCCTTGAGGGAGAGAATTTGGCCTCCTGAAAACTGTGGCAGTTTCTTCCCGAAGGGCGAAAATGTGACCTGCCCTCAGAGCTCCCTGCTTAGAACAGCCTGAGGTGACTGTGTCCTTAGTTGTAGGGCATTATTACCTCACATACTCTTTGTGACTGTTTGGTCTTGATGTAATGCCTCTATTGCCCATCTTATTTTCTGAAATTAGTTTTCTTATCATGAATAGTATATCAGTAGTACAAAATGAGGGGAGTGGGCACCTGGGTGGTTCATTCGGTTAAGCGTCTGACTTGATTTCCACTCAGGTCAGGATCTCATGTTTTGTGAGATCGAGTCCCCAGCCCACACAGTGGGCTTTGCACTCACAGTGCGGAGTCTGCTTGGGATTCTTTCCCTCTTTCTCTCACTGCCCCTCTCCCCACTCTCTCAAAAATAAATAAATTTAAAAAAAAAAACTGAGGGGAGAATACTACTACTAAATAGAAAAGGAAAATCACCTGTAGATTATAAAAGAAATGCTGCAACTTTATTTTACTTGAATATTATTTTAAATGGCACATATTTTGAAAGATAATAAAGATTCCCTCCTACAATTTAAGCATCTCCAAAGGTCTTCTTGAGAAATTATAGTGAATACATATATTTATACATACACACATATATATTTACTGTGTACATATGTATATATATATATATATAATGCATACATATTTACTCATGTAAATACATATTTATGTGCAAGATTAATTGGATTCTTTCCCATTTGTTACCCTTCAAAGATGTCGCATGGTAGATCACAAAGAAGAAAAACTACCCAGCCCTTGATGCAGTCAGAAAGCACGGGCTCATGTTCTAATTTATCGTTGTTTCTGGTTTCTGGCTAATCAATTTGAATGAGGTTTCTTAGTTTCTGAGTCCCCTTATCATGGTACTGTAGGGACAGTAATATGCCCCTCCATTTTGCACATGATTGTTGGGGGCTTCAAATAAGATCACATGTGACAAGAATGGTAAATGAAGCGCTGTATGAACGTAAGCTGTTTTCAGCCCCTCCTGTATCACATCTGTCTACTGAAGTGATCTAGAGTTTCAGATTAGCATCCTGAACTTAGGACTGTCACAAGTAGATGAAACTTGGATAAATTCACTTCTCATTTAGAACTGAATTCTGCTCAGGACACTATAACACTCTTCCTTCTAAAATGCTAATGGCCCCCTGTATGCAGCTAACACTGGAAGAGGAGAAGGAAGAAGTAGATGAATTGTACCTTAAAAGAATGGGGAGCAGAGACAGAGAACAGTAGATAATGGACTAGACATTTATGATAAATGAATTTATTACCCTGTGAGGCCTATGCAGATTTGTAGACATTTATGATTAGAGGATCTCTATGTATACCTGCTCAAGACCTATGTCTTTTCTAGGCTACACTGGAACTTTTTAGAAGCTAAGAAATGAACTTTGACATTTGTTTATATGGTACGTTTAAAATTACTGCAAGTAATTAGATGCATAAGACATCTCTATAGCAAAGAAACGTATCTGTTTCCAAAACTTGGCACTTGACTTATTTATAATATGACCGGAAAGTGCCAAAAGATTTTTGAAATGAAAGAATTAAAGAGTTGATTTTCCCCAATAATGGTTAAGTGGAATTTTATGGTTCGTGCATGCAACATGAAGGTTTATGTAGATATTTTCGGGGGAAAGACATTTCAGTCTGAAGTTCAGTCAGACTTAGAATTTGGAAGTTACTTGTTTTTTTACTTTGAGTTTTTCCTAATTTGTGCGTGGCTCCATGCCAGTTCTATTAGAAAACAGTGCCAACTTCTTAACGTAGCGGGTTTTAAAACTTGTGTTCGTTGTATACTAAAATAGTTGTAGAAGCAAGAATTTAGAGCGAGGGTTGGAGAGTTTTTGACATGCTAAGAGACTCTAACTTTGAATATTAAGCTGAGTTTTTATGATAATAGCATTATAATACAGTTGTATTTTGAATATTGTTTTACAGGCACTTTAAATAGTCACCCTTTGTCTTCCTACTTCTTTCTGACTCTTTGAAGCAACTCCGTGTGTTTTATTCAAAGCCCACACTGGCTCCGACTTAAGGATGTCTTTGTTTGGCTGGGTGACAATGAGGAGCCAGAGATAGATTCACAAGTGTGTATTAATAGCTCCGGTTGGGAAGGGATATCCATCGGTTTCTTTTTTCAGATATGTCTGTTCATTCGTTTAGCGGTCTTTTTAAATAGGATAAATGAAAATAGTAAAGGTTTCTTTTTCTTTTCTCCCCCATCCCACAGATGTCAGTCCTTGTGAAATAACAGAATGTTTTTCTTTGTGCTTGCTGAAATGAATCTTCTCTCCCCTTAGAGGTGCTGATTCACGTGTCGTATTATGACACGGGTTAAACTGGCAAGTAAGTAAGCACCAAATGATACGAGGACTCCAACAAGCTTCCTGAATCCTCTGTTGATGGCTTACCTCACTTGGCAAATATTGACCCTGAGCCTGTTTGTGGACTTGCCTCGTTGGGGAGCACTGTTAGAAGTTGCTGTGTATAGTCCAAATATTGACTTTTCTTGTTTTTGTTCCGTGTTTTTGCAGAGATTTTCATTATGAATCCGGATTATCATCAGCTGAATAGAGCCTAACACAGCAGCTTTTTTTTTCCCCCATAAAACAGTTTTGCAGTTTTTCCCTTAAGGACGAAAATGCCGTGAATAAATGAGATGAGCTTGAAGGCGGTTGTCGTCAGTGGGTTCTGGTGTCCCCCGTGCGCACAGTGGTTTCTGAGGAAATGAAACCTGGGTTTAGATAGACTTTGCTTTGACAGAATAGCCCTTCCTCTTAGAAAGTGTAGATTTTTTTTTTAGTTACTTTAAAACAGAAGCGTTTGAAAGACAATTCTTGAAATAAATTGTTCCCTCTGATTTTTTTCTTACCTGTATCCCTTTAACTTGGGATTGAAAAGATTCATCTTGGGGTGCCTTCCGAGAGAGAGAGAGAGAGAGAGAGAGAGAGAGAGAGAAAATATCTATGGGGGTTTAGGTAAGCAGTGGTAAATTTCTGTCTGAATGAGGAAGTTCAAGATAAATTTGAAACGTGGTAGATTACATGTCATGTGTGTTCTAAGACTCAAAACCTGCCTGAAGGAACAGTGATCTCACTCATTGGCCTTGAGGTTTCCTTCCTATTTATCAGACAAGTTTATTATTTTTGCATGAATTTAACAAAAACCGGTAACTATTTTTGAAGAGTAGAATATGAAACAGTTGCCAATGAAACATAGTTGCTTTGCTGACCTAATTTTGTGGTGAACTCTACCCTCCAAAGATAAAATAGAAGTTGGTTTTATGTTAGGCAAAGATAATGTTAATCTTGAAGAAGACAGCCTTATCTCCTTGGATCACAGTTTGTTTATAGTGGATGAGGAAGAACTGGGAGATACCAGTTACTCTACTACAGAATTACAGAAATGAGTTTCTCATAAAATAGTTCTGTGTTTGTCATGGTTGGAAAACCGTTTTTCTCTTTGTAGGTTCAAGTCTGAACTCTTAAAATACTAGCTTCCTAACCCGTTTACTATGAAACAGACTGAAATGATTGCGGTTTCTGTTGTTGGGAAAGTGTAAACGCTCCCAAATTTATACATGCAAATAAATGCCCATCCACGTGGCCGTTTTGGAAGGACAGATTCATTTCTCCTGTCAATATATTTCTTCCAAAACGTGGCATCACTGATCGATAGATTTATTAAAAAAAATGTCTTCACGGATCAAAATATTTTTGTCCCTCTTCATTTGGAGTTACCTTCGTCCTTTGTGGCAAATTCTTTAGAATATACTCAGGAACAGCCACTTTTGTTCTTTGCATAATACCAAATAAATCAATGTGTGTTGTGAAAACGATAGGAAATACAGAAAATACTGAAGAATCACCCTTAATCCCACCACTTGTACAGCTAACCACTGTTCACATCTTTTCAGATCTGTTTCTGGGCATACTTACACATTCCCTCAGTTTCACATTTTCAAAACACTGACAAATCCCTCTTCCCCTTTAAACAGTGCCATTTTCTAATCTCCTTCTCTCGCTTTTATTTCAAATATACAGAGGCTGCTTTTCCTTCAGGCTCACAATTTGATCTGAAAGCATTTAGAAGTGTAAGCCGTTATGATCATATATCAAAAGTAAATTCCCTTTATTAATTTCTTATATAAATAGTTGCACTAAATTCTCACTCACTATTTGACCTGTCAGAGTTACTACTTTGAAGAGAAAACATTTTTGAGGAGGCATACTGTTTATTTTTCTTTCTGGCTGCGTTGATTTTCTGTAATTAAAAAAAAAATTTTTAATCTGTATTTATTTTTGAAAGAGAGAGAGAGAGTGAGAGTGGGGGAGGGGTAGTGAGAGAGGGAGGCACAGAATCTGAAGCAGGCTCCAGGCTCTGAACTGTCAGCACAGAGCCTGACGCAGGGCTCGAACTTACAAACAAACTGTGACGTCATGACCTGAGCCAAAGTTGGACCCTTAACCAAACTGAGCCACCCAGGCGCTCCTGATTTATTTATTTATTTATTTATTTTTTACCATCTTAACCAGTTTTTTTATTTTCATTTTTTGGTATTGTGGTAAAAAAGAAACCCCACACATAACAAAAACCCTACCATCCTAACCATTTTTAACTGTACAGTTCAGCAGTGCTAAATATATTCACATGGATACATAATAATCTCCGGAACTTTTTTATCTTGGGAAACTGGAAGTCTATATCCATTAAACCATTCCCCATTTCCTCTTCCCCGAGCCCCTGGTAACCACCATTTTACTTTTTGTTTCTGTGAATTTGACTACTCTAGATACCTCGTATAAATGAAATCATACAACATTTGTCTTTGGTGACAGGTTTATTTTATCTAGCATAATGTCCTTGACAGTTGGGTTGCTTCTACTTTTTGGCTATTGTGAATAATGCTGCTGTGAACGCCGAGTGTGCAAGTATACCCTCGAGACCCTGCTTTCACTTTTTTGGGTTAAATATCCAGGCATGGAATGCTGGATCATATGGTAACTCTATTTTTAATTTTCGTGAGGAACCTCCACACTGTTTTCCTGAGTGGTTGTACCATTTTACAGTCACGCCCAGAGGGCACAAGGGATCCATTGACTCTATGTCCTTGCCAACATTTGCTGCTTTCTTGTTTTTTGATAGTGGCCATCCTAAGGGATAGGGGGTGAGAAAATACCTATTTTTTAAAAATAGTGTATAAGTTAATACTGAATAACTGTTCCTTTTATTTATTTTTTTAAATGTTTATTTAGGAGTGCCTGGGTGCCTCAGTTGTTTAAGCATCTGACGCTTGATTTTGGCTCAGTTCATGATCTCACTGTTCGTGAGTTCGAGCACCACATCTGGCTCTGCACTGTGTCAGTGAGGAGCCTGCTTGGAAGTCTCTCTCTGTCTCTGTCTCTCTCTGTCTCTCTCTCTCTCTCTGTGCCTACCCTGTGTGTGCGCACTCTGTTTCTCAAAATAAACTTAAAATTTTTTTTTAAATAAGATGTTTATTTATTTTGAGAGACAGCATGGGAAATGTCCCCACATGCATTTATTTTCCACGGTGACAGGTATAAAAATGGTCTTGTGTAATAACTTTGGAAGCAGTTGCACATTTTAATGGATAGGTTATATGACCGCTAATTTATAATAGCTAAAAATGTAATAATTAAAACATCAGGTTTATTTATGCAGTTTTCTAAAGTTTATTTATTTATTTTTGAGAGAGAGAGAGAGAGAGAGCATGAGCAGAGGAGGGCAGAAAGAGAGGAATAGTGAGAATCCCAAGCAGGCTCCGTGCTGTCAGTGCAGAGCACAAACAGGGATCGATACCACAAACCCGTGAGATCATGACCTGAGCTGAAATCGAGAGTCAGACACTCAACTGGACTGAGCCATCCAGGCGCCCCAACTGTTCTTTTTCAAGTCAAAACAGTAAAGATAAATTTCAGGATCCCATTGTCTGTATTCTTCTAGCCCCTTCTCAGAGAAAGAAAGCCTCTATTATCAGTTTGTGTGTGGCCTTTCAGATGAGAAAGGATTGCTATATAAAAGCAGGTACTATAGAATGCTCATTACGGCAAGAAGGCATTTTTTTTTTTATTTCACGAATAAAGACTCATTCAATTTCTCTTTATTTGTAATTCAGTTTACAACACATTACTAAGGGCAACAATGTAGCCTGATTTGGGCAAAATTGTTGATTGTTTTCATCATTTTGTTTTACCCTAAATTCTTTCACATAGTTTATTTTTCATTTTATGTTTTTTTTTTTTTGAAACAAGAATTTCCTCAAAAGTATTGTTAGTTTTCATAGGCCTTTTTTAAAAAATCCACTTCAGATTTTTATCTCTGAAACAACTGAAAAGAGTCAGATTAAAAGCATTTTGTTTTTAATGAAAAATATTTTCAGATGGAAATTCTTGCAGAAAAGGTTGATCAAAGATCAAAGAGCTGGTGTAACTTTTGGAGGAAAAATACATAATTATGCCTCATTTCCTATAAATAGGAGAATATCTAATTTTAAATGACATTTACTGTAAAAATGTCCCCACGTGCACTTATTTTCCACAGTGACTGGTATAAAAATGGTCTTGTGTAATAACTTTGAAAGCAGCTGCACATGTTGGTGTACAGGTTGTATGACCCCTGAGTTATATAACAGCTAAAATGTAATAATTAAAACACTGGGTTTATTTATGCAGTTTTTAAAAGTTTACTTATTTTTGAGAGAGAGAAAGAGCATGAGCAGGGGAGGGGCAGAGAGGGAAGGAGAGAGAATCCCAAGCAGGCTCTGTGCCACCAGCGCAGAGCCCGACATGGGGCTCCAACTCCCAAACCGTGAGATCATGACCTGAGCCGAAACCCAGAGTCAGATGCTTACCTGACTGAACTCCAGTCACCCCTATTTATGCAGTTTTTGATGCCAAATTATTTTGAGTATGTTATCAAAACCACATCTGACTTTGATATTAAAAAGGAACTTCTTGATATAGAACATTTTTTATATTATTAAAGCAGCAGCCATGGTTTATGGTTCTGTATTTGCTCTGTTTAGAGATCATATCTACTCATGTGTATAGCTGGAAAGATAGTGGTGTGTCAAATCATCCGCACGTTCCAAACTTTTGATTTCTTTTGTTACTACTTTTTACAGAGGCTGGTCCTAATCACAGTAAGTCTTAAGTCTGTTGGGTGGCTGCTGAAGGAAAGAAATGTGTAAACTTTCTGATTATTTAGGCTGCCTTCTCTCTGCAGTGGTTTTCCAGAATTTCCAGTTGTGGTACATTATTCTTTTCTCTGTGTTCCTCCTGTCCTTTGTCGGTTAGTATGCTCATCACAAGTGGTATAATTATTTGTCCACTGTTTTAGATTGTAGAGGCAGCAACCACATCTTACCGTCTTTGAAGTCTGTTTTCATTGTTTCATTAAAGAGTTGCTTTGATGTTATCCTTCGTGTGGCTTGTAGGACCATTAAATGAGGTGGGGAAACTCGGAGAAAAACAGGGTTTTGGAGAAAGGAAGTTCATTATGAGGTAGCAATGAAACACTTGCTGAAGATGTTCTTGGGGAGCCGCACACATGCCTGAGGCTTAGTGAGGGGCTGGGATTGGGAATACAGATTTGGGCATCAGTAGCTGTAGGGTGGAAGTTAAATACTTAGATTTAAATGAAATTGCTCTAGAGCGAGAAGGAGAGAGGGTTAAGGTTTTACTCTGACTGACCAACCTTGAAATGGGCAGAGGAAGAGAAGGTCCAAAAGGAGAGGGAAGGAGTGCCCTACAAAGCATGTACAATGGAGCTACATTAGAATCCTGGCAACTGAAGGAAGACAGTATGAAGATGATGGAGGGGTCACCAGTTTCGGGGTGCATCCAGGATGCCAGATGTCCGTTGGAGTTTCGTAACTGGGAGGCCACTGGTGGGCTTGGGAAGGACAATTTCAGGTACCTTGCGTAGTAAAGGGAGGAGGGAATGGAGTAGAGGAAGCAAGTAAGAGTCTATTTTTCTAACTTTGTATTGAAATCTTACATACAGAAAAGTGCACAGATCACAAGTGAATTTCTACAAATTGACCATACTAGCATACCTAGTACTCTAGAAGCCCTCATGGCCCTTCTGGTCACTCCCCATCTTGCTATGGGTATCCACTGTTCTTTTTTTGAAAATAGTTATTTATTTAAGTAATCTCTATATCCAACATGGGGCTCGAACTCATGACCCTGAGATCGAGTCGCATGCCCTTCTGACTGGGCCAGCCAGGCACCCCAGTGGTATCCACTATTTTGCCTCCTAACCATAGACTGTTTTTAAAGTAAATTTGTCAATGAAGAAAGAGAAGGATGGGTGGTAGAATGAGAATTAGGGGTGGAGGGTATTGGTTGTGTGGTGTTTAAGATGGGAAACATTTTCTTCAATGTAAAGAAATTCCATAACTTCTCCAGTAGGTGGCCAGTCACTGTTTCTTTTTATGTTTAGGACAGTTTTCATTTAATTCTTTCAAATGTTTTTAAAGGTAAGTATATTTGAGTGTTTATACAAACTTAAGTTTAATAACTGTTCCCCAAGCATCTGCTTGTGAAATACTGATTTCCTAAACTTGGCTGATTGTGGGAATAGATTCTTCAGCCCCCCCAGAGGTTTACTGAATCAGACACTGGGTGGGGGGCAGGGCAGGGAGGGAATGTGTTGGAATCTATACTCCTAAAAAAAGACTCCCCAAGTGATTCTGAAGTCTCTTGTGTACACAGGCCTGCAAAGCGAGGCTTACATTTTATCAAAAAAGGAAACTGGTATATATTTTAAATGAAGAGCCTAATAAAATAATAGATCTGTAATTTGGGAAGAAGGGAAGATCACCCTTCTCAAAAATGGGAGAGACTATATACTGGATTCTCCATAAAGTTTAAAAAGAAAGTAAGTTGTCAGGGTGTGAGCCCTACCATTCATGAGCACGCTTGAGTAATTCTCAAAGTGGCTTATTTAGCTTGAGGTTTTTATTTGTCTTTAAAGCAGTTTTAGGGGCGTCTGGGTGGCTCGGTCGGTTAAGTGTCTGACTTCGGCTCAGGTCATGATCTCACAGTTTGTGGGTTCAAGTCCCGCGTCAGGCTCTGTGCTGACAGCTCAGAGCCTGGAGCCTACTTCAGGTTCTGTGTCTCCCTCTCTCTCTGCCCTTCCCCGCTCACACTCTGTCTCTCTCTGTTTCTCAAAAATAATAAATTTAAAAATGTTAAAAAATAATTTAAGGCAGTTTTACTGGGATGCAATCAGAAAGTGGTCCTGGAGCTACAGAGTCCAGGGTAGTCCACTTTTATTTGCAAAACAAGGACAGTTTAGCTTTCTGGGCACCCATTATGAGCTGAGTGTTTATGACCTCGCCAGTTTCATATTTTGGTTGACTGTGTCCAAGAATCTCCTTTGCTGCTGTAGCTTAAGGATAAACTCAATCTTAGGCCTGAGGGGTTTTGTTTTTGTTTTGTAATTTATTTTTAAAATTGTGACCCTAGTCTTTTTGAGTAAACTCATTACCTTCCCGGAAACTCTGTAAGGCAAGGACCGTGACTGCTTAAGTGTTGTGGCATATTTAGCACTGTGCCTACATGGAGTAGGTATGCAATAAATACTTGTTTTTGAAATAAGATCGTCGTTGAGCTCCTCTAATCGTTAGAGCTCATGTACCCCTGCTTCCGCAACCAGATTTGTTTTGCTCTCCTCTGTTTTTGATGACCTTCAGTGGAAAGAGTAAGAAGCAGAAAGGCTGTAAGGCAATGGTGGCCCTACCCCATTTACAACACTTCTTTGTTAGGGCCCCATCCAACCAACTGCCAATCCTAGTGGTCAGTTTACATTGATGAGTAACCCTCTCTGGGCTATGGAAAACCAAATGTTGAAAGACAACGCAAATGTCTAAGTTGGAGAATATACCTTAATGAGGGAGAGTTTAAGGTCTCTTGCTGGGGAGGGGCACCTGGGTGGCTCAGTGTCCGACTCTTGACAGTCGGCAGTTTGTGGGTTTGAGTCCTCCATCGGGGCTTTGTGCTGACAGTGCGGAGCCTGCTTGGGATTCTCTCCCTACCCCCTCTCCCTTCCCCTACCTCATGTGCTCTCCCTCTCTCAAAATAAATAAATAAACTTTTTAAATAAATAAATAAATAAATAAATAAATAAATAAATAAAATTTAAAAAGATATCTTGCTGGGGAATAGAATCAGAAAGAAGGTTTAGCCGCACGAGCCAGGGAACTCCAAACCCCCCTGAGGTTTGCAAAGCTAGGGGTCACTAGCTCACCTTTATCTGAGTCAAATTTTAGTTTTCTCTAAGGCTGAGGGTCTCTTACAGCTGTATTCAGAACCTCAGACAAGCCAACACATTGCAGTCCTTACTTTGAGACCCCCATCTAACAGGATAGGTTGGATCTAAAGCAGTGAAGCTATTGCATCTAGTTAGTCTGTAGCTCTAGCTTAGTACTCATTGAAGAAACAGCTCTAACAGAGTGGGCTTTACTTCAGTTTATCAAGCCAAAGTCATCTAATCTGAATTAGAGCATGTCTGATCTCTTGGAAGGGGCATATGTACCCATTTTCTGAGCTAAGCTGTCTGCCCTGGGTAGAGAGTGAACCTTGCAAACAAAATTCTCGAGGACTCTCACTTGGGACAGTGGTGCTTAGGCCAGGTGTAGGTACAGCCTAGAGGTTCCAGCTCCTCGTCAGAAAAGATCCACGGAGGATCTCACTTCTCAGGAGGTATTTTCAGTCTGGTTGTACCATAATGGGTCCAGACCCGTCATGGAGAGAGAATACGTTTGTGTTCCTGTCTCACACGAGGCAACCCAACAGTAGTGTCTGTGGGAGAAAAGGTGATAAAGTCAGAGCTTTAGTGATTATGACCCAGACCTTGGAAGTTGATTACACCTTTCTTCAAGACACCTAACTTCCAGATTAGTGTTCTTTTTCTCCCTTGGGGAACAGAAGATTCTTCTTTGACTCCTCTTTCGCTCTTATACTTTCCTGGAGTGATCTCTGCCCACTTAAACAGCCTTTCCCTTCTCAAATTCTTACATCAAATGGGTTGGCCTGAATACTCAATATGAGCTCTAACAAGTTATGACAGCCACCTGGCAGCCCCCCCTCCAGAATCCCCATATGTGATAACATCTGGTCTGGACAAGGCAAGATGGGGTAGTCTCTCACTAACAGGAGCATCAGGCTCGTCTGCCTGTGCACCTGTTATCGAGGCTCCTTAGGTGGGTTTGTGTCACAAAGGTCACTAGCACCTGGTTCCTTACCATGGTCAGATATCCTTAGGAATCGCCCTTGGCCCGCAGTTCCCACTCATTTTGGCACAAACGTGGTGCGGTTTGGGTGCACGTGGGTTTTTTGAGATATAGTTTACATATAGTGAGATGCACAGATGTTAAGTTGTACGGATCTTACAGTAATTTGAGTTTTAACAAATGTATATATACCTTTTGTGACCCCAACCCCAGTCAAGGTATGGATCATTTCTGTCATCCCGGAATGTTCCTTTGTACCCCTTCTCAGTAAGTCCATCCCCTCCCCATGCTTCACCTCCCAGGCAAGACTATTCTGATATCTATCACTGTGTATTATATCTGAGGCCTTGGCTTAAAAAAAATGTTTTTTTAATGTTTATTTATTTTTGAGAGAGTGTGAGTGGGGGAGGGGCAGAGAGAGGGAGACACAGAAATCCGAAGCAGGCTCCAGGCTCTGAGCTGAGAGCACAGAGCCCGACGGAGGCTTGAACCCACAAATGGTGAGATCATGACCTGAGCCGAAGTCAGACGCTTAACTGACTGAGCCACCCAGGTGCCCCCGAGGCCCTGGATTTTTAACATACGGATTTTCTTGAAGTCTGGTTGGTGAGAGATGTCAGAAAATAATATTTGTTCCAGCAAATCAGTGCTTCTCAATGTGGTGGTGGGGGCTGTGAGGTGGGATGCCCCCCAGGTGTCTCTCGCAGTGTCTGGAGACGGTTTTGAGTCATGACTGGGAGGGGTGCTATTGGCATCCGGTAGGTAAAGGCCAGGGATGTTGAGAAGCCCATAGTGCACAGGACAGCCCTCACATCAAAGAATGATCTAGCCCCCGGTGTTAATAATGCTGAAATTGAGAAACCCTGAAGTAAATTATGTGCTCTCTGCTAAGAGAATTGTGGCCCTAGGGAGTGTTAATCTGTAGATCTCCCAAGTCTCCTGGGGTGAGGTTTGTTTTTTCTTTGTTTTATTTGTTGAGACCCTGGGGGAAACTGAAAGAGCAGCTGCTGGAGGGGCCTTGCTTGGTTGCTCCACCCTTGTGTCCACAGTGCTTGCTGTGGGATGGGTGGGAGTGAAGGTGGTTATGGAGGGGGCGGAAGACTGATGGGAGAAGAGGAAGAAAGCAACTTGAGCAATAAAGAGCCAGTCTTTGCTTAATATTAAAACTAGAAAAGTGGATGAGAGAGAAAAATAAATAAAGTCAGAGTAATCAAGAGTCCAATAAAATGTTAAAAAGTAAACACCATGAGATTGAAAAGATGAAAGGGAGTGATAATAATCACTGAGAACGTAAAGGTGGAGACCCGAATTAAAACAACAGAAGGCCAAGGGGTGAAAAATGAAATATGTGAGAGGTAGATAGGATTAAGGACTGAAAGCTGGAATTTAGAATTAAAAAGGTCAACGTGAGGCATTACATCAAACAAAGATGAAGGTAGAGGACAGTATGAACCCCAAATGCTTGGAGGCCCCAGTGCTGGATGGGCAGTGGGAAAGGGCGAGGCACCAGCTCTTGCCGATAGGAAGGGAATCAAAGTCCGGGGTGGGGCTGGCTGGCTCAGTGGAAAGTCCCCAGTTCAAAGTAGCATTGTCAGACCCAGGGGGCAGAGAGCACTGAGTTGGCACCTCCAGATATCAGCAGCCTAACAGTCACTCTGCTGGGGTGCCAGGAGCAACCACACTGACTTTTACCCTGGAAGCAAAAGAAATTTGTGGCAATATTGCCTTGAAATTAAGCCCTTTCAAGGTGAATACTTAACTACTTCAGGGTATGTTAACTATTTTTAAACCAGTTACAGTCACAACCATTCTTTTTTTATTTTTTTTTTTTAATTTCATTTTGGAGAGAGTGAGAGTGCGAGCAGGGGAGGGGGCAGAGGGGGAGAGAGAGAGACAGAGAATGAATCTCAAGCAGGCTCCACACTCAGCACGGACACAGGGCTTGATCCCACCACCCTGGGATCATGACCTCAGCTGAAATCAAGAGTAGGGTGCTCGACCAACTGAGCCACTCAGTCGCCCCATAGTCACTCTTTTCAATAGCGCTTAGCTCTTTATTTGCTTCTGAAATGTGAGAATTTCCCTTTTTGTGTATAACTCCAGGCATACATTTCTTTTTTTTTTTTTTTTTTTTTTTTAATTTTTTTTTTTTTTCAACATTTTTTATTTATTTTTGGGACAGAGAGAGACAGAGCATGAACGGGGGAGGGGCAGAGAGAGAGGGAGACACAGAATCGGAAACAGGCTCCAGGCTCCGAGCCATCAGCCCAGAGCCTGACGCGGGGCTCGAACTCACAGACCGCGAGATCGTGACCTGGCTGAAGTCGGACGCTTAACCGACTGCGCCACCCAGGCGCCCCCAGGCATACATTTCAACAGATATTTTTGTTACTTTTTTAGCATCATATGTTTTGTGAATATTATGGAATAGCCTAGTCTTTCACATTGCAGGCACTGCAAATCTCAGTAATATGATTTCCATGTGGCTAAATCATGCCTATGTAGTGAGAACAAGTCAATCACTCTTTTTTTCCCACCTCTCTTCCATCTTTTCATGCAGGCAGTAAACAGTTACTGAGCATTTCTTATGTCCTAGGCACAGTCACGGGCACTAGGGAGACAGAGTAAGACACAGCACCACAGTGAAAGGGCTTCTAATCTAGTAGGGAGAACTTGGTAGACATAAATAAATGGATAAATAAGGGAAAAAGAAAGAAAAAAAGCTATGTATCTCCCTGCTGTTAGGCAGTTGTGCAGAAAGACAAAGCAAATATAAGACATTCCAGGTAGAGCAACCAGCGTGTTTAAACCCAGGAAGCTGGGCAACAGCATGGGAGAAATCTAGGGAGTTTGTATGCTGCGGGAGAAGGCAGAGTGGCAGAGAGATGAAGTGACAGAAGGTCGTTAGGATCGGATCATAATGGGCCTGGTTTGGCCCCATAGAAGTCCTAGATAATAAATAACAAAGGATCTCAAATAAGAGTAGAAGATAATCAGTTTGTAGTTTACAAAGATCATCCTTGTGTATTGTAGTGGTTTGAGTCATCAGAGGGCTAGGTGAGTAGTTAGAATGCAGCTAAAACCATCCAAGAAAAAAAATGAGGGCCCAAGGGAAGATTGTACCGGAGGGGATAAAGTGGAGAGAGTGAATTGAGATCATTTAATAGTCAGAATGAACAGGACTTAATGACCAATTGGATGGGCTGGTGGTAGTGAAGATGACCTCATAGTTTCCAATCGGGTGGTCGGGTTAGGTGGTGACACCATGCCTGAGAGGAAGTAGGGGAAGAAGGGGGCAAGTCTGGGGTAAAGATGCTAGATAGTCAAGTGCTGTGTAAATGTAGGGGTTTATTACTGGGGGAAAAAAGCCTTCTGACTTCATTCCACAGCAGACACCCGTCAGGCCAAGTGTGGAGTTGGAGACACAGACACGATCCTGACGAGTCCATTTTGGACCTGCTTGTGAAAAAGTAGAAATGTCCGGGAATAATCGGATAAACTGGTTGGGAGCTCAGGAAGGAGCTCTGGGCTGGGACTGCAAATCTGGGAGTCACTGGCTTCACGTTGAAGCCCCGGGTGTGAGTGACCCAGTGAGGGAGAGCAAGGTGCAAAAAGATACTGAGTTGGGGAACTGAAATCAGGGGAGAATCTGAATGGGAATGGAAAGGGAAAGCTTGTCAAAGTTTACTTACTAGAATTACAGAAATAATCTTTGCTGTGCTCAATGAATCACTAGGTAAGATCATTAGAAACCTCTTCCATTGTTCGGATGCCTGGGTGTCTCGCTCGGTTGAGTGTCCAACTCTTGATTTCAGTTCAGGCCATGACCCTAGGGTCATGGGATGGAGCCCCACGTCCGGCTGTATGCAGAGCATGGAACCTGCTTGGGATTCTGTCTCTCTCCCTCTGCCCCTCTCCCCCAGCTCACTCTCTTTCTCTCTCTCTCTCTCTCTCTCTGTCTGCCTCTCAAATAAAGAAATCTAGAAACCTCTTCCATTGTTGTTGGTGGAGGGTACATGTATGTGAGAGAAATAGAGAGAGAGACTATTCTATAATTTTAAATTCATTCCATAGCATTTCTCTGTTATTTTTTTTATGTTTTATGTTTCTTTTTTTTTTTTTTTTAGAGGTGGGGAGGGGCAGAGAGGGAGGGGGACACAGAATCCAAAGCAGGCTTCAGGCTCCAAGCTGTCAGCACAGAGCCCGATGTGGGGCTTGAACCCACAAACCGTGAGCCATGACCTGAGCCAAAGTCGGACACTTAATTGGCTAAGCTACCCAGGTGCCCCTCTCTGTTATTTTTTAAAGTGCACACGTGTGTGTGTGTGTGTGTCTTTTATTTTACTTGACAGGCTAAGTAGAAAAACTTAGGAACTACTGTCTTGGAAATTAAGGTAAAGGTGAGCTAAAATTTGAAGTCCATGAGTGCGCATTTTTAGTTTCTGACTTCCATCAAACTTCAGGAATACGTCTATTTCTCATAAAGCACAATAAGCCTTCCGGGGGCAGAAGTTGCTGAGTTTACAAAAATGCTCATGTTATGCACATTCAGTTTGTTGCATTGATAGAAGGCTTAAGACTGCTTCTGTGTTTCAGGTAATTCAGAGGTCTGTGGGGCCAGCCAGCCTGAGTCTGCTCACCTTCAAAGTCTATGCATCACCTAAAAAGGATTCACCTCACAAAACTTCCGTGAAGGTTAATGAGGTAACATGCCATTCGTGTTGTGATATATTTTGAACATCTGCTTTAGTTACCATAGGAAGTATGCAAATGGTCTGTCAGGAGATATGACAGTTCAGAGGACATGTAAAAGGAGGAAATATATTTCCTTACAGCTTTTCTTCATGGGAAGCTACTAAAGTATAGCTTTTTCAAAAAATAAACTTTAATTAACGGTACTTAGCTAAGGGCATAATTAAAGAATATTGCCTAATTTTTTTTTTTTTGGGGGGGAATCTGCTATGTCCCAGTAGATTGTAAGCACAACTCGGCTCTAAGTGATCTGCCTCATCCTAGACTGCTTTACAAGCCAAGAAAACATTTGCATTTTTCCCTTTCTAACAAATTAAAGACCTGGGTTCATTCTTCTTCGTGGCCAGATTAGTGGCTTATAAATAAATGCTTAATAAATATTGGATAAATAAAACAAGAAATCTTCTCTCCATTGTTTATATTCTTTTTTGTCTTTACTTCCCACTGATTATTTTGGGTATTTGGTTTCTGTTGACTTAGTGTATAGTCACATAAAGATATACCTCTAATCATGGGCCAGGTTACTTGAACGGTATTTACCTAAAGCTAATTAGTTTATCTTTTGCCCTTTACACTCTTCTCAGACCTTGGGACATTGGCAACATTGGCATTTTTTGAGGGTGAAGAAGGCAACCATTGTGTGGGGCAACCCCATTGGGTGGGGAAGAAACTTACTGTCCTGCTTAGATTAGCACCAGACTGATCACTTGAACTCAATTTTTAAGCGCCCCCCCCCCCCACGTTAGAGTAATAGAACTGTTTTTCCAAACTGAACCTAAGGTGAAATCCCAAATACCAGTATGTAAAATGGATGAAGGGGGTTGCTTTGTCTGCCACCGCTAGAATGGGAGGAAGGTAGGGATACCTCATAGTCCTGTCTTCTTGGCCTTGTCCTTACTCATAAGTGCGAAGATCCTCTGAAGGAAGTTTCAGGGCGCATGTAACCCTTAGAGCCACTGCAGTCTGAATTATTAGAAACATGATGTTTACCAGGGCACCTGGGTGGCTCATTTGGTTAAGTGCCTGACTCTTAATTTCAGCTCAGGTCATGATCTCAAGGTTTGTGGGTTCAAGACCCACGTTGGGTTCTGTGCTGACAGTGAAGAGCCTGCTTGAGATTCTCTGTCTCTCCTTCTCTGCTTCTACCCCGCTTGTGCTCATTCTCTCTCTCTCTCTCTCTCTCTCTCTCTCAAAATAAATAAATAAACTTAAGAAAAGTGTTTTTAAAAAGAAAAAAGGGAATATGATGGTTACCGATTTGCCAACTGATTACATTCTCTCATGGCTGTATGTACCTTTTTGTTTCTATTTGTTTTGTTTTTTAATATATGCAGCTTTCACTCTACTCCGTTCCTGAGAGTCCATCTAAATATGTGGATGAGCCAAGGACCCAACTTGAAGAAAGCATCTCACATATCCGACATTATTGCGAGCCATACACAAGTTGGTGTCAGGTACAGCTGTTCTGAAAGTGGAGTGACGCTTTATTGTTTAGAGTCAGTAGTGAAATCTCTAGATTGTCTGCGTGTTTTCAGAAAAAGGCACAATAGAGGACTCTAACTTAGGATGCCTCACTGACAGCGTTCACCAGTGCCATCTCTGAGGGGGACAGAGAGCCCTAGCTTCCTGGTGGCAGCTGTTGCCATAGCTGCAGAGAGGATTTCCCTCCTACCGGGCAGGGTGTAGGACCTTGGCTAGAGAGTGGGCTGGCAACTATCTTCTTGGTTGCAGCTATGAAAACATCATTGTCTCCCAGAGGGAGATTTGGGGCTGGAACTCGAGTAGAAGGAAAAGGATATAGTGTAAACATTTATATCAGAATTAGAAAGTTTTTCTCCCCCTCGAGATTCTTCAAGTGAGTACCATTTTAACAGGAATGGTTACACAACATCTTGAATGCTATAATCAGAGGGTAGATAACCAAAAATGTGTGGGATTACATATTTGAGTACTGAACTGTTTGCCCCAGCCACCGAAGAGCTACATATGCAGATTGGCTTCCGTCACTGCTCAGGTTTTAGATCAGGCCCTTGTTATTATGTTCGTGGAAGCACTTTTGCAGTTTTTAACATCTGAGATGGAAGTTTACACTCTACAGAACACTTTTGTGGGCTTTGATACTTAAAGTATTTGTCATACGTGATCTGGATTTCAAAAATTGATAATAGATTAGTAGAAAGTGTGTTAGATGTGTGTGACATGGTCTAGGTTTACTTTGCTTGAGATTTACAAACTGAAGTTTCATCTAGAACGTGTTTTAAAATTTTTAATTCCACTGTCTGTGCCAGTGCTGAATTCTTTTCACCAATTTAGAAGAAAATAGTAAGCATAGACTCTATCACCAATATAAATTAAGCCAGTATACTTAAGTATCATAACCATATTATTGAGTTATGAATATCTGAAGACTTTTACATAACATGTTGTAAAAAGCTTAGACTTTATTCTCTTGTTCCAGAAGATTTTTAAACCATCTGGTTAAGATAAGGTCAGCAAATTTGTGCAAATATTTTTGTATCATGTAGACATGACTACTCTTTTTTTAAAGCTTTTTTTTTAATGTTTATTTTTGACAGAGAGAGAGAGACAGACAGACAGACAGAACATGAACAGGGGAGAGGCAGAGAGAGAGGGAGACACAGAATCAGAAGCAGGCTCCAGGCTCTGAGCTGTCAGCACAGAGCCCGATGTGGGGCTCGAACTCACACTGTGAGATCATGACCTGAGCCGAGGTTCGACGCTCAACCGACTGAGCCACCCAGGCGCCCCACATGACTACTCTTATTTCATGCTCTTTTTTTTTTTTTTTGGTTATAAAAGTACTTTGTCTCTTAACCTTTCAACTTAAGATTGCCTTTTGTTTTTTACTTTTTCACCTGTGCATGATGCTCAGTGCAGCAAAATACCTCTCTAGATGATAGAATAGTTATCAACATGTTTGTTTGCATGACTTCTATATAAAAAGACTGTTTTGTGATTACAGTAGCTTTATTTTTATACAGAATGAAGCCTTATTCAATAAATATATTTCTAATTCCTGGCTCCTTTTTCAGCCCAACAATTTCTAGTCCCTTTATTTAAGAACGAATTTAATTTTCCTTAATGGTGAAAAGATTATGTGAACAAAAGAAATAGCTCATCACTCTGGATATTTATCTATAGCTGTTCTTTCTTTTTATGGGCATAAAATACCAATAATTGATTTTAATGAAGCAGTATTCAACTTTTTCATGTTCTTTATGTCCTCCTCTGAATTCAGTATTTATTGTTTTTTGTTAATTTTCCTACTAATCTGTAAGTATATTTTATTTATTTTTCTTCAAATTTTTATTTAAATTCCAACTAGTTAGGGGCGCCTGGGTGGCTCAGTCAGTTGAGCGTCCGACTTCGGCCCAGGTCATGATCTCGCGGTCCGTGGGTTCAAGCCCCGCATCGGGCTCTGTGCTGACAGCTCGGAGCCTGGAGCCCGGAGCCTGTTTCAGATTCTGTGTCTCCCTCTCTCTCTGACCCTCCCCTGTTCATGCTCTGTCTCTCTCTGTCTCAAAAATAAATAAACATTAAAATAAATAAATAAATAAATAAATAAATAAATTCCAGCTAGTTAACATACAGTGCAATATTGGTTTCAGGAGTAGAATTCAGTAGTTCATCACTTACTGTTTAAGGGCATTTAATAGTATTAGGTTAACTTGTTCTGACTTGGACCAAATTAAATAAAGCAAATCCTTTTCCAGGTGGCAGCTGGTTCTGATACTTTCTGATACCCCTGTGTCTCTTTTCCTGTCTTTATTGTAGACTTCTTAAAGGTGGGGTACCTTCTAGCTAGTCCCTTGTTTTCTTTAGGATATATGATGTTCATGTACAAAGCCATGTTGTTGTTGTTGTTGTTGTTGTTGTTGTTGTTGTTGTCATTGTTATTAAGAGAATGTTAATACTTCATTTACTCCAGGACTGGGGTGTCTCTCAAAACATGGATACAGACTCCCTTGTCCTTTTCAAACTGGTCATTCCTGCTCCAGATGGGCAGTTTTCACATACAGACTCTAAAATCATAGTGTATCAGGAAATGGACTTAATATGAAAGACAAATTTAATCTCACAGGAAAAAATTGCCACTTTGATTATCAAGGGGATTGATTTTTGCCTGTCTCTCAGAATGTAATAGAAGAATAAAAAGGCTGGGTTTGTTGAAATCACTCTACGTGAAATCTCCTTCCTGTGGTAATAATAAACTGTTCTCCTGAACAATTTGTGGTGAAGGGGAAATTACAAAAGAAAAAAAGAACATAAAAATACCCAGATGGACACTATATCCCTTTGTTCAAAAAGTGTTATTGGGGCAGCAGGGTGGCTCAGTCAGATAAGTGTCTGACTCTTGATTTCAGCTCAGGTCATGATCTTGCAGTTTGTAGGTTCAAGCCCCACATCAGGCTCTATGTTGACAGTGCAGAGTCTGCTTGGGATTCTCTTTCTCACCCTCTTTCTCTGTTCCTCCCCTACTTGTGCTCGCTCTCTCTCTTTCTCTCTCAAAATAAATAAATAACCTTTTTTTTTTTAAAAAAAAGAAAGCTTCTCTTTAAAAAAAAAGTGTTATTAACATGAGAATGTATTCAGTAAAGACGATTATATTTGTTGCTTCTCTGTAATCAGCATATCCTTCTCACTCATTTTCTTTTCACCTCTTTAGGAAATGTACTCACAAACTAAACCCAAGATGCAGAGCTTGGTTCAGTGGGGGTTAGGTAAGTTGATTTTTAATTAGGCATAATCAGTTTCTTCATTAACATTGGACTTTTTAACTGGGATCCCATGGATGGGCTCCAAGAGATCTGGAATTCCTTAAAGTTGTATGCAGAATATTAGAGCTATGTGGATTTTTCTGGAAAGAAGATCTATTGTTTTCATCAGATTTCAGAGAACTAGTGTCCCGTAAACATTTGGGAAGTCTCTTCAGGATCTCTTCAAGGATCGTTGGGCTAACAAGTTCAGATACACTGGATTTTACTTTTTCTTTACATCTGTTTCCAAGTGCAATGCCCTAACTCACACTAACCCATACTGACTCATCAGTAGGTTTTCAGAATCAGGTTAGCTCCTGTGTATGGCTGTTAATACATGTTACAGAACTTTAGAGGCAAGAAGGAACTAGACTGGTGTGCCTAGGGAAGGCCTTATTGCATAAGTAGTGTTCTTATATTTTTTCATTGGGTTTTTATTGTCCTTGATTGTTTTTCACATCAGCTTATGCCGTACACTTATAAACTAGGTTCATAGTCTATATTCTGACTAGTGTCCATCAGAAACCAGTGAATTAATAGACATTGATCTTATTTCATTCTCCTTACTGGGCATCTCAGCAAAGAAAAACTCATGTTTTTGCAAGTGTTTGTTTCTATGACTGAATAAAACAAGCACGAATATGGTTTATTTCCTTGAGAGGATCATTGTAGAGTGTTGATGTGCTGATATGTGATTACTAACATCCATGAATAATATCATGTATGAGTGACATCTTAATTTTATTAATTTTATAAACACTTATTTAGTTTTTATTACATGCCAGGAACTAGTCTAAGTGCTTTAAAATATTAATTAATGTATAATCCTCATAACCCTAACAGTTGTGTGCTTTTCTTATCTTCATTTTTAATCTGAAGAAACTAAAGAACTCCTGTGATTGAGGAGATCTTTCCATTGTTACCTGTCACTTCCCAGTGACTCATAGCAGTAGGCATTATTGGCAGCGTAAGTCTTGTTTTCCTTCTCTTGGACTGGTTACTACAAAAGCTCTTCAGAAGAAACATTCCATTATGAGTTGTGTTGTCGTCTGCCAAGGCGATCTGTCCATTTCCCGGCAGTCGCAGCCAAGACATGTTACCAGAAGCTGGGCTGTGGCTTCACTGCAGTCTCTTAGCTTATCTCCTTTTCCGTTTCTTTGTGATTTACCCACTTCACCTCAGCTCACCAAGGCCATCTGGGTGCCCTTCTATCAACTGCTCCGTGTGCACATCTCAAATTGAAAACTCCGTGCTGGTAGGCAAAAAAAAAAAAAAAAAAGGGAGGGGGAGTAGAACATTGCTTCAGATGACCCAGACAAAAAGATGGAAAGTGAAAACTAGGTTAAAGGCAAAATAAATAAAAGGCCAGACAGGAATCCATGCAAATAGCACAAGCCGTAGAGTAGTATTTAAAATGATCACTGGATTTCCCAGATAACCTAGGAAATGGAAAACTGGCATGTATCTGCTCTTTTTCGGGGGAGAAAATTACCAAGTGTTCTGGTTAGTTCAGTTCCGTGTACATTTACTAAGTCACCATCACAGCAGGCATTGAAGATCACGGCCAATTAAGACAGTGGTCACAGCCACTGAGGCACATATCATCAATTACTCACCACTGGCACAAATACAGAGACCGTCACAGAGCACTGTTGAAGGGGCAGAGGAAGGAGACTAGTTTGGTGGAGATTGGAGGGATGGGAAGAGTCAGGGAAGAATTTCTGAGATGAATCTTGGAATAGAGTTAGCCACACCAAGATGTGCGGGTGGAACTTGGGTAGCATTCCGCACAGAGGGCACAGCATGATCAAGGCTTGGAGGAGTGACTCAGTGTTCCATGTCCCGGAAACCGGAAGCAGATAGGGAATGCTCTAGATGGGGTTGAGAGAGAGACGTGAAGGCTTTTTAAGTTACAGCCTCTCTGAAACCCATTTGCTAATTCATTCAGTATCCATCAACACGTAGCAGTGCTTTTAGTAAATATCTGTGGGATGAACATCCACTATTAGCACTGAGGGAATATAACATAGAAGTCTAAGCGATCCACCATTCAGGAGCATACGTTCTCCTTGAGGAGACATAAAACACACCCCTGAATAATTAAACACAAGGTGCCGTAGGATTACGTACCAAATGATGATGGTACAGAGAAAAACTATGATGGGATTTCAGAGGAGAGAGAGAGGCGTGGTCTGATAAGTATAATAGGAAAGGCTTTTCTGAGGAGGTTAGGAATACAGATGGCCCTTATTTGGTGAGACTGGCTCAGTGGACAGGAGAGGAAGCATCATTTCAAATGAAGCCATAAGGCGTGTTGAGGCCTGACACACAGCTCACATATTGCATTTATTTGTGTTCGTTTCTTCTATCACCATTGACTATTTCCCACGTATACTTGCACTACAAGTGTCCTTCATTGTCCAAATGTATTCTATACTTGAGTTCAGATAATGAATTCACATAGCAAAGGACACATTAGTCCCTGAGAGTCTCATGTGTTTGGTTCCTGACTTTTAGAGAACTTGAAGCAAAGCTTCAAGATAGCAACAGATCTGTCCAAGTCTATTCTGTTTCTGTGTTTGGACAACAAGGAATCCCTGTATTGGTATTTCTTCCCTTGTGAATAGTTGATTCAAATCTGTTACATCCAGGGATATGAAGGTAATTGGACATTTCTTTATTGTCAGTAGGTCATCAGACCAGAAGTGTTTGAAAATTGAATACTTGCCATGTGAATAGTAAATCACATTTATATATCGCATAAAAAGAATGTGTTGGGAAAAAAAAGCATATTAAAATAAAGCAAAGAACACATTATCTGAGAAGCATTTGATACTATGTATACTAGTTATATGTAAGATTTTTTTGTTTTGTAACGGGCAATTTATGGAACTGTTTCCTGGTCTGATTCTATTGTAGACAGCTATGAATATCTCCAAAATGCACCTCCTGGATTTTTTCCAAGACTTGGTGTTATTGGTTTTGCTGGCATTCTTGGACTTCTTTTGGCTAGAGGTAGGTGCAATTTTGTGTGTGTGTTTTTTAAACAGCTCATAAGGGATAGATAAGAGGTATTTGGTTCTTTCTTTTCATTTGCCAGTTGTCAGAATAATGAGTTGGTTCCTGAAATATATATATCTATATATATCTATCTATCTATATATATATATATATAGATAGATAGATATATATATATGTAAATTTAAAATTCAGTTGGTTCCTGAATATATATATATATATATAATATAATATAATATATATATATAATTGATATGGTTATTTTCTCCACTATATTTGATTTTAAGCATATATGGAAATTATAAAAATATGAAATGGAAGAAATTATATACTCTTGGTTAAAAAAAGAATATCATTATCCTTTATAGGCACATTTTCTTTTTCTTTTTATTTTTTTTAATGTTTAATTTTGAGAGAGAGAATGTGAGCAGGAGAGGGGCAGAGAGAGAGGGAGACACAGAATCGGAAGCAGGCTCCAGGTTCTGAGCTGTCAGCACAGAGCCCAACCTGGGGCTGGAACCCACGAACTGTGAGATTATGACCTGAGCCGAAGTCAGCTGCTCAACTGACTGAGCCGCCCAGGCGCCCCTATAGGCACATTTTCTTGATCAGATTACTGTCTTTCTTTGCTACACAAAGAGTGAATTTTTGTTAACCGAAGTCTGTCACACCTGAGTAACTGTTTCTGTTTATTTCACTATTGGGTATGGGTATGAATCACAGTATAAATAGAACAGTGATTTTGTTAATTTCTTGATGTATCATAGTTTTGGTTATCAGTGATGCTATTAAAACTTTTAAAACTTTAAAAACATTTAAAAGCTAACGAATGTCAACTGAAATATATTACTACACCATACTGCTGGATTGCAAAACATTTATAGGAAATAAAGGATGATAAGGTACTTCACTATAATGAGATGAATGTGTTACAAACTACTGAAGTTTCACTGACTATAAAATTCAGACTTTACAGAATTTCCAAAATAGAGAGTTTATGAACCCTATGATCAGACCCTCATAAAAGATTAACTACAGTGACTGCTTTGGTACCCATTCCTCCTATTTTAAAAAGCTTTTCTGGGGGTGTCTGGGTGGCTCAGTCGGTTAAGTGTCCAAATCTTGATCTCAGCTCAGGTCTTGATCTCACGGTCCTGAGTTCAAGCCCCATGTTGGGTCTGCGCTGGGCATGAAGCTCACTTAAAGAAAAAAGAACCATTTAAAAAGTTTTTCTGTACATGCCTTGACTGTCATTTTAGAATCTAGAGACAACCTGTGGAATGAAGTCCTGTTGTAGTTTCCATGCCTTCCTCCCATCTTGTGCAGAATATGTAAGAACTAAAGTTAGAGTTCATTTTTACTAATCGACTTGAAAAAGAGTTGAACCAATTTTTTTCCCCCAAACTTCTTTCCCCTCCTTTTTGAAAAGCTGTCCAAAAAAGCATTCCTGTCTTATTTAGACAGTGTTTGGAAATTATGAAGATCCCAAGGCCAGGGTTCTGGAATCTTGGCTACTGTTAGGGAGTCAGGAATGTGGAATCAAGTGAGATTAGCCCCCCGCCCCCCACATGGTTAGAGCATGGCCCTAAATAAAGCCTCCTCCGCCGGGCGTGTTGCTGTGCTCCCTAGCGTTTATCCCCCTGCACATCCACTGGGATGACCATCCCGAGGAGAACTGCGGACTACGCTCTCCTGGGCACAACAGCAGCATAAGGACACCCACTGCTGCGGGTTCTATTCCTTTGTTTTTGCTTGCTGGTTTGTTTGTTCTTCTCTCCTTTTCCTTCTCCTGGGAGGGCTCAGTAGGTTTAACATAATGTGATACCCTAATTCGTTTTCAGAAAAGTACATGTGCACGTACACATTCCCACACATGTACTCGACAATGGGCCTTTTCCTCAGGGTGCTGGGGTAGAAGGGCCTGACGTGAGCAGTATCAGGTGGTCACTCAGTAAGATGAGCGGGATGGTAGGTATGTTTAGTGGATGGTCGGTGGTTTGGGGCCCCTCGGGTAGATGGTCCCCTATTCTGGCAGCAGCAGGGTGGGCCCAGAAGAGCCCTCCTGGTGGGATTTCTTTTCTTTTCTTTTCTTTTTTTGTCTTTTTAAAAATTTTATTTTTTAATAAAAATTATATACATTCAAGGTGTACAACATGACATTTTGATAGATTTACATGGTGAAATGATTACTCCATTCAGGCTAATTAATATATCTTCTGTCATAATTACCTTTTCTTGAGATGAAAGCACCTGTAATCTCTGTTAGTTAATTTCCAAGGTTCAATATTATTAACTATAGTCATTATGCCGTACATTACTCTTTAGACTTATTCTTTCTACGTAACTGCAACTTTGTACCCTGTGACCAACATCTCCCCATTTCCTCCACCTTTCTGCTCCTAGTAACCGCCCTTCTGCTGTCTGCTTCGATGCATTTGACTTAAAAAAAAATTTTTTTTAATGTTTTATGTATTTTTGAGAGTGAGGGTGTGAACCAGGGAGGGACAAGGAGAGAGGGGAACGTAGGATCTGAAGCAGGCTTTTTGCTGACAGCGGCAAGCCCCATGTGGGGCTCGAGCTCACAAACTGTGAGATCATGACCTGAGCGGATGTCGGACGCTCAACCAACTGAGCCACCCAGGCGCCCCTGCATTTGACATTTTAAGATTCCATATATCAGTGAGATCATGCAGTTTTTGTTCTTTCTCTTTTTGGTTTATTTTACATAGTATAATGTCATCCAGGTTCATCCATGTTGTTGCAAATGACAGGGTCTCTTTTTTTTAAAGCTGAATAATATTCCATTCATATGGTTACCACAGTTTCTTTACCCACTCCTCCATTGACACATTGTTTCCACATCTTGGCTGTTGTGACTAATGCTGCAGTGAACATGGGAGCCCAGATACCTCTTTGGGCTCCCGATTTCATTTCCTTCAGGTGTATACCCAGAAGAGGGACTGCTGGGTCATATCATAGGGTTTCTTGAGCATAACTGCTAAGATAGTCCGCCTCAGCTGATGAGGATGGCCATGGCTGGTGGCGACAAGAGGCACCTCTCTCGGAAGAGAGGTGAGTGGTTGATCGTTCAGAGGAAGTGGACTTGGCCTGGTCACTCACGGGTGGCAGGCAGTCATTGCCCACTGTCATTGCCTTCTGTGGCTCCTCCCTGCACCCTCAGCTTTGGCAGACATTGCTTTTCCCCTGGCAGTGCTGATAGTTACAGCCCACACCACTGGCCTCCTGGGAGCTCTGGGCACGGAGACGAGGGCAGAGGCAGGGAATCGTGCTTCCTTCATGAACTTCTGGGGCCCTCAGCTCATTGTGGGTTCCCATCAGGAGCTAGAGGTTCAAGAGCTGCCGTGTGCCAGTTTTCCCTAGATGACCGAAAAATGGCTGGATGTCGGGTTTGCTGCCCTTCACCTGGTCCCCATTTGTGTGAGCTGCTCGGGAACTTAAAGCTTCGAGCTTACAGGTGGGACACCGGGGATATAACAGCATTTTCTCTTCTAGAGTTATTATGTCCTTTCAATCCAAGAAGAGTCTATATTAATAACATTTGTCTCCTGTGACCCTAGTTCCATCTTTGGAGACATGTCTTTTTAAAGTTTCAAACCAATAGGGGCGCCTGGGTGGCTTAGTTGGTTGGGCAACCAACTTCAGCTCAGGTTACGATCTGGCAGTTTGTGAGTTCGAGCCCCGCGTTGGGGGCTCTGTGCTGACAGCTCAGAGCCTGGAGCCTGCTTTGGATTCTGTGTCTCCACCCTCTCTCTGTCCCTCCCCTGCTCACGTTCTGTGTCTCTCAGTAATAAATAAACATAAAAAAAATTAAAGTTTCAGACCAATAAGCAACACTTAGGTTATTCTTACTGCATAAGTGTCAATAACATACATTGTGCTTGCATCTATCCGTGGCCCATGTCAAAAACCCTGTGCCTCTCAGCAGAGACTTTCTAGGTCCAAGTTCATTTCTAGAGAATTCTCCTGTTTCACTCTCCACTAGTTTTCTTAACCTCATTCTCAGGTTTCTCCCGGTTCTGCATGCTGCTTCTATTCTGCCCGTTCCCCTTTTCCCAGGGCTCTACACGTAGCCGGGACGCAAGGGTGCAAGAGTGCCTGTCTTCGGGGGTCATAAACACACCAGGTTCAGTTACTCTCCACTGACAAAATCCATAGGAAGAGAGATGAACGGTGGTGAAACAAAGGAATTTATTTAAGTGAGGCTGACACCGGAAAGATAGCAGACTAGCATCTCAGAGACTGTCTCCAAAGTGCTGAAAATGCTTCCAGGTTTACGTAAGGGAAATGTGGAGCAAAGGTCGGTGGATAAGTGCAGGTAGTCAGTAAGGGTCAAGGCGGTGTCTTGCGGTCAGTCACATGGGGTCTTGCTGGCTCAGGGGGGTCCGTATTGCTTAAGGGGGTAGCTTCCATATTCCCATCAGAGGATGCTTTGCTCAGAGTCTTTTGCCTGAATTAAGAGATAAGCTGGAAAGAGGAATTTAATCAATTAGAAAGTGCAGGCTGAGGGTCACCTGGCTGCCTCCATTGGTAGAGCATGTGACTCTTAATCTCAGGGTTGTAGTTCAAGCCCCAAGTTGGGTGTAGAGATAACTTAAAAGCAAAATCTTAAAAAAAAAAAAAAAAAGGCAAGTGCAGACTGAGGTCAAAATGGAGGTAGTTGAAGGCCTCTCTCATACATCGTCTTGCAGTCTGGACTGAAGCTCAACACAACTGTGGTCTTGGGACATGGCTTCCTGCTTTCTTGGATTTGACCCCTTTTTTTGGGTTCCATGCCATCTTCTCCTTGGTTTTCTTTGCCATGTTGTTGAACTACGTGGTCAAGTCACTTTCAAAAAAGCCCTTGTTGGAGGGAAACTTTCCAAATTCTTCCAAGTCTGAAAATTAGTTTCTCTTTACTCTTATTCTTTTTCCTCCCTGAACTCATTAATTAGCAGTGGAGCTGTTTAAACAACCCTAAATATCTCTTTTATTATCTTATTATTTTATTTTACTCCTTTTGATTTTTTTTTTACTTTTGTCATTTCCAAGTACCTCTTTCTTGTTCTCTGAATGTTTCTTTTTCATAGAACTCTTTTTTCTTTTAATTGGGGTAGCTTGTTGAATTTATCAATTTCATTCAGTGATACTTAATAACACGTTTAGCTTGGTTTTTAAGTTCTTTTGTTTCCTACCAGGTCATTTTTTCCCCCTTCTTGCTTGTCTTGATCTCCTCTTTTATGTTGCAGGCTTTCCTCAAATGACTGGTGGTCCTTGGTTGTACAGTCATGTTTAAGAGCAAGGTGATTGAAATGCTTTTAAGAACTTTTAGGGTAGGGGTACCTGGGTGGCTCAGTTGGTTAAGTGTCCAACTTCAGCTCAGGTCATGATCTCGCAGTTTGTGAGTTCAAGCCCCACATCGGGCTCTGTGCTGACAGCTCGGAGCCTGGAGCCTGCTTTGGATTCTGTGTCTTCCTCTCTGTCTGCCCCTCCCCAACTTGTGCTCTCTCGCTCGCTCTCTCTCTCAAAAATAAATTTTTAAAAATGTAAAAAATAAAAACAAGAACTTTTAGGGTATAGATGAGTCTTGCTGGCCAGCAAGTTCTACCTCAGGGTGAGCTGGAAGGGAACTGCCTCTCTATGGAGGGTGCCTCCACCCAGGGCCCACCTGAGGAGGGCTCTACTCTTGGGCACAAACTGTCATGTGCACGCACACGAGCTATCTTGGTTCTCAGCAGGAAACTCATGGCATTCCTTTAGAGATACTTCTCCACCTTTCTGAAAGTCTGCCTGGTTAGACTGGCCACAGGCAGTTTTGCACTAAGATGGCACGGAGGAAGGAGAGAGTCACCTAGGCTGTGCACAGGACTCGCCTTTGTGTCTGTCCGAAATCCCCCCATCCCCCTGCCCCATCTCTCCCGACCCCCCACCCCCGCATCTTGATGCTTGGCTGCCTTCTCCATCCTTCACAGGACCTGCCATATCTGGGCTGCAGGGGACACTCTGCTCCCTTCACTGCAGCGCCTCCTCAGGACTTCACAGCCGTGTGTCCTCTTGCTTCTGTTCGCCCACCATTTCTGGAAAATTAGATGACACTTCTTATCTCCCAGTGGTCCCTCCACACATTTCCTTTTTGTTGTGGATTTATTATCTGTATTTTATTCTTTTACTGTTATTTTCATGGAGCATTAGAAAGAAGAGGAAGGCAGTAGTTGTGTTCGGTACTTAATAAGAAGCCAGTTTACTGTAAAAGAACATAAACCTTAGAAACCAAAGTGCTGTGTGCTGCTTTTCAGATCAGTCTTTGTTTCTGCTTCCTTAGAAGCGGTGGTTTTCTTGAAAACATTGTGCAGATGAAAGAAGCCAGTCACAGAGGACCACATATTATAGCTGCATTTATGTGAAATGTCCAGAGTAAGCAAACATGTAGAGACAGAAAGTACATTAGTGCTTCCCTAGGGATGGGGATAATGGGGGAATATGGAGAGTGACTGCTAATGGATATGGGGTTTATTTTGGGGGTGATGAAAATATTCTAGAATTGATTGTAGTGATGGGCTGCACATCTCTGTGAATACATCAGAAGCCATTGAATATACACTTTAAATGGGTGAGTTGTGTGAATTATATCTCAGTAGAGCTATGAAAATGTGTGGTTCTCTCCAGTGCATATGACATTTTGGGGCACAATCTCTGTTAATGTAGGACCAAAGAAAAGAAGTCATATTCAGTGTTAGATATCCAGGGCAAATTGTGATGGTAAGGATAATGACTCATCTGATGGTATCTACAACTTTTTATTTAATAGGTTCAAAAATAAAGAAGTTGGTGTATCCCCCTGGGTTCATGGGATTAGCTGCCTCTCTTTATTATCCACAACAAGCCATCGTGTTTGTCCAGGTAAGTAGGCCCAGTAAGCTGGGGTGTGCTTTATTCTTGCTTATGTCTGTTTAGGTTTATTGCTTAATTTTCTTATTTTGCAGCTTTTATAGCAGTAGGCTAAAATTTCTTTGCACACATAGGTGAACTACCACCAATTTAAATGTTTTTCTCCACTACATGCCTCAGTTCTGGCCCTCCTTCCAATCACGTCAGTGTTCAGAGAATGCACGCTCATTTGAATATTAGTCAAAGAAAATGAGGATAACTTTTCTTGGCATAGTTACATGGAAGTCTAAAGACTCAGACTCCAAAGCTGATAGTTACGGGTCATTCTCCATTTGGATGTGTCTGGTCACAGCCTGTCCTCCTTGGAGCTGCAGGCATAAGCCTGTGCTCTGGCCCCCCGCACCCTCTTCCTGGTCCTGGTGCCATCCTCCCTTGCCTTGCTGGAGGCTTCAAGCAAGGCAGTCCCTTCTGCTGGGAGTGCCCTTCCCGGGGCTCTCAGTTGGCTGCTTCTTTCTTTCCCTTCAGGCCTCAGCTTGGTGGCATCCTGTCAAGTAGGAGAACAGAGTGGCAGGCGAGATGGGTAAAGCTACGTTTTAGTCTTCTCAAGGTCCCATAACAACATACCATAGACTGGAGGGCTTGAACAACAGAAACTTATTTTCTCACTGTTCTGGAGGCTGGAAGTCCAAGATCAAGGTGTTGGTAGGATTGGCTTCTCCTAGATCCTCTCTCCTTGGCTTGCAGATGGCCACCATTTCACAGTGTGTCTTATAATTTGTCTTATAATAACACCGTTCATATTGGATTAGAGCCCTACTCTTATTACCTCATTTAACCTTAATTACAGGCCCTGTCTCCACATACAGTCACATTGTGGGTTAGGACTTCAGCATGAATTTTCAGGGACACAATTCAGTCTATAACAGCTAGACTAGCCACTTGCAAAGTGTGATTCCTAGACCATCAGCATCAGAATCACCTGGCTCGTTAGAAATACACATTCCCGGGGCGCCTGGGTGGCCCAGTCGGTTAAACGTCCATCTTTGGGTCAGGTCATGATCTCATGGTTTGTGAGTTCAGGCCCTGCATCGGGCTCTGTGCTATCAGCATGGTGCCTGCTTCAGATCCTCGGTCTCCCTCTCTCTCTGCACCTTCCACACTTGCTCTCTCTCTCTCTCCAAAATAAACTTAAAAAAAGAAATGTACATTCTTGGCCCCAACCCTGACAGACTGACTCAGACACTCTGAGTGTTAGGGCCAGCCACCTGTGTTTTAGCAAGCCCTCCAGGGGATTTGAATGTCCGAGATGTTTGAGAACCACCGATGTAGACTGGACTTCCTCAGGGTGGTAGTGTCTGGACTTAGTGGAACTCTAGACATAGAGTCTCTTGGAAAACTGGAAAGAACAAGACAGGCTGTAGGTTTTCAACTCCTCGACAGCATATGGAGGCGGGGACCCAGTTGCTAGAGGTGCCCTATCACGTGGAGACTTAGTCCCAGGAGGAGCAGCAGTACGGTCATTACATTTGGGCTCTCGGGGCTCTGAGCCAGACTGATCTGACGTTGAGGTCCTGGAGTAGTCTTCATGACAGGACTGAGTCTGGATTCCTGGATTGTGCTGCAGTTGTAGGTGGGAGGCCAGTGCCTCCGGCTATGAGAAATTGGTGGCTTTAGGAGCAGATGCCAATAAGATCTCTCTTTTTTTAAATGTTTTTATTTTTGAGAGAGTGCACGTTGGGGAGGGGCAGAGAGAGGGGTGCAGAGGATCCAAAGCAGGCTCTGTGCTGACAGCAACAAGCTCGATGTAGGGCTTGAACTCATGAACTGTGAGATCATGACCTGCGCCACCCAAGTGCCCCCAGTAAGATCGTTACAGCATGGGCTTGACATTGTTTATAGCAGTCCTGGAGGCAGACAGTTAACATCCCTCTGCCTGCTTCAGCTCCAGCTCAGGAACAGTGAATTATGTCTGCCTGCCCTGTGTCACAAAAACACAAAAACAATCATACATCATCTCAGTCTCTTGTGGTTTCAACAGTAAATGGATAGGGTCTGGACAGTAGGCTTGGCTGCTGGTTGAGAAGCATATGTGGCTTCCCCCTGAGTAGAGGCCTTTTTTATCTTAGGTGCCACAGCATATGTTGCAAAAGATCTTTTGTATTCACAGCCAAGATAGTGGAATGAAAATATGAGTTGTATTCTAATTTATTTTTAAAGTCAGTGGGAAGGAGTTTTGTCTTTTATTTTGTGCTTAGAGTAAGCCAGAACAAAACCATTGACTTTATTTTCACTAGATATAAAACATTAGTGATCTGTTTGAGGTGATGAGAAAGTTCTGGAAATGGATAATGGTGATGGTTTTTAATGGTTAAAATGGTAAATTGTACATATATTTGGCTATAATAAAACAAAAAGAGACACCAGTGATTGAAAGAGATCTTCTGTAACTGTTTTAATGTCATTTAATTCCGCTTTCACAGTTTAAAGTTTGTGTATGAATACCCTGACCTTGGACCAGCCACTTAATTGCTCACGTTTTTTGTTCAGTAGCATTTGGGTAGAAGTACTGTAATAAAACCCTTTTTAAATGGCAAATCTTGTTTTCCTCTCAGAAATTTAAAACACCAAGAATTGTGTTATATACATGGTAAATGCTCGATGGGTCTGAGAGTATCATATATTTTAAGAACAATTAGAAGAACTAGAAGACTCTAAGTTATAAGAAACCAGCTAGTAAAACCACTGGATTTCCTAACACTGTGACCTTAGTTAGACAAGTCACTTGGCCTCTGAATATTTCCTTAAAATCTTTGCCTATTTACTGCACAGGGCTATTATTTAGAATAGAGATAATTCATGTGAAAGTACTTTGTAAACTAAAATGCTATACGTAGATCAATGATTATAACAATTAGAAAGGGAATAATAACTGCTTTCAGAAATTTGAAGAAGAAATTTCACGTGGAAGAGTAATCAACATCATATGTCATGTATAGGACCAATGAATGCAAATTCCTAGAAGCATATTTTTTAAGTAGGCTCCACACCCCACATAGGGCTCGAACTCACAACCCTGAGGTCAAGAGTCATACCCTCTACTGACTGAGCCAGCCAGGTGCCCCACTAGAAGCATTTTTTAAAGAAAACTCAATACTAGGGGCGCCTGGGTGGCTCAGTTGGTTAAGCCTCTGACTTAGGCTCAGGTCATGATCTCACGGTTTGTGGGTTTGAGCCCCGCATCGGGCTCTGTGCTGACAGCCCAGAGCCTGGAGCCTGCTTCGGATTCTGTGTCTCCCTCTCTCTCTCTGCCCCTCCCCTGCTCACGCTCTGTCTCTCTCTGTCTCTCAAAAATAAATAAAAACATTTAAAAACAAAAAAGAAAACTCAATACTAGGGGCATCTGAGTGTCTCAGTCATTTGAGTGTCTGACTCTCGGTTTCGGCCCAGGTCATGATCTCACAGTTCATGAGTTCAAACCCCACATCGAACTCCACGCTGATAGTGTGGTGCCATGCTATTACAATATCATATTAAGTAGTGAGTTCCTTGGCCCCAAAGTATTTTCTGACCCTGGGACCTACCTCTCAGGATGTTGTAGAAGGGATCTTGGATCAAGAGGCAAAATCCCTATAGAAACTTGAAGCCTTTTGTTTTGGGTGACCTGGAAGAACTACGAACATCTTTCATTGGGCTCACCTATTTTTTACCTCAGCCCCTACAATGAATGAGTGATTTTCAGCTGGGCCAATGTGACTTGGTTGGCCATGATGCACTAGATGAGATAGGCAGAAGCCTTCTTTCTGTGTCTCACTTTCAGGAATTTCATATACCAGCAGCTGACCTCCTACATTTTTGTCCTTATACGCCTGTAATTTATGGCAAATTATTTTAAACAATAACTGCACAACCAAACTATGTTTTCTTCTTATGCTACAATTCTTACTCGTTTTATTTGCTTATGTTGCACAGTTTTAATGTGTATGTCCAAAGACTTCTGGGGTTGTCATATGCTTAAATACAGCTCTTTTGAAAAGAGTAAAAAGGAAAATGGAAGATTCTGGTTCTAACCAGTCATGTATGGAATAGCAATGGATCTTTTATATTTTGTTTCAAGGTCAGCGGGGAGAAATTATATGACTGGGGTTTACGAGGATACATAGTCGTAGAAGATTTGTGGAAGGAGAACTTTCAAAAGGTGAGAAAGATCTTTTTCATTATCTTCCTTTGGTGTAAATATATGGTTTTCTAGGATTTTGTAAAATTCTTGATAACCTTGGTGCCTGCTCTTGCTTCTACTGTTTGTTTTCATTTTGCTTCTAGCTCAGATTCTCTTTTGGTGGCCTTTGTCGGAGAGCAATAAAAATCTCCGTGCATCCGGCTATTATCAGCAGGGCTGAATAAGTGGTGACCATAAAATGCATTCCACTGCAGTCTTAGATCATAATTTCCACTCTATCATATTTGTAATGTGCTCAAAGTGTAGCGTATTATCTGAAAGTTTTATCAAAACTGCATTCAAAGGGAACATACTGTGCTCCCAGGCAAAAAACAACTAACCAAACAAGGCTCCTCCTCTTGCTATTTCACTTGTTATAGGCCCCCTCCTTTCCCTGAGCAGGACTGTATCCCTTCATCCCCTAGCCTTCTTGGCCCAGTTCAGGGCATGAGCTGTGGCGTAGTGGGGATCAGCCTCCAGCTACAGACCAAATTCTCTGTGCTGACTCATGGGTGGATAAGCGGAAGAGGAAGGAGGTTGTGTAATTGTAAGGTGTCGTCTTTCGTCTCTTCTTGCAGCTACATAGCTGACTGAATGTTGCCCATGTTTGCTGGAACACTCTACTCTGATAATGAAGAACGGGTATAGAACAAGGCATGGTGTTTCCTCCAAGCACTTGGAGGCATTGCGCAAGAAGGAAGAACTAGGGTTCTTACGTTAATAGACCTTCTACATTATAGATTGAAGAATGTTCTTTTTAACTTCTCTCATCTCAAATAAAAAAACTCTTTGAAAATATGAAGAACTATCTCCAAATTGAAATCCAGAATTTTGAACTGGAACATGGATGTAACATTATAGAATAAATTATAAGCCCCTCTCGTTGTTTACATAAATCATCTTCCAATGAAATCTTAAGACTTATTTTTGTATTAGTGGTATCTACAGGAATTAGTCTCTATTGAGCCTGTTCAAGCTAGCTTTGGCGAGGAAGTTCTGTATTAATATCAAGTGCCTTTTGGCAATTCCCTTTAAAGAATAAACACTCTTAGTTTTGTTTTCATTCCTCTGATATTTTTTTTGGAAGCTTGCTTTCCTGTTTAAAGAATTCCTTAAGTCCACACTGAGTTTTATATGGGAAAGGAAATAGAATGTCAGGTAAGCTATACACAGCCCTAGAAAGAAAGGTGGAAAATGAAACTCATCCTCCGTTCCAAGTGGTCACTGTGGTGTTAGCACAGATACACGTGAACTGAAGCCATTGGGGGGGGGGTGTCTCCTGGGAGCCTCCGAGTGCTCACTTGAGGTGCCCATTGGTAGCCCAGACTCACTGCAGATGAAAGCCGAGGAGGGGATCCCCACAGAGCCGCTAGCTTGGAAAGAGCTTTTTCTGCTCTAGAATCCAGCCCAGGGCAGAAACAACAGGACTGTGGCTGGAATGCAAGTCAAACAGGCCAGCATTTTATGGTAATTTGAAAACGTTAGATGTTAACACTACTCACATTTATATGCGAGTCTTTGGGGAGTAAGATAGTAAAGATGTGTAATTAGCTCATGGCTGGTCTGCCTTTTTACCTCTGGTCTTCTGTGCCCTTGCCCTCTCCAGAGTCCTTGAGAATGTAATGTTCTTGCATTTGTTTACTCTGAAAGCCTAATTTTCCTGATGGTTGTCTTTTCTCAGTAGAAGGTAATAAAATTGATGTTGACTCAACATTTAACACCAATTGTAGATGAAGAACAGAAGGCTCTAATCAAAATTTGATATACTTAGATTTCGGGAACTGTTTGATAGTGAAATGCCATTGTTTTTCATTGATTGCTCTTCACCCTCCTTCTTGGATTTTGTGGCTTTTGGTCGTTTTTGTTTTATTGCTGAGAGCAAAGATTTAAGCTACTCTGGAAGAGGAATCCTTTGGGGCTCAGGGACTGTCTCTTTGAAGGGACCTGGGGCACACTTTATGATTGAGTTTTTTGTTTGTTTATTCCTTAGCTTATTTGGAAATTGGTTTTCAAGTCAGGCTTGAAATTAGCAGTCTCAATTAGATGTAGTCTTATGCATGGTTGTGCTTAGTTATCCCTGTAGTGATCTCACAAATGTACGTGCTTGTGATTCTTTTTGTGTTTTTTTTTATGTTTTTATTTTATTTTTGAGAGAGAGAGACACAGTGAGAGCAGGGGAGGGGCAGAGAGAGATAGAGACAGAATCTGATGTGCTTGTGATACTCAACTAGTCAAAGAAATTTGTGGACATTGTATTTCAAACAGGGCCCTGCAATCTTCAGTGGTATTAATGATGGATGGCCCAGTTCTCCATTATATTATTTGCCATGGAGCTGTCTTACTCTCAAAGACCCTAAATAAGTCTGTGGTATTTTTCTGCTCTCCTACATCCCTTTTGCCTTTTAGGAATTAATACTAAGTGTTTGCACTGAGTCTTCGACCAGTAAAGTTTAGATCAGGTGGTCTTTCAGTTTTGTCATTGTCTTTGGTCAGTTAAGATAAATTTATCTGCTTCAGCTAAAATAAACTCTCTGTCAGAACTGTGCAGAAACGACGGGTGTGTCCAGAAATAATATTATCATCCTAGTGTGGTCTAGGGTGTTGTTTTTTGTTTTTGGGTTTTTTTTTTTTTTTTTGAGATAGACAGTATCTGTTGGATTTTGAACTCTCTTTACAGGGACACCTGGCTGGCTCATTTGAGCATGCAACTCTTGATCTCGGGGTGGTGAGTTCGAGCACCACATTGGGTATAGAGATTACCTTAAAAAAAATCTTTGGAAAAATAAATAAACTCTGTTTACAGACATGCACACAGAGTTTAAAATCCAACAGTATAATGACCACATATATACCAACCATCCATCTACCTTTTAAAAGATAGGAAATTGCCCATGTCTTCCAAGTTCTCCATGCCCTCCATGTCCTGCCCTGTCTCCCCAGAGGGAACTACTCTCCAGAATTTTGTTTTTCATTTCCTGTTTTTTTTTTTAATTTTTTTTTAACATTTATTTATTTTTGAGACAGAGAGAGACAGAGCATGAATGGGGGAGGGTCAGAGAGAGGGAGACACAGAATCCGAAACAGGCTCCAGGCTCTGAGCCATCAGCCCAGAGCCTGACGCGGGGCTCGAACTCACGGACCGCGAGATCGTGACCTGAGCCGAAGTCGGACGCTTAACCGACTGAGCCACCCAGGCGCCCCACATTCCCTGTTTTTCATAAAACACTGTAGTTGAACTTGTCTGTTTTTTGCCTTTAAAATATAAAGATATCAAATATACATACAAATAAATATAAAGAGTATATCTAGATGGAGTCTTAACTATATGTACTCTTTTGTAACTTGTTTTGTCCCCTTATTATGGGCCATATATAGCTATAGTTTATTCATTTTCACTGCTGTAGAATATTCCTTTGGGGGAAAATACCTATGTTGATGACTAGTTTGGTGGTTTTCAGTATATCGTTTCACACACAGCTCTGAACATTTTTGTACATGTGTCATGGTTTATTCAGAGCTTTCTTGGTTCATAGGGTCTGCACATCCATTTTACTAGATGATACCAAGTAGTCTTACAAAGCGGTTGCCACTGTGGTAGCTTTAAAATAGTTCTTCACTCTGGGGTGTGTGTGTGTGTGTGTGTGTGTGTGTGTGTGTGTGTTGCTTTATTCTCCAATTTTATTTTAAAAAATTTCAAAACTACAGAACAGTTGCAAAAATAGTATACAATGACTCTACCCTTGGTTTAGATTTAGCAATTAGCATTTTGCTACATTTGCTTTGCCTCTTACTTTGCATGTGTGTAGGCACTCACACATGCCTATATTTTCTTTTTCTGAACTATTTGAGAGTTGGTTGTAGTTATCATTGCCCTTGCCACTCATACCTAATTCAGCATGTATTTCCAAATAACATGAGCATTCACTAATATAATCACAATATCATTATCACACTGAGGAAAGGTACATAAATATTTACATAAATACTACCTAGTTATGCATTCCATATTCAGGTTTCCCTGGTTGCCCCAATAATGTGTGTTCTTGCAACAACTTTTCAGTTCATTTCTTATAGGGTGTCAGGATGGCCGAGTGGTCTAAGGCGCCAGATTCAAGGTGCTCAATTCATTTCTTACAGCTTAGTGAGTTAGTATAAGGCAAACACCCTTGTGACCATCATGTAAGAACAAAAAAAAAAAAAGAACTTTACCAACCACCCCAGAACCCCCTCCATGTAGCCCACTCCAGTTACAGTCCTCTCCCTCCATCCAAAATTACCTAGTACCCTTTTAGAGTAATAACTTCCTTATCTTCCTTTGTGGTTTTATCACCTTGTCACTTTAGTTTTGCCTGTTAGTGTTTCTGACTTTATATAAACCCTTTTAAGTCTTTCCCCCCCCCCCTTTTTAAATCACTTTAAATCTACAGGTTCCCCTTCCACCTTTTTATTTTCCTAACAACATATCTATTAAAAGAACCTGGCAAGGGGTGCCTGAGTGGCTTAGTTGGTTAAGCATATGACTTTGGCTTAGGTCCTGATCTCACGGTTCATGGGTTTGAGCCCCACATCGGGCTCTGCGTTAACAGTTGAGAGCCTGCTTGGGATTCTCTCTCCCTCTCTCTCTGTGTCCCTCCCCCACTTGTTCTCTCTCTCTCTCTCTCTCTCTCTCTCTCTCTCTCTCTCTCTCTCTCTTTCTCTCTCAAATAAGTAAACTTAAAAGAACTTGGCATATTGGACCTAGAGAGTTTCCATTGGTTTAAGCTTTGCTGATGTCACACATAAGGTGCGGTTGACCATGTTCCTGTCTTCTCTGCACTTCCTGCAGATTGGCAGCTGGATCCAGATGATTGCTTGATGAGGTTCGTGTTTGAACCTGTTGGCAAGGCTGTAGGTCTATGTAGGCACATAAGTCTAGTTTTTGCTTTGCTGTTTTGGTGTTAGCAATGCCGAGACCCTTTGATTCACTGGGGGTTAGAAAATGGCTATATTCTACCTCTGCCATGTCATTTTTCACATATTAGCTGGAATACTTAAATAAAGAACCACTTCCCTCATCTACCATTTAGTTACCCAGTTATAGGAAAGACAGGACAAATGCTTCATTTTTTGTTATGTTTCCAATTTTCAAAATAATGAATTGGTTCCCACTCATCCTCAGAAGGTCACCAGTTAGTTGGGGTTTTTTTAAATATAATGTATTGTCAAGTTGGCTAACATACAGTGACCAGTTAATTTTTTTAATATCATCATAAATTTATTGCTTTATACATTTTTGATTTGAATGTTTTATAATTCTTATTCCTTATTAAAATTCAAATTGTCCCTCTGGCTAGTAGAAGTTGGCTTTGAGCGCTTTTGACATGAGCCCCAAGTAGTCTGTGATAGTTTCCTTGATATTTGGCATGTCAGAATCATCTCAGAATTTCTTTTTTTTTAATGTTTGTTTATTTTATTTCTTTTTTCCTTTTTTAAATTTAAATCCAAGTTCGTTAACGTATAGCATAATAATGATTTCAGGGATAGAATTTAGTGATTCATCACTTACATATAACACCCAGTGTTCATCCCAACAAGTGCCCTTCTTGATGCCCGTCTCCCATTTAGCCCATTGTTTGTTTATTTTTGAGAGAGAGTGAGTGCAGGAGGGGCAGAGAGACCGTGAGACCGAGAATCCCAAACAGGCTACACTGTCAGCACAGAGCCTGGCGCAAGGCTAGAACTCATGAACCAAACCGTGAGATCATGACTTGACCTGAAATCAGGAGTCAGACGCTTAGCTGACTGAGCCACCCAGGCGCTCCTCAGAATTTCTGGTTGTAGTTTTAATGTACATTTCCTTGATCACTAATGAGGTTGAGCATCTTTTCACGTTTATTGGTTTCTTCTTCTTGAAACACCTACTCATGTCTTTTGGCCATTTATTGTATGACTGATTTGTTCCTTTCTTAATGATTTATAAGGGTTCTTTATTTTTTTCCTAGATGCTAATGTTTTTGGTCACATGTTTGCAGATGTCTTCTCCTAGTTTGAGGCTTGTCCTTTCAGTTCAGGTGTCTTTTGAGCATCAGAAGTTCTTAATATAGTTGGTTTTATTGACTTTTTTTTCCCATTGTGGTTTTCACTCTTTGAATCTAGGAGCTTAATAAAAGCCTGCAACTATTTGCTGATTGTCCATTGCTAATATGAAACCCTTTCAGATTAGTATCAGCCCAACGTCTGAGTGTCCGAGATGGAAGCCAGTCGTGGGTGCGAGGCCCCAGGCCCACAGATGGCCCTTTTGGAGTTCTTCTCTAATTAGCCAAACATAGCAGTGTGTCTCGGCAAATGGCATGTTTAGTTTTCACTGGGTTTCTAAAAAGATGTAACAAGTTACTATGAAGGAATTGTAGAATGACTGTTAAAGGCCAACAATAACTAAAAAGTAAAATCTTCATAATTCGTTAAAGGGCAGGAAAATACATGAAGAAATATAAACCTGTTACTAATGTGAAAACTGAGCAGAACTTCTGAACTGGGCTTTTAATAGTTGTGTTCAGTCCCCTGCTGGCTCAGCAGGAAAATGAAAGGGAAGCAGCAACCACCACCCTGAGTAAATATGCCCTGCTTTCTCTTCCTCCATTCCAAATTCCTTAGCTTGCTAAGCACACTCAAGTCTTGCTCTGAGTAAGTTACGTGGTTTCAAAATGATCCTCTTGGATATTTCTATCACTAACGGAGAAATACTGCATGATTCAACTTATATGAAGTATCTAAAATAGACTCGTAGGACCAGAGAGCAGAATGGTGGTTGCCAGGGGCCGGGGGGGAAGGGAAATGGGGGGGTCACTCTTCAACGGCTATAACGTCTCAGTCACCCACGATGAATATGTTCTAGGGATCTGCTCTACAACATAGTGCTTATAGTCAACAGTACCATATCAGACACTTAAAAATTTGTCAGGAGAGTAAATCTCATGTTAAGTGTCCTCAACACAATAAAATAAAAATAAAAATAAGGGCAATATGGTGGGTTTTCCATAAAGCTAAATTTGTTCTGATTTTGTGCCTTCTTTAGCTTTTGCTATTAAAAATTCTAAGAAATAAAAGTACCAGGCACTGATTTTTCTTTTTTTTTTTTAAGCTTCATTACTTAGCAAAATAAAAAGTTGGAAATACTGGGTGGTGGGGAGCATCTCCTTTTATTGAAAGGCGTAACACTTTGGTATCAGAAAGGTGGACAAGGCAGAATGCAGCATAGCCTGATGGCCAAGAAAGTGGACTCTGGAGTAGGCACTCCAGGCTCCGCCCTGCCCCGCCCCGCCCCGCCCCGCCCCGCCCTGCCTCTTACAAGGTTACCTTGGAACCTTGGGAAATAGCTGCGGCACTCTGGGAAATGGGAGTAGTATTTCATGGTACCATTTTGAGGACTAAATGAATTTATCCATGTCAGAAACCCATCAAATAACTCTAGCACATGCTAGCCATGATAGATGTCATGTGACACTGCACATTTTTGCTTCTGCTTGAGAAGATAGTATCTCTTGATGGAAAATGGAACCATTGGGCTTATGTGCATTAGCCAAGAGACCCCCCCCCCACCAGTGTTTTGGTTTCCTATTCCTGCCACAACCAATGACCACAAATTGGCTCAAAGTAATACAGATTTACATTATCTTAGACTTCATAGGTCAGAAGTCTGGCGGCTCCAGGGGAGAATCCATCTCCTCCTTCATTCAGGTTGTTGACAGAATTCACTTCAGTTCCTTGGGGTTGTAGGATCAAGATCTGTTTTGCTGGCTGCCAGCTGAGGGCTGTTCCTAGCTTCTAGAGGCTGCAGCTTTCTGTGGCTCACAGCCCTCCTCCTCCATTTTCAAAGCCAACCAACTGCAAGTTGAGTCCTTTTCACGTTCCATTTCTCTGACCCTGTCTCCTGCCTCCTTCTTTGACTATAGGAACCCATGTGATAATCCAAAATAATCTCCCCATTGAAAGGTCAGCTGATTAGCAGCCTGAATCCCAATGCCATGTTAATTCTCCTTTGCTGTGGAAAGTAGCAGTCACAGTTTCTAGGATTAGGATGCAGACATGTTTGGGGGAGGCATGATTTTGCCTATACCATATCCAGTGAACTGGAATGTCACTGGAGTCTTTAACAGGTCATTTATCCTTACCTTTTATTTCCTCTAAGTGACCTTTTACATAGGATAGGTAATGATTATTGAGCACTTGCTGTGAGCTTGGCCCTGGGTACTAAACTCTTTATGCACAAAGAGTCTGTGAGGCAGGTTCTATTATTATCCCCATTTTACAAATGAGGAAACTGCATTTAGGGAAGTTAAGTAATTGATCAAAATAATCAACTGACGAGGGGCTCAGACATTTCAGTGGGCTACTGTACCCTCGAGGTTTATCTGGAAATCTCTTTTCACATGGCAGTGCATACTAATTAGCAATGCATGTTTTGATTAAAATAAATGTTTTGATTTTGGTAATAGAAATTAACATCCATGTTCATGGATGTGGTAAGAAAATTTTCTTCTGTAGCCTAGCCAAGTTGACACATAAAACTAACCATCACGGTGCTATTTAGTTTATTCCTCTAGCCCTATATTGTCCAATATGGCAGCCACTAGCTATTGAGTACTTGAAATATAGCTGGTCTGAATTGAGGCGTGTGCTGTGAATAGAAATTCACAGCAAATTTAGAAGACATGGTACAAATAAAAAGATCGTAAACTATCTCATTTTTGTGTTGATTATATGATGAAATGATAGTATTTTAGATATGTTGTCTTAAATAAAATGTATTAATTACTTTAAAAAATATTGAAACCTGATAGGTATTAAAATTAACTCATAAGGAGAATGAGTTATAAAATATTTCAAATACAGTTGTCTGAAAATGCAAAAACAAATTTAATTTCTGGCTTGTGCTAAATCACAATCTGTCTTTTGAAGTCAGCATGTTGTTTTTTTCTGAGATCATGGCAGTTACTGCCAAGAGAGGTCTGATTTGTGATAGGGTGGAAGGCCTCAATATTTCTTTAGTCATGTTTTGTTACACTGTAAGTGATACGTAACCAAACAAGAAAAATTTCCTAGCAACAGAGTTGTTTTCCTCAACTAGAAGAATATTTTATGTGCTCCTTTTCTTAATGTCCAAAAGATAAAAAAGCTTATGTATTTAGCATCTTAGATTTTTGAGATTGAGATGTTGGTGAATATAGATAGTAGAATGTATAAGACTATCACTACAAGTACTTGGTGAGCATTAGGTTAAGGTAATTCAGACCTAAAATATATTTAACTAGGTAGAGAACTCTTTGGTTTTTATGACAGACCCAATTGCTGGACATGGTTATCGTACTTAGCTTCATAAGCCTCTTTTTTTTAAGTCTCTTTTTGTTCTTCATTAATTACATACCCAAACTTTTTTTTTTTTACCCTCATCAGATTGCTAGGTTCTACTGCATTTCATTTGTTTATTCAACAAATGTTTGAATACTGTGTGCTAGGAGGTCCTAGGGATATTGTGACCCCACGAAGCTTATATATTAGTGAATGATTCAAACATGAATGAAAGAATTATACAAATTAGGAAGCACATGGGTGCTATGAATGTGAATAAAAGGTTCTCATCTAAATGGAAGGGCAGGTGACAAGGGAAAGCCTTGATCTGAAGGATGAATAGCATTTAGCCAGGCAGAAATTGGGATAGACCAGTCTAGGTCAAGGGATACATTTATGAAGTTCTCATCCTGGGAAAGAGCTTGGCAGATTGGAAGAGCAACAGCAAGAAGGCCTCTGTGTGTGTGTGTGTGTGTGTGTGGGTGTGTGTGTGTTAGCGTGCCTCTTGAGGAATAGAGTAAGGTACACAGTACTGAGTCCTATAGAGCTCTGTTTGGAGCAACAAGTAGACATGGTTTTTGTATGATGATCCACCAAGCAATACATAGGGCCTTGTTTCCCACAACTCCATTGTCAAGTGGATGTGATTTGTATATAGGGTAACTGTATAATTTATCATCCAAGTCAGGATCATACACTTGAGAGTGAAAGGGGGTACCGTTAATTATGCTGGGACAGTGGGTATAAACTAGTATGACTTGGGCAAGCCAGGATGTATGATCACCGTGCTTAGAGACCAGTTTTCAACCACTCCAGTAAGCCTGGAGTTGCCTAGAAGCCATGCTCTGAAATAACGGGGTTAGGTCTGTGTTCCTCCTTTCTCCTGGCTAACTACAAGAAGGCTACCATCAGAATCTGCACCAAGTCTAGACCACAGAACCCCAGCCCCATCACCTCCTCACCTGTAGCCTGCTGTCTTCAGGTTGCCATCTCAAGAGAGCTCTGCTCCTTGATGGACATCAGTTCTTATTAACATGTTTTCACAGTTAAAGTGTTGAAAACATATGGGAAAGAAAGGAAAGCCTTAAACATTTAGCACATGAACATTTCCTACTAGAAACTTTCCTCCATCACTTCTGGTGGTTGACGTGACCTAATTATACGTTCCCAGATGGTGGCCAGGCAGAATGGGTGTGGTCCAATTATAACCTCTTTCTCAGTAAACATGTTGTGTGATTTGACCCCTATGGTGGATGATACACAGAGAAAAATAGCCTTATTCTTTATTTTATTTTATTTTATTTTATTTTATTTTATTTTATTTTATTTTATTTTATTTTATTTTATTTTATTCTTTAACAATGATGGTGGCATGAAGTAGTAAAGAACTCGTTTCACTCTTGATTTGATATTTTATAGAATCAGCCGTTTGGCTGACTCTCTGTGCTGAGGATTAATAGCAATTTATTACAGCAGGGCCCTCAGGGAGCCCTAGCAATTGCTTCAGTTAACTCAGAAATGGGTCATGTTGCCTTATAATAATATTTCATGTTGTATTCAGCCAGATACTGAAGATGAGCACTTTGAGACATTCCACTCTTGTTTTAAACGTTTTATTGTTTCTTTTTAAACTGTATTAATATGCTTACTTTTTGTTTCATAAGCCAGGAAATGTGAAGAATTCACCTGGGAATAAGTAGACTGCTCCATGGCTCTGCCCATTTTAATCAGGTAAAGAACAAGGGAACTCTGTAGTTCTTTTCACCATTGTTAGCACCAGCTGAAATGACTTGTCCATAATTTAATGTAATCAATTATAGCGGTTTCAACTTCATGTAGGTACATAGAGGTCAGGGTGTTGTTTTCTTCTGTCTTTAATTGTGGGCTTTGGTGCCTTCACTTATGTGTTCATTCCTGAGAAGTATCTGGGTTTTGGGGCAAGCTAGAACTTGACAGTTGGTATTTGGCTACAAAACTACAAAACTATTTCAAATAGTTGAAAAGTGCCATTATTTCTTAGCTTTATGTTTTCTCAAATAACACTTTACTATGGTAGGCACCCTTGTATTCATATAATAGTCATTATATAAACATTTGTTGAATGCATGATGGTTGTAGAGAAACTCAAGATTATATAGAGATATTATAAGTGCCATTGGGAAATCATAGGTATAATTATTTTTTCTTTAAAGATTGAGTAACCTGAAGCTGGAGAAAATTAGGATGCCAAATAAAGCCAGAAAAATCAGTGTGATTTCTTCTGGTCTTATACTCAATTCGCTGTTTATTTTCATTCATTTGGTCAGCATTTACTCATGAGTACCAGCTAAGTACAAAACATTAGTTATATTAATATTACTTTTTTATGTATTAAAAATTATATGATAGCACTTGCAATCTCCTGATAAGATCATACTGAGTTTGCAGATAGTCTAAATACTCAGCTATAAAAAGTGACTTCAGGGATGCCTGGGTGGCTCAGTCAGTTAAGCATCCGACTTAGGCTCAGGTCATGATCTCGCAGTTTGTGAGTTCAAGCCCCGTGTTGGGCTCTGGGCTGACAGCTCAGAGCCTGGAGCCTGCTTTGGATTCTGTGTCTCCCTCTTTCTCTGCCCCTCCCCTGCTCACGCTCTGTCTCTCTCTCTCTCAAAAATAAATAAACGTTAAAAAAATTTTTTTTAAAAACAAAAGGGACTTCATTCTGGTATATCCATAAAGAGGAATGTTGTTATGTTTCAGTAATATTTAATTGCATGGAAACTTGTTAAATGGAAAAAAAATAGCATAATACACTTTTAGAAAGGATAAAGACCAGGAAATACAACAAAAAAATTAAGTATATATCTTGGGATAGAATTATGGATGTTTTTTATACCTTTTCTTCTTCTTTTTTTTAAGTTTATTTGAGAGCGTGTGTGAGCAGGGAAGGGGCAGAGAGAGAGAGGGAAATAGAGAATCCCAAGCAGGCTCCACGCTCAGTAAGGTGCCCAAGGCAGGGCTTCCTCTCACAACTGCGAGATCAGTGATCACAACCTGAGCCAGTATCAAGAATTGGACTCTTGGGGCGCCTGGGTGGCTCAGTCGGTTAAGCGGCCGACTTCGGCTCAGGTCATGATCTCGCGGTCCGGAGTTCGAGCCCCGTGTCGGGCTCTGTGCTGACAGCTCAGAGCCTGGAGCCTGTTTCGGATTCTGTGTCTCCCTCTCTCTGACCCTCCCCCGTTCGTGCTCTGTCTCTCTCTGTCTCAAAAATAAATAAACGTTAAAAAAAAAAAAGAATTGGACTCTCAACTGACTGAGCCACCCAGGCGCCCCTGTAGATTTTCTTCTATATAACTTTCTATATTTAAAAAATTTTTTTAATGTTTTTATTTATTTTTGAGAGGGAGAGACAGAGCACAAGCTGGGGAGGAGCAGAGAGGGAGACACAGAATCTGAAGCAGAATCTGTGCTGAGCTGTCAGCACAGAGCCCAACACTGGGCTAGGACCCACAAACCGTAAGATTATGACCTGAGCCAAAGTCGGCCCTTAACCGACTGAGCCATCCAGGTGCCCCTAACTTTCTGTATTTTAAAACTGGCTGCAGTGAATATGAATTTTCTTTTATATCTTTTTAAAAAAAAATCACTGCCACATTGATTATAAATCGTGGCTGCTATTTACAATCCACAAAAGCCCTCAGCCTGAGGTTTTTCTTTCTCAGGCTGTCTGCATAGTTTTGGAGACACAGAGAGTCATAAGATCTTAGAATTTGAGAGAAGTCATCTGGCCCCCCAGCCAGCCTCAAGCATAAATACCCTGTAGCCCTGCGTGTTCTAACTTTTCATCTCCACTGATAGGCAGCTCATCCCTCAGGGCAGCCATCTTTGGACAGTTCTGATTTTTAGGAAGCTGTTTGTTATACTAAGCAAAAATATGTCCTTTTGTAACTCTTATGCAATGGTCCTGATTCTGCCTTAGGGGTCACAAAGAACAAACCCAGATCCTCTTTCACATCTCGGTCCTTCATATAGTAACCCCAAGCCGTACTTCTCAAATTTTGTTATACGAACAAATGACTGCAGGAGCTTGTTAAAAGGCAGAGGCCTAGGCCCCACCCCACCCTAGAATCAGCCTCTCTGGGGAGCGGCCCTGAAGGTGCATCGGATGGACCTGCCGTTGGAAGAGAGACTGGAGTGTGAATGGCCAGGAAGCCACCTATGCCCTCCAGAGACTTTACATTGAATATAATTATGTTTCTCTGCAGGGACAATGAGACTTGAAATACCGGGAAACTACCTAAATATCTATTTCATCTTTCCCAGATATTCTGGGCCATAGTTCAGCTTACTGTACATACAACCTTGATTTCATTCTTTATTTTTTTACATCTCTATTGGAGATGTTTTTTTCAATTATAAAAGTGGTGCCTATTTGTTGTAAAGAAATTAGATAAATATTTTTAAACTTTGTCTTGACCTCTGTTCCTTTCCCAGAGATAATTTCTGTAAATAGTTTGGCATACCGTTCCAGACTTTTTTCTCTGTGTGTAGATGTGTGCACATCCATACCTGCTTTTGGTTTTTTGACACAATGCGCTTATATTCCTTGTACTGTTTTGCGAGTACACTGAAACCTCCATGAGGGAAAACATCACAATTTTATCATCACACCTAAAGAAATTAACACTAATTTGTTAATATCATCTCATATTCAGGTAATATGCAGATCTCTCCGATTATCTTTTTGCATTTGTTTGGTTTGAATCAGGATCCAAACAACATTTCCCCATTACATTTGACTGATAGGTCCCTGAAGTCCCCTTTAAACTATAATAGTGCCTTCTCCTTCATTTTCCCCTTGCCATTCATTTTTTGAGAAACAGACCTATTTATCCTTTAGAGGATCCCACATCCTGGCTGTGGCTGAGTGCATCCATTTAGTGTCGTTCTGTTTATCTGTTGGTTCTGCTCTTCTCTGCATTTCCCATAAAACGATAAATCTGAAGGCTTAATCAGATTTACATTCACTTTTGGTAAGAATACTTCATAGACAGTGCTGTGTTTAGCTGTGTTGAACAAATGAGATAACTTGCCTTGTTTCGCTTAATATATTATGTACATATTTTTCTCTTAGTACTTAGAGATCTTTCTTTTTCAGTCCTCCTCTTAGCTGCTTACTAATTTCCTAGTATGGACTACCATGGCCTATTGAATCCTTATCAATATAGGTTGTTCCCAGTTTGTAGTTCTTTTTTTTTTAATTTTTTAAAATGTTTATCTAATTTTGAGAGAGAGAGAGAGACAGAGCACGAGCAGGGGAGGGGCTGAGAGAGAGGGAGACACAGAATCCAAAGCCTACTCCAGAGTCCGAGCCTGTTGCGGGGCTCTCAAACTCACAAACTGTGAGATCATGACCTGAGTCAAAGTCGGATGCTTAACCGACTGAGCCATCCAGGCACCTCAGTTTGTAGTTCTGACAGTGCAGTAAATGTATTGAATTCTTAGACAAGTCCAAAACACATGAATAAACTGAGATAGAAAAGGTAAGCTAGAGGGTTACATGTTTAACTTAAGAATTTTTGGTTTTATATTAAAAGATATATTTATATCTAAAAGATATATTTATATCTCTAAAATATTTATAAACCCAAAATTGCTAAGTAGATTCATTACATATTAGGAAAAGAAGCAATCTGGAGAAGAATTGGCTTGGTCTTTGGTGTGTCTTTGGAGGATGTATCTTCCACTCCAGAAGAGAACAATGGGGTGATGTAAAGAAAGGTACACGTCAGAACAACAGTGATAGAATCATGCTCTCCTTCATCACGTGGGTGGAAATGTAATCGTTTGGTTTTTCAGAAGGGGAGAGATGTGTGTGCTGTACCACTTAGGCATTTAATCTTTATTCATTTATCCATCCATCTGTTTCATTGTGCTCAGGTACACAGCCAGTGGAGAATCTGAATGTAGTTTGGAAGAAACACAAAACCTTTCTGATTTGTAGCTTATGCATCTGTAAAATGGAAATAATTATAGTTTTCTCTGGCTCATTATGATCCTCACGGTCATATGATGGTAATGAGTAATGTAAATATTTGATATGGCTTCTCAATTTAAACCTAATGAATTTTCAAAAAGCAAAGTTTTAGAGTTTCTCTTTTTTTTTTTTTTTAGCAGTTTACTTATGGTTTTCTTTTTCTTTTAGTTATAGGTAAACATTGGAAACTCCATGCGGTAAACCAGTATTTCTACAGAAAAAATGGCAGAGAAGTCAGTACTGAATGTAGTAAATTGGCTTTCTTCTTCAGGAAAAACTAAACGAGACTTCTTTGTTATCTTGGGTGATACCATACTCCAAGTGGACTAATTGGAAATCTTTTCACCTAGAGATAATGTCCAGCCTTAGAGCTCGTCATTCTCATGTTGCTATTTATATACATAATTAAAATTCCAAGTTAAAAAAATTGTTCTGCGTTTTTTTTTTTTATATTATTGATTGACAGTTCAAGCGTATCTGGTGCCCATGTGTGTGGTATGCGTGGTGTATATTGGTGTATATGCATGTTGTGTCGTGTCTCTCTGAGTATACATGTGTGTGTGCACATGGGTGTGTGTGTGTGTGTGTGTGTGTGTGTGTGTGTGTGTGTGTGTGTGTTTAAGAAAACCATTAACTTAAGGGTCTGACTTTGGCCTAGGTCATGATCTCACCATTCCCGAGTTCAAGCCCTGCATCGGGCCCTGTCCTGACAGTTCAGAGCCTGGAGCCTGCTTCAGATTCTGTGTCTCCCTGTCTCTCAGCCCCTCCCCAACTCATACACTCACTCTCTCTCTCTCTCTCTCTCTCTCTCTCAAAAATAAATAAACATTAAAAAAAATTTTTTTTAATTAAAAAAAAAAAAGGAAACCATTAACTCCTCTCAGAGCAGTACCAGCTGGCAATCTTCACAGTCCAAGCCCCGCAACTATCGAGTCGACCAGGGTGGCTCTAGAGCTGAGAGACGATGCTCCGATGGCCAGTATGAGAACAAAACCTGTAAGTAATAGTTGGCATGACAGTAATTAGAACACATACAAAGGAAACAGTAACCGTGACCCCTTGTTGTGTTCCTTTGCCTCCCAGCTTATCCAGATCTTCCACTTCTTGAATGTCAGCGCAAGAGGCGTAACGAAGTGGGCTCTGTCCTCTGTCGGTGGAGGAATGGTATGTGGTTGTGTGTGTGGGTTCTGTGTATATAGGCCTTGTACTCACTTTTGGAGCCCCTGCCTGTGCAGCTCACTGAACTGTATTTTCAGTGCTGATGGGACAGCAGGGGAAGAGCATGTGAAAGAGAATTGACAATTTCCAAATTTCAGTCAGATTGGAAATGAAAAGTTGTCTTTGTATTCTTGTAGTGTCAATTTAATTCCTAATTGGTGGCCGTCCAAATTTGACAGCATTTGGTAAGATAGCAATACAGAAACAAAACGTGCTCATGTTAATATCAAATACATTTGATGGAGCCAAAATGGCAGGAATGTTGCCAGCATTGTTACCGGACTAATGAGCTGAAGCATATTTGTCCCTAGAATAATCCCTGTAGTGACCCAGAAATCTTTATTTCCTTTTTTTGCCGAAATACTTTTGTGTTACTGTGCCAGTCATCCAAATATATTAAAGCTGTGCCTAAATTTAATAACTCATAAATATACCATTATTATTTCAGGCTTTTCCCATTGGCTTGGCTTCTTATATCACCCCCAGAAAGCAGAGACTCCACAAGTTTCCTCATTCTTAGGATTGCTTGATCTAGAGAAGATGAAGAAATGGCTCACACCACAGCATGCTCTACAGATCGTTAATCAAAAGGTATTTGAGTGCCTCCTAACTGTAAGGTATTACTTCCGATTTTGAACACTTTAGTTGATATTGAAACACTGCTTTGAAACCTCTTAACTCTTGCAAGATGGGAGACGGACGTGGGGGGTCACAGCGCCGGCTCCGAGTAGTTTGTAGCCTGCATTTACGACAGCAAGCTCATGACTTTCCAACCAGGCTGACTCAGTTGCCCTTTATGCTGTGATCTTTTCCTTCCAGGGTTATTTGTATCCAGTGCCATCTGCCTTTTATATTTTCATGCCTTCCACGAACCCTGAACTGTAGGGAAGAAAAAATTTGCATATTGTAAGATCTTGCATTTCTCTAGCTCTTTATACTTTTCAAAGTGTGTGTTTGTGTCTTCTTGGCTTATTCCTGATCTCAGTACGTTTATACTCTGGTTTTCTCTGTCCTGAGGTAATGCTTTCTACTTGCATTTACACTTTTTATTCTGTTTCTTATGACTGGTTCCCCTTATGATAAAACTATGAATCTCAAGGGGCACCTGGGTGGCTACATCGGTCTCGGCTCAGGTCATGGTCTCACGTTTTCTTGAGGTCGAGCCCCACATAGGGCTCCAAGCTGACAGTGTGGAGCCTGCTTGGGATTCTCTCGTCTCCCTCTCTCTCTGCCCTTCTCTGACTCACGCTGTCTGTCTGTCTCGCTCTCAAAATAAATAAACAAATTTTTAAAAAACACTATGAATCTCAATCCAGTTTAGCTGCAACTTAATCGGCACAATTCTATTTGAATAGCGTTTAGAGACTTGAGAGGGAATGTTCTCTACCATACAGAGTGATTTAAGTTCCCCTGAAGAGACAAATGTGGTGTGGTCTGTTCTGTGAGGATGTGGTAGCTGGAGTCCTAACAGAGGTTGCTTTGTCATAAATCAAGATTGCAAAGCAATTGTTTCAATGGGGGGAAAGGGAGCAGAGGTGGTAAAGAATGCCTTCATCAGTCTTACCACCTGTGGTACCCCTTTGGACAAAATCAAAACAGTAGTAGATGGAAGAACCAAGGCCAGCTGAGGGACCACCCACCTTGGCAGTGCAGTAGCAGGTGCCTGGGCCACTGGGTTAACAGCTTTCATTGTTAAGTGCACTGCCAGATCCCAGCCCAGAGGGGGCCTGTGTAATGTGAAGTACTTGCCTAATTGATCATTGACATTATATTCATATGGCCTAAAGGAAATTCAAACTGTAGGTAAAATGTTTGTGTTCACATATACGGATGGAATAGTGTGCCTTGCTTGTGGTTAAATAGCAAACCAACAGTTAAAATTAGGCCATGTAGTGAGTACTACTGATTTTTATTCGTTTAAAGATAAAGTTCAGAATCCTTAATTTCAGCCCAAAAGAGACAGATTATGTTTTCCTCCTTGTCCTACATTAATGCACTTTGCACTCATTTTCTGGGAAAGGTTTGATATGTAGAGAAACGCTTTTCCTTGCGACCAACAGTATTCATGCGTATTATATAAGCTGAATGATTTAATGTGAGTGTAAAAGTTTTCACTTTTTAATCCAATGCACCCATCCAGTCTAATGCAAAAACCTCTGTCAGAGGGACCAGCAATATATTTGGGGGACTAAATTCTCATCCAAAGCTTAATTTTAATTAAAGGTAAATCTTTGAAATAAGAGGAATCTAAACTGGTAAGGAAGAAGTAAAACTCTCACTCTTTGCAGAAGACATGATACTATATATAGAAAACCTTTAAGACTCCACCAAAAAACTACTGGAACTGATAAATGAATTCGGTAAAGTCGCAAGGTACAAAATCAGCGTACAGAAATCTGTTGCATTCCTGTACACTAATAATGAAGCAGCAGAAAGTGAAATTAAGAAAACATTTACAGTTGCACCAAAAACAATAAAATATCTAGGGATAAACTTAAAACAGGTCAAAGACCTATACTCTGAAAACTATAAAACACCGATGAAAGAAACTCAAGATGACACAAGGAAATGGAAAGACATTCCATGCTCATGGGTTAGAAGAACAAGCATTGTTAACATGTCTACACTACCCAAAGCTATCTACACATTTAATGCAATCTCTACCAAAATACCAACAGCATTTTTCACAGAGTTAGAACAAATAATCCTAAAATTTATATGGAGCCACAAAAGACCCCAAATGGCCAAAGCAGTCTTGAAAAAGAAAAACAAGGGGCGCCTGGGTGGCTCAGTCGGTTAAGCGTCTGTCTTTGGCGTAGGTCATGATCTTGCCATTCCTGAGTTCGGGCCCCATGTCCAGCTCTGCGCTGACAGCTCGGAGCCTGGAGCCTGCTTCGGATTCTGTGTCTCCCTCTCTCTCTGTTCCTCCCCTGCTCGCTCTCTCTCTGTCTTTCTCTCTCAAAAATAAGTAAAGATTAAAAAATATTTTAAAAAAAGAATAAAAAGCTTCTGCACAGCAAAGGAAGCAGTCAACAAAACTAAAAGGCAACATACAGAATGGGAGAAGATATTTGCAAATGACATACCCTATAAAGGGTCAGTATCCAAAACATATAAAGAACTGATACAATTCAACACCCCAAAAAGAAATAATCCAATTTAAAAATGGGCAGAAGAAATGAACAGACATTTTCCCAAAGGAACATAGAGATGGCTAACAGACACATGAAAAGATGTTCATCATCAGGGGAATACAAATCAAAACCACAGTGAGATATCACCTCGTACCTGTCAGGATGGCTAAAACCAACGACAACACAAGAAACAACAAGTCTTGGTGAGGATGTTGAGAAAAGGGAACCCTCATGCACTGCTGGGGGGAATGCAAACTGGTGCACCTACTGTGGAAAACAGTATGGAGTGTCTTCAAAAAAAATAAAAATAGAACTACCCTACAATCCAGTAATCACACTGCTGGGTATACCCCCAAAATACAAAAACACTAATTCAGAGGGATACATGCACCCCTGTGTTTATAGCAGCATTATTTACAATAGCCACAGTATGGAAGCAGCCCAAGTGTCCATCAGTAGATGAACGAATAAAGAATACGTGGTATATATATTCAGTGGAATGTTATTCAGCCACAAAAAAGAATGAAATCTTGCCATTTGCAACAACATGGATGGAGCTAAAGAGTATTATGGTCAGCGAAATAAGTCAGTCAGAGAAAGAAAGACAAATACCATATGATTTCACTCACATGTGGAATTTAAGAAACAAAACAAACGAGCCAGAAAAAAGAGACAAACCAAGAAACAGACTCTTAACTCTAGAGAACAAACTGATAGTTACCAGAGGGGAGGGGGTGTGGAGGGATGGGTGAAACAGAAGATGGAGATTAAAGAATACACCTATCATGATGGAAAAAATATAAAATGATTTTTAAAAAGAGAAATAATGGTTTCATTCACCACCAGCTGAAAGTAACTTGCTTGAAGTTTTGGTTTTCACCTTGGACACCTCCTGTCTGATGTTTTGTTTCCCTTTTGATAGGTTCAAATTTCAAGTCCACAATCAGCTAAGCACATAGTTCTAAAGGTACAGTTAGGGCAGACTCTAGACATGACCAAAGTTCAGCCTTATTTATGTTTAGCAAATGATAGCCAAAGAAATTTCTGGGTGGGGGCACCTGGGTGGCTCAGTCAGTTAAGTGGCTGACTTCAGCTCAGGTCTTGATCTCACAGTTCCTGAGTTCAAGCCTCATGTCGGTCTCTGTGCTGACAGCCCAGAGCCTGGAACCTGCCTTGGATTCTGTGTCTCCCTGTCTCTCTGCCCCTCTCCCACTCCTTCTCTGTCTCTCAAAAATAAATAAATGTTAAAAAAAATTTTTTTTAAAGAAATTTCTCTGTGGAGCAAGTGTTTCACCGGTTTACGTCTTGTTCTTTTGGCAGCGCTGAATGAGTGACCTGTAGCTCACATTTAAGGGCCTTTGTTTTGTTAATCAATTCTAGAGCTTTGTTGTTACACTTTAGCTCTGACTCTGGAAAGCAAAAGAAGAGCTAAGGAAGTGACTCTTCTCCTGGCAGCCCCCAACCTGTGAAATAGTCTGCAGACTCAGCATCTGCGGAGCTGGGAGCTCTCTCTTCTCAGGTACACGTTGGAAGACTCTCCCTTCAGTGCTGGCTTGTCTTGGGAGTGTAGAGGACAGGTGGACAACAGAGTAAAGGCAAAGATGGAGAAACAGAGAGGATCCAGAGATGGCTCTCCACACTGGAAAGGGAAGTCGTAGCAAGTCCTTCAAATGTTTAGATGATGCAACGCTCGCATTTTCAACACCTTGTTCGCTACAGGGAAAATACCAGCTTTTCAGTATCAGCTGTCTGGTTTATTTTCCCTATCTCTTCTAAATTAGGAGAAAATGGCCCTCAGTTAATGAGTGTCTGAATCCACATGTGACTTTCTCCTGAGACCCCAGAAAGACAGTAAGAGAGGGATTTCATTTTATTTTTAATTTTTATTCGCTGGAACAGAGGGATTTATAAGTTGGCATTAGCACACAGGGAAAGGATAGGGAGAGAGAGACAATGGGACTCCTGGTTTTTGCAACATGCTTAGTGGAACCGTTTGACTCCTGAAACTCTGTGCCCATATAATATTGACCCAAATAGAAGTAACATATATTTTTAAAAAATTTTTTTGACGTTTATATATTTTTTGAGAGACAGAGCATGAGCATGAGCAGGAGAGGGGCAGAGAGAGAGGGAGTCGCAGATTCCGAAGCAGGCTCCAGGCTCTGAGCTGTCAGCACAGAGCCCGACGTGGGGCTTGAACTTACAAACTGCGAGATCATGACCTGAGCTGAAGTTGGACGCTTAACCGACTGAGCCATCCAGGCACCCCAACAAAAATATTTTAAAAAGAATTCCAAGAAAAGCAAGGAAGTTAACATTAGGATCTCATATTTACTTTGTAAACTTTGGTTCTGCGTGTTCAGTGGGGCCCTTCCTGTAATGAACGCAGTATGATACACTTCTCTCCATTTTCAAAATTTTTAGAAGGTTATGGTGTCACTTTCATCTATGGCATTTTGTGGGTCATATCTCTCTGATTTATTTTCTGAATCCTTCTTCAGGCATGCAACCCTCCATTACAACACTACTCAAGAATGTTTGGGGGCATGTTCCCTGGGATTCAAAGTCATGTTGTTTCCGTGAAGAAAAGCAGACTACTTAGTGTACTGTGAGACTTCCTGCTGCTCTTTCGAACCAGAGGTGGTCATAGTGCCCCCGGGGCCTTCCCTGTTTTGTGTACCCCACTTGCCTCATGTTGGTGAGGGTGGTGACGGATGTGTCCTCCTTTCTACATCCCCTTTCTATCCTATCAGGCAAATGTGATGTCTGCTCCTCACTTTGTGTTCCTGGCTCTCTGTGGACCCCACTGACCTAAAGATGCTTAACCTACTAGTAATAGATGGCTTTGTGTGATTGCTGTGTTTCCTTTGGGACACCTTCTGTTTTTGTTACTCCTTTCTAGGCAGGCTCTGAGATTGACAAAACCTTTTGAAGTTGTTTCTATTCCTATTGAATTCACCGTCACTCTTACATTTCTAAAGAACTAAATTTCCAGACATGAAAACCTTTTCTCTCTGAACTCCCAGATCGCCTTCTAGATTTCATATGTCCTCGTGCATGTTGTGCCCTTGTTAGTTCACACCAGTTCTACTAGATCTCTAGTAGACTACTCTCCCTGAGGTCAAGACAAGTATCTTTTCTTCATGTTCCCACAGTGCTGACCTAAGGTACTGACATATCATAGCAAAATGTGTGCTGAGTGTATTCTTTAAAGTTCAAAATTGCATTATGATTTGGTTTTATTCAAGCCTTTGAGGGAACCCATAAGCACTGGATTTGTCCGAGAGTGTGTGTCCCTCTGTTTCTGACTTCCAGATCTAAAAACAGAGGAGGTTCAGCTCTGTACTCTCTAAAGGCTTCAGTCTCTGTGACTCTTCCCCTTTGGATAAATTAAGCAGCCATTGAGTGCATGGTCTAGGCATTGTGTTATAGTGTGCAGGGAGAAGTAATACAGTTTACGAAGACAAAACAAGCACACTAAACAATCAGAATAATTATAGGGCAGCCTCATTAAAAAAAAAATTTTTTTTTTTTACAATTATTCATTTTTGAGAGACAGCACAAGTGGAGGAGGGGCAGAGAGAGAAGGAGACACAGAATCCGAAGCAGGCTCCAGGCTCCGAGCTATCAGCACAGAGCCCGACACGGGGCTCGAACTCACAAACCCTCATAAACTGCGAGATCATGACCAGAGCCAAAATCAGATGCTCAACCGACTGAGCCACCCAGGTGCCCCAGGGCAGCCTCATTTTAAAGTACAGATTAACTGGGGCTCCTGGGTGGCTCAGTCGGTTAGGCGGCCGACTTCGGCTCAGGTCATGATCTCACAGTCCATGGGTTCGAGCCCCGCGTCGGGCTCTGTGCTGACAGCTCAGAGCCTGGAGCCTGTTTCAGATTCTGTGTCTCCCTCTCTCTGACCCTCCCCCGTTCATGCTCTGTCTCTCTCTGTCTCAAAAACAAATAAATGTTAAAAAAAAATTTAAAAAAATAAAGTACAGATTAACTATCTGATAGTAATTCCGTATATTGATCTTATGCAAAAAAGCACCCAAGGATATTTGTCTAAAATGTGAACATACTGTACCTAGGCAGTGGTTTTACATTTTTTGTGTACACGAACATTTTTAGAGAAGGAAGAAGAGTAATCAGAGGAAACAAGCTTCTTAAAACGGGACATTGGTTTTGGATGGATGGTTTTACTTTTATTTTTTTTTAAGTTTATTTATTTTGACAGAGAGGCAGGGAGCAGATTGAGAGAGAGAGAGAGAGAGAGAGAGAGAGAGAATCCCAAGCAGGCTCCATGCAGAAGTATGTGAACCGTGGTGAGATCATGGCCTGAGCCACCCAGGCACCCTCCCCCCAGCTCATTCTTAATGTTTTTGCAGATTTAATATCCTATTACTTTAAAGTACAAATAGGAATTTAGACATCTGCCTTAGAGTAGTACCAGATGAGATCCTTCAGGCCCTGCTTTAATGAATAGATATGTTTTATTTAAAATTAATACCTATCTGCATAATAAGGTGTGCTACTGACCTTTAAAAATCTGTTAGTAGCTTAAACATGCCGCTATACAGTATTTACTATAGTCATATACTTACTTTTTTTTTTTTAATTCATGGATAAGATAAAAAAATTAAAAAAAACAAAGGGAGCACCTGGGTGGCTCAGTCAGCTGAGCGTCCGACTTCGGCTCAGGTCAAAATCTCACAGTTCGTGAGTTCAAGCCCTGTGTCAGACTCTGTGCTGACAGCTTAAAGCCTGGAGCCTGCTTCCGATTCTGTCTCTCCCTCTCTCTCTGTCCCTCCCCCACTTACAGTCTGCCTCTCTCTCTCTCTCAAAAAATAAATAAACATTAAAAAAATTTTTTTTAATAAAATTCATGTTTAGGATAAACTTCAACTCACTGAAATGATAATAAATCCTGAATATTAGTAGACACCAATTCGAATGTTTCCTTAAGTAAACTTTAAATTAGAGCTTGAATGAGTGCCCCGGCCTCTGTGAAGAAGAGAGTTAACATAGCAAGCACAAGACTGCCATCTTTAGAAAGGCCTGCTTACATGCTTGGCACTTAGGAAACTCAGTTTCTCATAAGTTCCCAAGGCTGGTAAAAAGCTGGGCACCAGACCTGACACATACATTGTTTGTGCAAATGATGTGATTTATGACAAACACCTGATGTCCTTCTAGGAATTGGGAATTTTGGTAGTTGCTGGGCCAGGGCTGTCTGTATGACCAGCCCCCAATAAAAAGGTTGGGTCCTGAGTCTAATGGGCTTCCTTAGGTAGAAGCATTACTTACACAGGTGTGGCTGCATTTTTTCTGCTGGGAAAAGGAACATGTTCAATGTATCCCCTCCCAGGCAGGGAAGGAGAGAGCCCGTGAGGCCTGTGCATGGATGTCCTCCACCTCTGCCGGTGTCTTTTTCCCTTGCCGGTCTTGTCGTGTACTCTTTGCTGTAATAAACGTAAGCCTAATCCCAACTATATGCTGAGTCCTGTGAGTCATTTTAGTGAACCTCCAAATGTAGTAATTTGTACATACTCCAAATGTAGTGATTACCGCCAAAGGTAATCTTGGGTACCCCCTGAAACAGCATGTTGAGATGGTATTTGTTTCATCTCTGTTATGCTATCTTCCCCTCAGCTTTAGAGGAAAAATATAAATAAAAGGACTATTATATTTATATTAAATATTTCCAGGTCACAAGACATTAAAAAACAGTTTTTATTCATCTTTTTCAAGCAAAGAGAAAGTAGCTTTTGAAAGCCACAGAAAGCTCTAAGCTCCCTTGTTTAGGCCAAATTAGTGATTGGATTTTTTCTGATTCTTACAATAGAGTCTTTCTTCCTTCGCTCACGCTATGGAGGCAGGCTGTTTGGGCTGGTTCATAAGTAAATAGGTCATAAACTGCACTCCATTGAAAAGTGACGTACTTATGAAAGCATTTCTTTGTCCTACAGAGAGAGTACTGGCTCATCTCAAATATTGTTCTCAGCCTAGATTAGAATGCTGAGGAGTACACATTGCACATTTGGTTTTAAACACAACAGTGTAATTGTCTTTTGACGGTGCCATAAATATTTTCCTGGGAAAGCACTACCAAATAGGTAAGACTTTTAGGAAACTGTGTGGGATCACGGACCTGAATGTAAGAACTAAAACTGGAACTCTCAGAAGACGACAGAGCAGCAAATCTCGGTAAAAGAGTAAATCGTGACGTTGAGTTTGGCAATGGTTTGTTAGTTACATCACCAAAAGCACAAAGGGGCAGAACAGATCAATTAGACTACCTCAAAATTTAAAAACTCTTGTGCTATATATAAATAGTAGTATCAAGAAAATTAAGAGACAACCCTTTGAGTGCAGGAAATAATTGCAAGTCATATATCTGATAAGAGACTCTATCCAGACATATATAGAAAGAGCCTTTACAACTCAACAATACAAAGCCACCCCAATTAAAAGTGGGCAAAGGATTTGAACAGACATTTTCCCAAAGAAGATGTGCAAGTGGCCAATAAAAGAACGTGAAAAGATTTTCAGTGTCATTAGCATTACAGCAGTACAAACGAAAACCACAATGAGATACTGCTTCACGTCTACTGGGATGGCGATAATAGGAAAGACAATAACAAGTGTTGATGAGGATGTGGAGGAAATGGTCCCGCGGTTCTTCACAATGTTAAACATAGAGTTCTCCTATGACTCAGAAATTCCACTCCTCAGTATATACCCAAGAGAAATGAAAATACGGTCCACATAAAAACTTGTACACAAATGTTCATAGCATCATGATTTATATCTGCCCAACAGGAGAAACAACTAAACGTCTTATCAAGAGATGAATGGATAAACAAAATGTATTTTCATACAGTGGAATATTACTCAGCCATAAAAAGGTATGAAGTACTAGTATATGCTACATCTGAAAACATGATGCGAAGTGGAAGAAGCCAGTCACAGACTGTACGGTAAGACCACAAATTGTATGATTCCGTACATTTGAAATGTCCAGAAAAGGTGAATACATAGAGCAAGTAGATCAGTGGTTGCTGAGCATTCTGGAGGGTAGGAGTGGAGTGGAGTGTATCCATCAGGGTTCACCTAGGGAAGCAGAACATGTAGGAGATAGATACTGAAAAGTTTCCTGCGAGGAACTGGCTTAGGGGATTGTCGGAGTTAGCTAGACAAGTCCCAAATCCATAGGGTGAGTCATCAGGAAGGGCATGGTGGGACTCGGGCATGAGCTGGAGCCACAGTCCACACGTGGAATTTCTTAGGGGAAGCCTCAGTTCTGCTCTCACCCCTTTCAACGAATTGGACCGAGCCCACTTCGATCAAAGTCAGCTGATTATGGACTTGAATCAGATCTACGAAATATCTTCGCAGCAGAACCAAGTTGATACATAACACCGGCCGTCGGGGGGCCGAGCCTGGAGGGAGTGTGACTGCTAATGGTTTTCTCCTTGGGCTGATGAAAATGTTCTAAACTTGTGATGGTTGCACAGCTCTGTGAATATAGGGAAAACAATTGAATTACATGCTTTAAATGGGTGAATTGGTTTGTGAATTATATCTCAGTGAGGATGTTAGTATAACAAATAAGGTATAAATACTGTATGTGTACTGGAACATCCATGTTCGTAGCAGCCAGGAAGTAGAAGCAACCCAAACGTCCATTGACAGATGAAAGGATAAACTAAATGTGAGATCTCCATACAGTGGATTACTCAGCTTGAGAAAGGAAGGAAACCCAAAACAAACAAAACTTAAAAAAAAAAAAAAAAAGGAAACCCATCACACGCTGAGACGTGGATGAACCCCTTGAGGACATTATGCTCAGGGAAATAAGCCAGTCACGAAAAGACAAGTGCTGTGTGCTTCCATGGATACCAGGTTATGTAAAGTAGTCAAATTCATCGAAATAGAAAGCATGGTTGGCAGGAGCTGGAGGGAAGGGAGTTCTTGTTTCATGGGTATAGTTTCAGATTTGCAAAATGAAAAATTCCTGGAGATCTCTTGCATGGCAATGTAAATATATTTAACACTACTGAACTGTACAGTTGGAAATGGTTAAGAGGGTAAATTTTACATGTTATTTGTCATAATTTAAAAATTGGGGAAAAAAAAGACTTTGTGTCCTGTGTTGCAGAGCAGCACCCATTACCTCAACTCTGTCTGCCCTGACGTCCTGTTCTGTCCCATACAGGGCTGTATGGTCTCTGCAAAGATGAGGGAATTTCTCAAAATGCCTTTAAAATATACTTAGGGAGTTCACGTGATATTGGCACAGTTGTTTCTCTTTGTGGCTTATTTTAAGTTTATTTTGAGAGAGAGAGAGAGAGAGAGATGAGGGCAGAGAGAGAATCCCAACCAGGCTTCACACTGTCAGGGTGGAGCCCGACGCGGGGCTCGAACCCACGAACCCGTGAGATCATGACCTGAGCCAAAGTCAAGAGTCGGATGCTCAACTGACCAAGCCACCCATGTGCCCCTCTTTGTGGCTGATTTTAATCTCATTAACCTAGTTCTAGGAAGCTGATGATATTTAGAGATGGTGAGTTTAGAGGATAAAAATTTGAGGTAGAACTGTTCACATGTATTTTTTCTCATTAACTGCAACAACTAAAAGCAACTGAAAATCAGGTCTTGAATGATAGGAATGTGGCTGCCCGGCTTTTGTCTAAGTTTGGTGCACAGCAGGGTGATCTTCAGGGAAGTGGAGTGGTGCCCACCCAACTGAATTCTGGGGCTGTCTGGCCTGTTCAGGCTGTGAGTGGGGAAGCGAGCAGCCAACGGCCCAAGTGTTGGACCGGAAAGCATCCTCACTTCTTGGTTTATCTCTTTCCCCTCTGAGATATACTGCCTCTTGTTGCAGTTGACAGACTCCCCAGCGGGAGGGACAGCTGGAACTGGCAAAGGCAGGCAGCCTGGGGGCCTTGTTGCTTCTGCCAGGAAGGCCCAGGCCTTAGCCCAGAGGTTCTCAAATCAGGCGGTTCTGCCCCCAGGCAACACTTAGCGATGAAGTCTGGAGGCATTTTTGGTTGTCTCAACTTGGGAGCATGAGCGCTGGAGGCATCTTCTGGGGAGAGGCCAGTAATGCTGCTAAACTTCCTCCAAAGCACAGAACAGCCCCCCCCACCCCCCCTACCCCCACACACAGAATGATCCAGTAGTGCTGGAGGCAAGCAACCTTGGACCTTTGCAAGACTAGCCGTCACCCGGGTCTCGATGGAAATCCATCTTTGCTCGGGTGGGTTTTGATCTGCCAGCGTAGTTTTCTTTTGTTTGTTACATTCTCACTATATTATGTTTTGTTTGTCTGTCTTTTGTCTGCACCATCTCCCCCCCCCCCCCCCCCCCGCCCAGCAGGTGCAATATACTAATGACTAATACAAATTCCAGAAGTCTGCAAAGATTAGAGACCTCCTTCCTCCTCACTGCTCTGGCCCGAGAGTCTCACATAAGTTGTGGGTCCTAGTGAGATGCAGCCAGTATTTATTTCATCAAAGACTGAAAAGGATTTAATTTGCTCTAGTAACTGGGCCTCCTCCCTGCCCCCCAGGGCTTGCCAACTCCTCTTTCTGTCTTTGTCCTGAAGTCTCTGACCCCTTCCTGCCTCCCCAACTCCTCCTACTGTGGTGGGAACAGGCAAGGAGTGAAACTCCTGGGGCTGGCCCCTGGGAAAAGCAGACCTGCAGGGCTCAGGGAAAGTCCCTGGAACCTTTGGCATCGGAGGAGTGGGTAGAGAGGAGGGACTTCTGGAAACTTAAAAAGCTGAATGGGGAAGGGCAGGCGGGGCGGGGCGGGGGTGGGGGGTGTCGGGTGTCCCAGCGTACCTGGCCATTCACCATTTTTAGTGGAAAAGAAAGGAAGTGTATTGAATGCCTTCTAGGTGCAGGGCATAGTAATCTTATTTAATCCTTTTAATAATTCTGATATGAGGACACTCAAGTCCCGCACAATCAAATAACATTTTAGGCCACACAACTAGGAAGTGGCCGAGTTGAGATTTAAATCAAAGGTGCGATTCCAAAGGCCAAGCTTCTTGTTGAGTCTTTTGGTGAGACCAGATAAGAAGAGTCCTGTCCTTGGGCACCTGGGTGGCTCGGTCAGTTGAGCGTCCGACTTCGGCTCAGGTCATAATCTCGCGGTTTGTGGGTTCAAGCCCCACGTCAGGCTCTGTGTTGACAGCTTAGAGCCTGGAGCCCGCTTCGGATTCTCTGTCTTCTCTCTGTCTGTCCTCCCCTCTCATGCTGTCTCTGTCTGTCTCAAAAATAAATAAACATTAAAAAAATATATTAAAAAAAAAAGAGTCCTGCCCTCGAGAGGGCTTCCAATCTGGTGGAGGGGCAGACAGGCCCACAAATTAGTATACGGAAGTTGTATTAGGTATGGCCTCTTTGTCACTTCCCTGTAATCAAGTTAATTGCTCAAACACTTACATATCCAAATTAGTAGGCAATCCAGTACTGTGTGCTCCTGTCCCTGTCTTTCTTCCCCTCCTCATCGTTGTTTTCAAGAAGCCCAAGTGTTTGAACCCCAGGGCTTTAGGTCTGAATTGATCAGTTCTGAGTGAAAGATAGCTGTGTGGTTCTTATCACCTGATCACTACAGAGATTCGTCATTGCCAGCGCTGGAGTGGTTACCAAGGTTACCACTCTTTACACTCCTATAGCAGCTGTTTATACTCCCGGACCCAGCCATCGTCCCAGAGGGAGTCCCCACGCGCCAAGGCGGCTCCGGCGTCAGGCATGTACTGCCAAGCCTGCTGTGATCAAATAGGGCCACGGCAGTATTTCTGGTCCCACGTGTTCTTGTGGAACCTCCATCCCTCCGCCAAAAGGTGGGGTCTAATTCTCCTCCCTTTGAATGTGGGCTGCCCTCTCAGTGACTTCCTCCTGTCGAAGTGGATGCAGTAGAGGCAAGGCTGCTTGACTTGTGAGGTCAGGTCGTAAAATGTGATGTGGCTTCCTTCCACCTGGTTGCCCTGCTGCGCTCTGGCCCTGAGGACCCAGTCACCCTGCTGCGAGGAAGCCCAGGTTGTCCGGAGAGGCCACATGTAGGTGTTCCTCTGACAGTTCCAGCTGCGGCCTGGGCAAGCGGCCAGCATCAAATGTCAGACGTGACCGAGCCAGCCTTCGGGTCTCCCGAGTCACACGATGACCTGTCCCTGTTGTGCCATGCCGGAAGTGACGATTCACTGAATCCACGAGCGTAATAAATGCTTTTTTTTTTTTTTTTTATGCCACCGACTTTTGGGATCGTTCGTTGTGGAGCCGTCACAACTGGAATACCCGCACCTGTGAGGTTTTCGCCCTGCCGTTGAGGTCACCAGCCCAGATACCTCTGTCTTCATTGCTTTTAAAGGCTTTGTCAAAGGTCAACCTTTGTCGGGGCACCTGGTGGCTCAGTCAGTTGAGCGTCTGACTTTGGCTCGGGTCATGATCTCACTGTTTGTGGGTTTGAGCCCCCATCGGGCTCGCTGCTGTCAGCACGGAGCCTGCTTCAGATCCTCTGTCCCCCTCGTTCCCTGCCCCTCCCCTGCTTGTGCACACTCTGTCTCTCAAAAATAAATATAATCGCTTTTTAAAAATGGTCAACCTTTGTGTCATTCTGACACCTCCTGGAGAGAATTCATTTGCATCACCTATTTTGACATAAGATTCAGCATGTTATGTGAAAGCTACTCGTGTCTGCATCCTGGGTCAGCTCTGAGCTGTCTTGGAGAACAGGCCCATGTGTTCTCTGTCTTCAGTGGCACCTGATGTGTGGCAGGGCTAACAGTTCCTTATGTAATCCCTGCACGAACCAGAGACTAAAAATTCAGACCCGTTGTACAATATCAGATGTATTTAGTAGTTCTGTTTATGTGTGTGTGTGTGTATTTAAAAAAAACAATTCTTAGAGGCTCTTGGGTGGCTCAGTCTGTTGAGTGTCCAACTCTTGATTTCAGGTCAGGTCATGATCTCACGGTTCATGAGATCAAGCCCCGTGTTGGACTCTGTGCCAACAGCTTGGAGCCTGCTTGGGATTCTCTGTCTCCTTCTCTCTGCACCCCCCCCCCCAACTCTCTCTCAAAATAAATAAACGTTTACAAAAAACCCAATTCCTATATATATCCATACAATGGAACGTTATTCAGCCTTATAAAGGAATCAAGTTCTGACGCAGGCTACAACACGGATGAACCCTGAAGATATTATGCCATGTGAAAAATAAGCCAGACACAAAAGGACAAATACTATAGGAGTCTACATATATGAGGCAGAGTAGTCAAATGGTCAGATTCATAGAAAGCAGAAAGTAGAGAGGTGGTTGCCAGGGGCCAGCAGGGAGGAGAGGAGGGGTTAGTGTTTAATGAGGATTGAGTTTCAGTTTGGGAAGATGAAAAGAGCTGTGGGTGGTTGATGGTGATGGTTGCACAACAGTGTGAATGTATTTAATGACCGTGAACCATATGGTTAAAATGGTAAATTTTATGGTCTGTAAACTTTACCACGTTGGGAAAAAAAGATTTCTGTATAACCTGTTATTTTTGAATATCACCAAGACTACATGGGACCCATTACACAAACTCAGCCCTGGGAGAAGCGATAGAGATGCTTTCTAGACAATTTCATCTCTTCCTCAAAAAACTTCTGTGCGAGAGCTACATAGGAAAAGAGGTCAAGTGCACGCATTGTGAGCCACTTCCCTTTCCTATCATGTGCCATTGAGAGCCTTTGCGTTGAAAGTTCAGCCCGTGATCCTCCCCACATGCTTCCCAGTCCTGTGGCTTCGGCTCTGTCATCAGACTCCAACGTGGCAGAGATGTGTGTGGCACATCTCGGCCACACGCTCCTTATGGTGCCCGTGGACTCAGCAACACCAATTCTCAAATAGAGCCCCCCAGGTATACGGCCCCTTGGCCTGAGGGAAAGAGCGCTGAGCCAGAAGCTAGAAGGCCTGGATCATTCATGTCCCAGGTCTGTGCCTCACTGCCTGTGTGGCCTGGACAAGTTGTTTTACCACCCTGTTCCACTCTTACTGCCCCCCACCTGTCACAAATACTTCCTGAATTACATCCTCATACAATGTGTGCTCGCCTACTCTTCTCTGATTAAGACCATTAGTCGGTCACTCTCTTACTGTCAGTTTAATCAGATTGTGAGGGGGCACTGGATAATTTTGCTGTGTGAAGAAGGCAGGCGTAGAAAGGGTCAGGAGTGAGGGAGGTAGATAGGCCAAGGGGAGTCTTTGGTGAGTGCCACAGCAGTGTGCTGGCTTTTAGGGGCAGGGGAGAGAAGTCGGGAGCTGGGAGATTGCGCCAGGAGATTGCCAGGCAAGTTAAACCACCTTTGCAGTTTTATAGGGATATATCATAAAAACAACCTAAGCTGGGATGCCTTTATGAGGTAGAAGACTGGTACCCTCCCTAGACCGAGTGTGATGTCTTGAGGAGAAGAAGGGGAGAGGGGATGTATATTTCTGAGACCTTTCTCTAATTCTGTATTTTCTGACAGCTGTGTCGGTTAGGATTGGGTTCAGCTGCGAGTAATAGAGACCTTAAAACTAAGGGCTAAAAATACACAAGTTTATTTCTCAAATAAAAGAAGTTTAGAAGGTTGTAGTCCAGGGCTGGTTTGAACGCTCCATGGTCATAAGGGACCCAGGCTCCCTCCGTGCTCTCTACTTTGCCATCCCTAGGATATGGTCATCATCCTTATAGTCTAATATGGCTGCTGGAACTCCAGCCATCACATCATACTCCCAAGCCGCAGAATGGAAGAAAAGAAGAAAGAACACACATGCCACCACCCTTTCAAGACTTCCCAGAACTTCCACCCATTACTTAAGCTTACTTGTGGACTGTTACTTAACCTTGCTACAGTGGAGTCTGACAAATGTAGTTTTTTAGCTTGGAAACAATATACCAGCTGAGAAACTGGGATTCTTTTAATTTGAGAGAGAATTGGAGAACAGACATTTGGTAGGCAGTTAGGCCTATCGTGGTCATTAGGAAATCCAGTTCACTGAACCACATGTTCCTTTAGCATTTATTAAGGGGTTGTAAATGTAAGAACCACTTTAACCTTAAAACTTGAGGCTCCTTTTCGTTTGCAACTACGTGGATGGAACTAGAACCACTTTAACCTTAAAACTTGAGGCTCCTTTTCATTTGCAACTACGTGGATGGAACTAGAGGGTATTTTGCTAAGTGAAATTAGCCAGTCGGAGAAAGACAAATATCACATGACTTCACTCACATGAAGACTTTAAGAGACAAAACAGATGAACATAAGGGAAGGGAAACAAAAATAATATAAAAACAGGGAGGGGGACAAAACAGAAGAGACTCATAAATATGGAACAAACTGAGGGTTGCTGGAGGGGGTGTGGGAGGGGGGATGGGCTCAATGGGTAAGGGGCATTAAGGAATCTACTCCTGAAATCATTGTTGCACCATATGCTAACTAATTTGGATGTAAATTAAAAAAAAAACTTTAAGCTCCTTTTGATGTGTTGTGTTTAAAGATACTAAAGGTGTGCTATTCATTCAACAACATTTGCCAGTAAATGGCAAGCATAGCCCCGGAGATGAAAAGATGAGTAAGGCACAGCTTTTGAACCCGTCCTCCCTTTATCACTACTGCTCCCGCTGTATACATTTGGGCTGTTTTGGGGCGCCTGGGTGGCTCAGTCGGTTAAGCGGCCGACTTCGGCTCAGGTCATGATCTCGCGGTCCATGAGTTCGAGCCCCGCGTCGGGCTCTGTGCTGACAGCTCAGAGCCTGGAGCCTGTTTCGGATTCTGTGTCTCCCTCTCTCTGACCCTCCCCCATTCATGCTCTGTCTCTCTCTCTGTCTCAAAAATAAACAAATGTTAAAAAAAATCATTTAGATTTGGGCTGTTTTGCCTGGCTCTGCACACCCATGTTCTGAAAACAGCCGTGACTCCCTGCAGATGGGGAGGTCTCGGTCATACCTCGCGGGGGAAGCAAGCTGGTCATGACATTTTAGGCAACACTGAGATCCCAGAAAATAGGGAATGCAGTGTGAACATCTATTGTTTCAAACTGAAGAGAGCTGTTTCCCTTGAAGGGAAACAGTTAGATTTAGCACTAAGAATAGAGCAAGAGAAACATGGGCCCAGTGCCTTAAGCTGAGAAATGAATTTCGTTAGAGTCACATTTATTGTCTATTGTCTCCATTGGTCGTTCTGGTTGGGCTGAGATCTGATTTCCACCTCAGTTCTCACAGTCAGTGCTATTACTTCCCTTTGTGTGACTTTTGGGAAAAACTTCAATATGAATCAGATTGTGTTGTTAGTTCCCACCAAAGAGAGACTTTTTTTTTTTTAAGGCAGGGAGAATAGACTCAGACTTAGATCAAAATACTTACATCACAATGGAATGTCTTTTAGCAGTACTGTTGAGTCCTCTGCCTTTCATTGTTTCAGAGGCTGCAGCTGAGTGAGTGTTCCTGTCCTAATTTAGAACAGAGCGCACCTGCTGCTTAAACCCTGAACTTCCTTAAGCTCAGCTTTCCTTTTATAGTTTTTTGTTTTTATGTTTTTTTTCATGATATTTACAAACCTGAGATTTATTATCGGATGCTTCCTGGTCAAGGGAACGCAGAAAACTCTCCAACTTAAAGGGAACATTGAATTTCTGGATTCCCAGCCTTTCTCATTCTTCCAGGCTAACTATGGATCTTCAGGCTTCCCAGAGGTTCCACGAGCGATCAGTCTTCCAAAATGTTCTTCCTTTAAGTTGCCAGGATTCTATTTTTGATATTTGAAACCAAGATTTTTTTTAAATGTGTGGTAAAAAAAAACCCCCACGAAATGTAAATTTACCATCTTAACCATTTTTAAGTGTACATTTCAGTAGGATTAAATATATTCACGTTGTGAAAAAGATCTCCAGAACTTTTTCGTCTTGTAAAACCGAAACTGAAACCCAGTAAATGACAACTCCCCATTCTCTCCTCTCCCCAGCCCCTGCTACCACCCTTCTACTTTCTGTTTCTATGGATCTATTTTAGATACGTCACATAAATGAAATCATACGGTATTTTTTTCTTTTTGCAACTGGCTTATTTCACTTAGCATAATGCGGTTTATCCATGTTTTGGTATATGACAGGATGTCTTTTTTTTTTTTTTAAGTAGGCTCCACCCCCTACGTGGGGCTTGAACTCACAACCCTGAGATCAAGAGTCGCATGCTGTACCAACTGAGACAGCCAGCTGCCCAGGATGTCCTTCATTTGTTAAGGCTGAATAATATTCCATTGTATATATCTACTACATTTTGTTGTGCATTCATCCATCACTCGACACTTGGGTTGCTTCCCTGTGTTGGTTACTATGAATAACGCTTCAGTGAACATAGGCGTGCACACATCTCTTCAAGATCCTGCTTTGAGTTCTTTTGGATAAATACCCAGAAGTGGGATTGCTGGATCATGTGGTAGTTCTACTTTTTTTTTTTTTTTTTTTTTTGAGAAACCTCCATACTGTTTTCCTCTTTCGGTTTTAACCCGGAGGTATGGATATGTTAATCTCTTCGCAGGTTCAGAAATGTACATCAGGGAAACAGCAATGTTATTGTCAGCCACTTGAGAAAAAAAGAGTGGAGCCAAATTTATATCAAATCGAAATTATCAAAATGAAGTTACAGCAAAGTCACAGCAGTGAGCCTTTCATTTTGAAATCTCTGGAGTGCCTTCATTTTCAAGCTGATTTTCACTTCTTTATACTTTTTTCGGCCTTGTCTCATTAAACCTCATTCTCCATTACTCGGATGAATTCTCAGCAGAGTTAGCGATCACTTTTCTCCCCTAGTTCTCTTGCAGTGTTAGGTAAAACAAAACTGGACAGAAAGCCAAGCCCTTGCATGTGCACCACTACATAAATATTTTTATGGCTAAGGTTATGTGCACATTTGGTCAGAGGTGCTAGCCATAAATTTGATGTTCAGCGCTGCTGTGCTACACACAGCCACCAATTTACTCTGTTGTTGAAACACGGACACACGCAGGCGAAGGAGATAAAGAGGATAAACTTCTAGTTACAAAAAAGTCATGAGGATGAAAAGTACAGCAAAGGAATATAGCCAATAATATTGTAATAACTTTGGTGACGGACGGCAATTACACTTATGGTGCGCATTTCATAATGTATAGGATTGTGGAATCACTATGTTGTACACCTGCAACTAATATAATAGTGTATGTCAACTGTACTTCAACTAAAACGTACTCTAAGAGGGTCTCATATCATATCAAAAAGTCTCAGTTTGAACATATTTGTTGGTCCAAACTCAGCCTGAGTGGTGGAGTTGAGCAAACCCAGTGCGACAGCTGGTAAGCATGCAAGTCTTCCTGTATACCTGTTTTTCCCCCCAAACATCTGAAATAATAGGAAGGTTAAGAGGTGCTGTTTGAAGCCCAGATTTCTTGTACTAGAAACACTCTGAGGACACTTCCTGGAGTGGAGGGTGCTAAGCTAAAGGGTATGGAATCAAGACTGTGGATTCTGCCTACCTCCAGAAATTTCCTTCCTTCTCTGGGCAGCTGCCTTGCTTCCTAAGAAGCCCTGAGACAGTGGTTCTTCTTGCCCTTAACCACACATCTGAATCACCTGGGGCAATTTAAAATTTTTGGGTATTCGCACCAGTGATTTTAGATGCTGGGCTGGGGGCGGGTGTGGAGTGGGGGGTGGGACCCAAGCAACAGTATGTTTTGAAAGCTCCCCAAGGCTGAGAACCCTTGTGCCAAAGAGAAAGAACAGATTGCTACTGCTTTCTCCCCAGCAGCGTGATTTGTAAATTTGCCATTTTTGTTAACGAACAGCACACAAACTTATTTCAAAGTTGAAGTGCCACGTAATCGGAGACATTTATGGTCTCAAATATAATAGCAGGGTCCCTCAAGGAATGTTCTCTGTACAAGAAGTAACAAATGGATGAAACGTATACGTGCCCAATCAGTATGTCCCCAAACTAATTTCCATTACAAAACCATTTTTCCATCTTATGAGCATTTGCCCGAACTATGGAGTATGTGTTATTTCTCCCATTTGTGTGGAACTTCGCACTTTTCAAGGAGCTCCAGCTCTGTTGTGTTTGGGGGGTCCACTTGGAGGGTCCCACACATGGTGCTGCTTGTGATTCTAGTGAGTACTGAATGGGTGTGACTCACTGGATTTTTTACCCTTTTAATTCTTTTTCACAGCCGGCCTCCTGGTCTCTTACCTTTGATGTTAACTGGATAAACTGTGGTTCGTTTCCTGTTATTTGCAAGTTTGGGAATTAAACACACAAATGAAATCAAAGCAGATGAAAGGCCCAGATCAGCTATCTTGTTAAGGGTCACAGCTGTGGTTCTCGAAGGTCCCGGGCCAACAACTAGCTAGTCCTCCCTCCCTCCATTCGCCAAACAGAGGCCTCTCCTGCGGGGGCAGAGTTATTAAGGTTGGCCAGAGGCTCTCTGAAAAACATGTGTTATCTGAGTGAATGGTTAGTTTTTTCTATGCTGAATCACATATTTTGTTGCTTGGGAAATGTATCTGACAAAACTTAAAATAGATGATTTGTCCCAGTTTACTCAGCTTGTAAGGCCTTGTCCTTGAACGTCCCGTACCCCCCGGAGATGCTGGGAATAATAATGTGGTGCAAGTTCGCCTATTGGTTGGTGGGAGGGGGTGAAGAGGAGGCATTATGGGCAGCACATTTTCCTTCTTTCTTTCTTTTTTTGTTTTTTTTAAAGTAGGCTCCACACCCAGCGTGGAGCCCAACGCGGAGCTTGAACTCATGACCCTGAGATCAAGACCTGAGCGGAGATCAATAGTCAGACACTTAACCAACTGAGCCACCCAGGTGCCCCAAAGGCAGTACTTTTTTCAGAATTTGGAGTACGAGGTACTTGTGTTCATTGCAGTTTATAACTCAGAGCTTCAAAATTGCAAGGTCATGAACATCTACCCCACAAGTTGCTTGTGCAGATTAAATGATATTAGTTATGCATAGTAAATGTTTCTTACGCAGCCACTTGATGCGATCACTTGTTAGAAAACCATTCTGGTTTTAGTATATTTTCTGTCACAAGAAAAGAATTGAATTTAAGGAGTCTTACCTGTCACTCTACTACATGCCAGGCTCCTGTTGCTGCACACAGGAGGCAGAAGAAAACAATAACCTGACGCCTACAGAGCCTTTTAGGATCTACCTAGGTGGTGAGAAGAGCCACCCCCACATGATACATTCGACAATATGAGGCAGGGTCGCCTGGGTGGCTCAGTCGGTTGAGCGTCCAACTCTTGACTGTGGCTCAAGTCATGATCTCACGGTTCATGAGATAGAGCCCTGCTTTGGGCTCTGGGCTGACAGCATGGAGCTCGCTTGGGAGTCTCTCTGCCCTTCTCTCGGCCCCTCCCCTGCTCGTGCTTTCTCTCTCTCAAAAGAAATAAACTTAAAAAAAAAAATAAAAAAATAATGTGAGGCAGTCTGTAAGCGTGGGCTGTGGTTCATTCCCCTGGGCTAGGGTGGAGCTTGAGCCAGGAGTTCAAGGACAGAGACGGAGGAGGAATTCCAGGAAGGAGGAACAGCTCAAACCGCTATTAGCTCAGCAATTGGCTGTGATTCCCACGGGCCTTGGCTGCATACAGCAGGTGCTCCCTCCAGGCAAGGAAGATGGCAGCTAACAGCCCTAGGCTCCAGCCTCCAGGTTGGGAACTCCTTGGAAACAGTGGGGGCTTTGAAGCCTGAGTGTACCCAGCCCCAAGTCAGTTCCTGGCAGGAGGTTACCCGGCCAGGTCCCATGACCGAAAACCTTAACCTGGACACCAGGGCCAAGAAGATGGGGTGGGGAGTTCTGCAAAGGAACCAGAAAAGGGAAATGGCGAGTGCACTGGGCAAAGACTGTGACCATCACAGACCACGGTGTTTGGAATTCTGATATTTTGCTTTCTAGACAGAAAACCAAAAATCTGAATTGTTCCATAAAAACACCAGAAACCAAACAACTCTGTAGGTAGTCCCCCTCCGCTGTCTACAAGGTGCCACATTAAGGTCGCTGTCATACTGAGCCCTATAGGAAATGTTCACTGTGTTGCTTCCCTCTCCTCCCTGGCACTCGGCACATTTTCTCTACAGTTTCTCACAAGTCCCTTTTTCCTTGCTCTTTCCCAGCTTGCAAACCCATGTGATGCTTTTTTTTAATGTTAATTTATTTATTTTGAGAGGGAGATAGAGAAGGGGAGGGGTAGAGGGATAGAATCCCAAGCAGGCTCCAGCTGTAAGCACAAAGCGGGACATGGGGCTCGAACTTACAAAACGTGAGATCATGTCCTGAGCCGAAATCAACAGTCTGACACTTCACCAACTGAGCCACCCAGGCGCCCCATGTGATGCTATTTTGAAATGTTTTCTCTTCCTCCTTGTCTTATTTATCCTGTAGATTTTCACCGTGTCCTCTTTTGGACTCTTACTAAAACAAAACACTAATAATGAAGAACTTTCTTAAAAGCTTTTAGGATGTTGTATGCAACATATACTGGCCCAAGAGCCACCCCAGACTTCACTCTGAGAGTCCAGGTGGGAGTGTATAGATGATGATGATGTGATTCTAAATTTTTTAAAAAAGAAAGAAGTTAGGCACAAACTCAACAGCGTCAGCCAGAATAGCTTCAGAAGTAGATCTTCCATATATAAATACTCATATTGAAAGGTAATTTTTTAAAATCACAATAATGTCCTTCTAAGCCTTTAAATAAATCTGAGAACACTCTTGCTATCCTATCATTTCCAAATATACATAAATGTGTTTTATATTTTTCTTTGTTTATTTTCAGTACTCAAATTGTAAAGGCAAAGATTTATCTGAGTTCTGAAGATACTGTTTCCTTAACAGGAAATGAAACTGCCAGTGTTTTACAAAGCAGACAAAGTACCTAATTTGATGAAGAAATCATGCTGACGCACCAGAAGAAAATAGTCTTAAGCGTAATCAACTGAACATTTGTGTGTGTTTCTAAAATTAAGTTGCCTTTTAAAAGAAATCACATTGCTTTATAAACAAAATCATGTATTGGTGTGATCCACAGCTTAAAATGTATTTTAAGAACTTCTGACTTACATGCTGATTAGAAAACACAAAAGTCACAACCATTTAACATTTGGGGACAAGGTGAACGGTGTTGGAAATGGAGAGAGAAGTCATTGGAAAATCTTAAGAACAGAGCAGTGTCAGGCCATACATACTGTTTTTTATTTTGAGAGTTTGCATTTTTTGGTGACCTGTTTATATTTTTGCTTTCACCCAGTTAGAAAGTTGCACAGGTGGCACCTTGTAGCTCAGTCGATTAAGCCTCTAATTTGATTTCAGCTCAGGTCATGATCTCATGGTTCATGACTTCGAGCCCCACATCTGGCTCTGCACTGACAGTGAGGAGTCTGCTTGGGATTCTTTCTCTCCCTCTCTCTCTCTGCCCCTACCCGACTTGTGCTGTCTCTCTCTCTCTCAAAATGAATGAACTTTAAAAAAAAAAAAAAGGAAAGAAAGTTGCACAGCTTTACCCAGGGACAAAGGTTTGTTTTGTTTAAATAACTATTTTATTAGCTGATTTTTTTTAATTAATTTTTTTAATGTTTATTTATTTTTGAGAGAGAGAGCATGCGAGCAGCGGAGGGACAGAGAGAGAGAGGGAGACACAGAATCAGAAGCCGGCTCCAGGCTCTGAGCTGCCAGCACAGAGCCCTATCCAGAGCTTGAACCCACAAGCTGTGAGATCATGACCTGAGCCAAAGTCAGATGCTTAACCGACTGAGCCACCCAGGTGCCCCTATTAGCTGATTTTTTAGTTTACCTTACAGTCTTTCAAATTACTTTAAAAATTATAGCTTGTAATTCTTGCAATATATGCTTTGTCACTCTGCTCATCTTACAACCATGACTCTTCTACAAGAGTAACTGGAGAGCAAAATGCTAGAATTTCCAGCCTCCTAGGCGGCTGAAGTTTACCATGTGACACATCCCGGCAAACGAAGAGTAGGTGGAAGTGCTCAGCGATGGTTTTCTTCAGAATTAAAAGAAGAAGAAGAAGAAGAAGAAGAAGAAGAAGAAGAAGAAGAAGAAGAAGAAGAAGAGGAGGAGGAGGAGGAGGAGGAGGAGGAGGAGGAGGAGGAGGAGGAGGAGGAGGAAGAAGAAGGCCAAGCTATAGGAGGACAGGCTGGGTATTTTACCCTCTGCCTTCTCCTTTTCCCTGTGTACAAAGTGGACACATTGCTTGGAGGTTCTGGAAATGACATTTGAGCTGACTGCCGAGGAAGAGGAAAAGTTCATTAGGCAAAGGAAAACCCAGATCTTCAAAGACGGATGGTCCCCTGCCTAGAAATTATATTTAATAAAGAATGATTGAAGGCCTGAATATCTGATGCATCTGTCTTGGAATCATCAAAAGCCTACTCCAGTGGGCAGGATTAAGGCTACCATTGGGCAAGTACAATAACAAAGAGACAGCTTTGGACCCCAGGCTAGCTGAAATTTTTCACAAATGGAGCTTTCCAGCAATCCTTTGAGCTACCGTGTAGGTCATTTCCCTATTATCACATATATTCAAGTAGATGCTGACGGATAGCCACCGAGGAACGGTAGAAATGGGAGTCCTGCGTTAATGCAGTGATGCTACTATTTCAGTTTTGTTCAAGCATTTCTGCCCTTGCATGCCCTAAATAATTTTTGAACAACTATGTATCGCCTCACATATTTGGTCTTTTAAAAATTTAATTTTTAAACTTTCCCTTGCAGATTTCAAATTGACATCTTATGTTTGTAAGCACATAGATTAAACAATTGCAAACAATATGATTTCTGATATAGTATACATTACACACATACTTTAAATCTATTTTTATTGTTTGACGATCTTGGCACAGCTTATTTAGCTCATTCAAGTAATGGAAAGTGACGCTCTGTTAACCTCATGGCAAAGCCAATCCTCACTGTCAAACTTATTAGGGAAACTAACTTTTAAAGAATTGTGCAAAATGTTAGCCCTCTCCCTGCTCACCAAGGAATGATGGCCCTGTAACTGACCAGATTCTTGCCTTTGTGCAGCTTGTGCTCTAATAGAGGAGACAGATCTTAAAGGGTTGCACAAACACAACTGGGAAGAGTGCAAGTAAGGAGTTGTTAGAGGAATGTATAATAAGAGGTGGGTGTGTGGTCTGGGAGGGCTTCCCTGAGGCAGTGACATTTTAAGCCTAGAGTTGAGGAGGAATAGGAGTTAATTAGGTGAAAGGGAATGCAAATCTTCAAAGAAAATCTCACTTCATTTTTTCACTTGAAATAAACATGAAATGGGGCACCTGTGTGGCTCAGTTGCTTGAGTTCTGACTTCGTCTCAGGTCATGATCTCGAGGTTTGTGGGTATGAGCCCCGTGTCGGACTCTGTGCTGACAGCTCAGAGCCTGGAGCCTGTTTCAGATTCTGTGTCTCCCCCTCTCACTTCCCCTCCCATGCTCATGCTCTGTGTCTCTCTGTCTCTCAACGATAAATGAACATTAAAAAAACATTTAAAAAGAGAAATAAACATGAAATATTATCTCACTTCTAATGATTAGATAAAGCATTTTGTCACCTGGATAAAATAAGTTGCAATTCCTATAAATTTTTTTTTTAGATCTTGAGAAAATTGTCCTAAATCTGGTCTGGGATAGAACTTTTATGTCTTTTATGTCTGATGTAATCTGCAGTCTCTTCTGGGTGGTAATTAACAATCCTGATAAAATCCTTGGGCAATCTCTTTATGGAATGTGTGGTTACCCACTAGCTGAGTGACTTCTGATGCTCTTTAACCAGTAGTTTCTGTATTGCACAGTGACATCTCTACCAAGAGAGAATCTTTGAATTGGCTTGCTTAGGGGACTGTTTGTGGAGTTTGAAAGAAAACTTGTTTTGTGCCCCTAAGCAATCTGAGAATCTGGTGAAGGGGAGCAGACTATGTCACTCCAAAATATGTCTCTTTGACATAAAGATTATCTTGAGCTGGTTATTTTTTAAGAAACATCAGACACAGGAGAAGCTCTGAAAACTGACTAGAAATTAACCTTTTGTAAGAGACATTTACATGTATAAGAGAAATCTCCATTTGTAAGAGCGTGTCTCTCTCTCTCTCTCTCTCTCTCTCTCTCTCTCTCTCTCTCTCCCATGAAGTGAAGGATGACTATAAATCTCTAGGAACTCTAATCAATGGGAAAGGCAGGGAGAAACCTGCCTAACAACTATGCCTTTGTTTCCAGGCTTGGCCTGATAGTCTCCCACAACTGCCCTCCCCCAGCATTTTCTTTTGTCTTTAGCTGGAGATGGTGTTTAAGGTGGTCATTTCGGGGAGTTACTCATTTATCTTGGGCTTTCCCATGTACACAGGAGGTAAACATGTTATTAAAAATGTTTGTTTTTCTCCTGTTAATCTTTTATTCCAGGGAGTCTCAGCCAAGAACCTAGAAGGATAGAATGAAAATTACTTTTCCTCCCCCACACTGGCATTACTCTTAAGGAGCTCTTCCCTTTGGAGCTATACATTGCTGAATTATTCTTTGCTTTGGTGCCCAGAGGTTTTTAGACTTAATTTTTTTTTAATTTTTTTTTAACGTTTATTTATTTTTGAGACAGAGAGAGAGACAGAGATGAACGGGGGAGGGTCAGAGAGAGGGAGACACAGAATCTGAAACAGGCTCGGGGCTCTGAGCTGTCAGCACAGAGCCCGACTCGGGGCTTGAACTCACTGACCGCGAGATCATGACCTGAGCCGAAGTCGGCCGCTTAACCGACTGAACCACCCAGGCGCCCCGGATTTTAGACTTTAAGGTAGCACACTGTGCTAGGATACAAGGTGGATGAGGGATACACCTTTTTTTTTTTTTTTTTTTTTTTTTTTTGTCAAGTGGGAGAAGGGCAATTATGGAACTGGAGATAGGCAAGGGGAGCCAAGACTGATCTCTTCACCTCAGGTGCATTGTCAGGAGATTATTTCCAGAAAGAGTATATGGAATTTGAGGTTTGGAAACCAAGTTCCTAAAACTCAGTCTCCTGAAAAATTCTCAAAAACCTCAAGTAGCAAATGTTTCTGTTTGAAGGCCCTGAACTAGATGACTCCTCAGTGCTTGAGGCAGAGGCTTGTGTAAAAGACTATAGGGAGTGATTTATCAGAGATAATGTCAAGAGATTACTCTAAGGGCTCTGGGAAGGAGGCCCCTGGGGCAGCATCCTATGTCTTTTGATGATTTCTAAAGTTCCTCAAAGCCCACTCTTCTCAGTGGCTCTTTGAGGACAGAGTGATTATTATTCAGTGGTTATTGTTGCAGAAAGATCATGTGGTACTTTAGTCTCTGAAATGCAGACCAGAAAGAAACAGAAACTATTCTGAATTTGTCTCTTAGGGGTTGTGATGCCGAGGACTTCAGGCCCGTCGCCAAGAACCCTCTTGGCTTTGCCTGGAAAGAATTCAAGAGCAAGCCATTTAGAGCAAGGGACAAATTATAAAGTATAGAAGTAAGAAAGGGGTTGCCTCACAGACAAAGCAGCAGTCTCTCCTCCCAGATGAGAAAAGGACTACCCTTTGCCTCTACCAAGGGGTTTTATTAATTTTTTTTAAGTTAGCTAACCATGGAGAGACGGGCTTACTCTTTAACTTTGGGTTTATCACTTACAATTGGGTGGTTAGTTTCTCCATTGTCTTAGGGTTGTGGAATTATGCATAGGGAGTAATTTTAAGAATGTCCAGCCTAGGGCACCTGGCTGGCTCAGTCTATAGAGCATGTGACTCTTGATGTTGGGGTTGTGAATTCAAGCCCCATGTTGGGCATGGAGCCTACTTTAAAAAGAAGAAGAAGAAGAAGAAGAAGAAGAAGAAGAAGAAGAAGAAGAAGAAGAAGAAGAAGAAGCAGCAGCAGCAGCATGCCCAGCCTGTGTGCTTTTACTGCCACAAGGAGTGGGGTCTTGTGGTCTTCCATGAGTCGGATCTTGTGAGTCTTTTCATGACCTGCTGACTTTTAGGTTAAGCATCAGCCTAAAACCAAAATGGCCCTACTTTGGTCAACTTGTTTTGTCTCCCTAGCCTCCCATCCCTCCGGCCTCATTTGGAGTATATGAAATCTACGGGTTTAAAAGCTAAATCTCAAATAATTATCATTTGAACCAAAAGATTGTGTATATTTCATTTGAAGAAAGGCATATTCTTACACATTTTTTGTTTTTTTTCTTATCACTTGTAAATGTCGACTTTAAAATTTTCACTTCCTTTTTTGGTCCAGATCCCATGAAGATATCACTTCCTACAAGTCATTACCAGGAAATATCCAGGTTTGAAAATGTACGCTGTGCTTTTTCCCATTCAGTTGTAGTCAGAGTAGTAAACTTCATGAAATTCGAACCTAGGACAATACACCCGGAAAAATACTAGCACAATAACCTGGGTTGCAAAACCTGTTTAGCAAGTTTCAGCTGAAGGTTAATTAAAACCTGCTTGGAAACCTCTTAAAACAGGAACAAGAATGTAAGCCACACACCACCACCACCTGGATTCTTCCCTCAGGATCTTTCTCTTCACCACTTCCCTGGATATCAGTGGGCACGCTTCCCCAGAGTTCCTTCGGGTCTGGAGCAACACCGCAGTGTTGGTGACCACGAGTGTTATGGCGCTGGCATAACCCTTTTCCTCCCGTCCCAGGGGAGGAGCAATAAAACAGCTGCTTGGTACCCCCCCCTCCCCTTTAGCAGTTCTAACAAACAGCATGCGTATGCCACTCCTGAAAGCATTTTAGCTTCTCTGGGAGGTTAAGCAGTGTTGGGTTCTGAGGCTGAAGGGTTGTAAGAATTTCTCCCAGTGTTCCATGTTTTAAGTTGACATGTTTTAAGATGAGGAAGAGTTAAGTGACATTGTTCTGGCTGAGACAGGAGAGGGCACAGAGAAGTCAAAGGCAGAATAGGCAAAGGTAGAAATGCTGTGTGACATGTGACTTGCCTGTAAGAGACTATTGAGCTGGCTGAACATTCTGGAACATTACTTACATATTCTTTCAGAAGTTCCTCGGGGTTACCGCTATTATTTCTTTTGTCCAGGCTTGTTTAGAGTGGTTGTCAGCTAACACCCCGTTGGTGGATAAGCATCTGCGAGATGTGCAGGAAACAAGGCTGGAGTATAATTATAACATAATGCTTTAACAACATTGCACAAGACTGCCTCAGTACTATATGCCAGAGTACATAGCGACTGTCTTGCTGACAGGCATTTGGATGGTGATTAGTGTTGGATCACGTCCTGGAATCAGGCTTGAAGCCAGAGAAACTGGAAAATGATTTTTGTTTTTCAACTCCTTGGAGGCCTGTGTGGAAAATTTAGGAGAGCACATTTTTGTTTCTAGTAACAGAACTCACGTGTAATTTGAGGAAGAAAAAGTGAAATAGGATGGTTCTTGAACCACTTGCCTTGTCTTAAAGCTGGTCTTCTGTGGAAAAGTTGAATTTTCTTGCAGGGCTGGCTGAGAAGTGTTGAGGCAGGGAGCAGTTGATAGGAAGCCCACCTTCCCCCTGGTTCTTCCACACCTAATCTAGGCACAAGCAAGACCCTTTCCAGGTGGCAAAGAAACAGTCTTAGCCCCAACGCACCAGCAGTCATAATGACCAAAGGCCACCATGTATGATGACACTAGACAGTGAGTTGTGGTTTGTGAGATGTACTGGAGCCTGGCTGCCCAGTTCAAATCTCAACCCCATTGCCTTTTGGTTGTAAAAACAGTGAATAAATTTCTTCACCCCTACACCCTGCCTTCCTCATGCACAAACGATGGCTTTGTTTTAAGGATTAAAAGTGCTCTATAATTATGAGCTTTCTTTTGGTTTCCAATTAAATTGTGACTTTCAGAATGGGTGCCTATTACAAGAATAACATTAGAGTTGATTCTCCCTTTCCTTCTAAAACTGGGGCTGGGGGGCACCTGGGTGGCTGAGTCCGTTAAAGTGTCTCTTGATTTCCACTCGGGTCATTATCTCCTAGTTTGTGAGACTGAGCCCCAAATAAGGCTCTGTGCTGACATGGCGGAGCCTGCTTGGGATTCTCTCTCTCTCTCTCTCTCTCTCTCTCTCTCTCTCAGTCTCTCTCTGCCCCTCCACAGCTTGTGCGCACCCTTTCTTTCTCAAAAATAACTTAAACATGGGGCGCCTGGGTGGCGCAGTCGGTTGAGCGTCCGACTTCAGCCAGGTCACGATCTCGCGGCCCGTGAGTTCGAGCCCCGCGTCAGGCTCTGGGCTGATGGCTCGGAGCCTGGAGCCTGTTTCCGATTCTGTGTCTCCCTCTCTCTCTGCCCCTCCCCCGTTCATGCTCTGTCTCTCTCTGTCCCAAAAATAAATAAAAAAAAAAAAAAAAAAAAAAAAAAAAAAACTTAAACATTTTTAAAAAGTAAGTCTGGGGCTGGTTTATTTCATTTATTTAATGAAATAAATGGTTTTATTAAGTGCCCACAGTGTGCCATGCATGCAATAAGGCCCCGAGGATATAAAGATTCTGGGATATGGTCCGTTCTCCCGGAATGTTAACAGTCAAGGAGGTAAACGTTTTTGTTCACACTGTTATGTCAAAAGCATAAAGAAATAAGTAAATCTGAGGCCAAAGAGTGTGGTCAAGGGCTCAGAGAAGGGGCAAGCGTGTGGTAGAGAAGGCGCATGCGTGCGGAGTGTGGAGCCACAAACCTGGTTGACAGCCCAGACCTGCACGCCCAGAGTGAATCCAACTTGCTCAACCTCTGTCAGCCTCCGTTTCCTCATCTTTAAAGTGGGCCTGATTCAGTGGTGTGCAGAAGCAGGCTGGAACTCGCTTGGGAGAGCCTCTTGTTAAATATTCAGGAATTTTGCAAGCCAGTTAAAACCATTGGTAGCTTCAAATCAGTCTCGGTGGAAGTATTTACACCATGTTAATCAGCCACTTGTACAAATCAAGGCCCCCACCCCCACCCCCACCCCCAGCGGGGTTACTAGCACAGGTCTGGAATATGTAGGGGAGGCAAAACTTGATCCTCACGGGGTCTTTGGCTGAGCTTGAGAATTTCATTAACGTAAAACAGATTAACAGGAGAAAAGCATATACATTTATTTAATCTAAATTTTATGTGACATGGGAGCCCTTGTAAGGAAACGAAGATCCAAAGAAATGGTAAAACCCAAGTGCTTTTACACTAGATTGAACGAAGAGAGTCCAATTGTGGAAAAGCAACTAAAATATCCGGGGAGGCCAAAGGAAGAGAAGGATTATTTTGATGAACTCTGTTTGTACAGAATCCTGGCTTTGACTCCCTAAGGAAGCATGTTTCTTTTCTCCTGGTACGGGTGGGCATCTTTGCACATGGGAGTTTCATCTCCTGTTTTCAGAAAGAAGAGGGGAGATAAGACCGCCCTTCTTGCATCTGCTGTTTTTCAAGCGCCTTTAGCTCAAAGTAATCCTTATGCCAAAGTGGCATATTTTGGGGTGGCGTATCCTGCCACCCTTCAAATATGCTACACTGATGTCATGAAGATTAATGAAGTCACAGAATCACGGCATCTGGGCCATAGTAAACGCTCCACATAGGTTACGATAAGTCGATCACATAGGATATATTAATAATATACATCCTGCAGTCCATATTCTTAATCTCATTTATGAATAGCAACTGATATGAAGAAAAGCCAGGATCTAATTCAGTTGCCTTTGACTCCAAAGGAGTGTTCTCTCCACCAGACCCAAAGTGCCTCTGAAATCACTTTTGTTGTTGTTATCGATTGACTGGATGAAAGAAAGCAGCGTAAGCAACGGGGTGGAAGAAGACAGCCCTGTCCACAGCCGGCAATAGTCTCTCTGAGCTAAGCAGGAAGTGAATGCCTCCATCCTCAGCCCCTCTTTAAAAGGCTCCCCCTGCTGTGCCCCTGTCACTACCGAAACAGCAGAGAACACACTTGCTCCCAATAAATGTCGCTTCTCTAGGAACCCCTGATGCTCAGAATTTCCTAGCTGTTGATGTCACATCTGGCGCAAAAAATGTACAAGATGCACCTGGGACATCTCAAAAGCGAGGACACTAACAAAATCTTCTGAGGTCATGTCCAAAGGGCCACGAAGCCAACTTGAAGAAGCTCTCCCTGGACAATCAGGGCAATGTGAGCTTCAATATGAAAAAAATAAGAACAATGAATTAAGACACAGGAAATGTTTAAAGCCCATGAGTTAATAATGATACTTGGTGGGGGTGGAGGAGAGCCTAAGTGGAAGATGATGGGGAAGCCAATTCATTGTTTTGAAAAGTAGTAAATAAATGGGAAGAATCCAATATTTATCCTGCCTCTGTTGGGTGAACTGTATTCCATGGCAATGAACTACAAGATGGGAGAGCGTTCTTCTTATAGAAATATTTTATAATAACTGAAGAAATAGAATATCACCAACAACTAACGAATCAGTGGACCTAGCAGGTGTTGATATTAATGGCTGCCAACATAACAGAAAGCAACGGCTAGACATTATATGTGTCTTGATGGGAGAAAAAATTCATCTATGAAATTTTCTTGCCAAAAACTCAAACCAGAATCTGCTCCAGTTGGGGCCCAGTTGGTAAAGTTTTATTTCTGACACCTTTGGCTCTCTTGTTTTTTAGCCGCACAGAGGCAGGCAGTTTTGTATTAAGGTTATGGCAGTGTTTCTCAAGCTTCATACAGACCCCTTTTAGAGGAAAGCATTCTCACAAACCCCCAGTGGTGACTGAAATTACTTACCTTACTTACTGTAGACATATAACTAGATGTGAATACTTCATATTCACAGCTCCTATACAACTGTAAAACCAACATACATTTACAAATAAAATCTAAACAAAATGACCAAACAAATACAATTCAAATGAATGACACTGAATTAATATGAGGGAAGATATTTTGCTCAAATCGAGTTGTTGCTTGCAAAGGGACACAGTACTGATGGCTGGGGTGGATGTTTTTGGTTTCAGCACTGTATGCACTTGGGTGACGCAATTGTGTGGTGATGTCTCTCTAATAACTCTCTAGAAGGCTCTCCTTTATGCTGTGTGCTGGGACGTGGTCTTTGTTAATGACATGGTGTGAAAAGTGAGCAACATGAACACAAACCGAAATGGCTGCACTCACACCACAACTAGGATTCAGTTACAAGGTGATTGATTATCTAGACCAGTGGCTCTCAGCCCTGGCTTCCCTTTGAAATGCACATGCAAATACAATTAAATTAGGAGTTTTTCAGGGTGGGGCATTAGTATTTCTTAAAAGCTTTCTAGGCCATTCTAAGGCGCAGCCAATACTGAGAACTACTGATTTTGATGCTCTAGAAAATGCTTATACCGATTAATCTTTATAGTCCAAAAGAAACACCAAATTCAATCATTCTTAGAATATGAGCTGGTTTGAGAGTATGGCGGTGAACCCCCAGGGGTTTGAGAAATTTGGTCTCCGGAGTTTGATCTCCAGGCCTAGTTGGGTGGCCTTAGGCAACTTAGCCTCTCAGAGGTTTGGTTTCTCATTAGTAGAAGAAACTATTAATGGTACTTCCCTCTGCAATGTGTTTGTGAGGATTAGATGTACACAGAGTGCTACATGTAATGCCTGGTTCCTGGTGAGTACTTAACTAAAGGTTAGCTCTTATTATTAACTGATGAGGGAGCAGAAGGCAAGCTGACAGGCCACAAACACCCCCACCCCCAGGTGGGATATGTGTGATATTCTGGGGCACTCCTGGCTGCCCAAGAACAAAGGAAAGGGGAAAAACAAATGGTTAACTGATGGAGATCATAGTCCTGTGGGACCTGAGTCTCCATCACCCCTCCAAAGTGCTGCGGGGAAACAAAGGCAGAAGGAAATGGCAGATAGAACTAAATTTCCTTATAACCTGCAGCCCATTGACAAATGCTTGAAGCTGGCAGGGTAAAACGTTTCTCCAGGAACTCCCTCCTGTCTTAATGCTAATGCTTTGCTAGAGGGAAAAACAACCTTAGCTTGACAATAGCTAGGCCTCCAGTATCCTGTGAGTCTTTAGCATGTGAAAATCTCACTGGAAACTTCCCCTGGACTTTACCGCCCCCAACTCCGTAGTATATAACCAGTGCCTCTTTCTGCTCACGGGTCCTGTCCCCGTGCTTTAATAAAATCACCTTTTTGCATCAAAGACGTCTTCAAGAATTCTTTCTTGGCCGTTGGCTCCGGACCCCACGAACTCCACAATCACCCCCAAAACCTCCTCGTTAATTATGATGTTGATAACCCTCTGGAAACTACTAAAACATTTCTTGGGCAGGTGCAAGCCACAAGAAAGAGGGGATGGGAGAATGGGGTGCTGGGCGAACATTATGAGGAAGGGCATTTGGTGGCGTTAGGTGGGGCAACAAACACAGTGAGGACGGATGGGATGTTCAGTAAGGGTGTGGGACTGTTAGTGTGGGCTAGGTAACAGCTGATTGGCGTGAAGCCTAGATGGGCAGTACACGGAAAAGGGATGAGAATAATGCACAGGGTCACCCAGAGGTGGCAATGCACAGGAAGAGATGATAAAACAAGAAAACGAAGATGCAGCCAGTGGAGCAAACAACTCTAGGAGCAGACACGGCCACCTGCAGACTCTGAATGGGAGGCCAAGGCTGCCGTAGTCAGGGAGAAAGCTGCTGCTCCCAGCGGGAGACGGTGGCTGCTTTCTCAGAGCTGGGCCAGCCCCATTGGTTGCTGCTGAGCGTTCGCTTGCCTCCTAGAACAGTGGTGTCATCCATTCTAGGCCTCGCTGGAGACCCAGTGGAAAGGAGACTCACAGGATGGGGTAGAGTGGGCATAAGGCATTAATGAGTCATTCGGCCTCTTCTGAATTGTTGCTTCTGCCTTTTTGTGGAAAGGACTACTTCCTTTCCCTAGAAAGGCTATTCCCTGGAAGCTAGGCAGCTGATGATCTTGGGCTGTGGTTTGGATAATGACGGACCATGGCTCTACTCTACTTGGGTCAGTAGCAGGATGTCATAAGCCTATACACGGACAAACCCAGCTACTTCCGCTTTTAATCGTATCAGAAATTTTGATTTTATACGTTTTTAAGGAATGTAAAACACTTAGCACATAGCAGGGTTTTTTTTTTATTTTTTTTTAACGTTTATTTATTTTTGAGACAGAGAGAGACAGAGCATGAACGGGGGAGGGGCAGAGAGAGGGAGGCACAGAATCTGAAACAGGCTCTAGGCTCTGAGCTGTCAGCACAGATCCTGACGCGGGGCTCGAACTCACGGACCGCGAGATCATGAGTCGTTCGCTCAACCGACTGAGCCACCCAGGTGCCCCCATAGCAGTTGTTTAAAAAAAAACAAAACCAACCACACAGAAAAACCCTGAAATATCCTATGTAATATAGTAATTGGCAAGTCCTTAGTCCGAAATACTATTCTCCTCAAGGGATTATGTCAGGCAGAGTGTTTTAGTAAAATAGTAATTTTAAAGTTATCTTTACAGAAAGCTGTCTTTCTCCCCATTTTCCAGGTTTATCATTGTTTATTATTTCCTTTAATAAAATTTCCCAGAACATGTTTTCTTAACTGCCTGGTGATTTCAAACTTTACAGATTGGTTTTAAAGTTTAGTTTTTAAAGAGGTGCCTTTGTAATCGAGTTAAACATTCAGTGGGCTGATGCTGTGGTGTTTCAGCTTTTAATTTTTCTTCAGTTTTATTTTAGCGAGAGAGAGAGAGGGAGCGTGAGTGGGGGACAGGGGCAGAGGGAGACAGAGAGAGAATCCCAAGCAGGCTCTGTGCTGTCCATGCAGAGCCTGGTAGGGTGCTTGAGCCCAGGAGCCATGGAGATCATGACACAACCAACTGAGCCACCCAGGTGCCCCTCAGCTTCTAAATTTTAAACTTAAGGGACTTCTTTAGAGTGGACACAACCTTCATCAAAGCTTTTGGGTGACAGCGCTGTATTTTTAGGGCTAAACTCTAAGAAGAATGAGAAAACAAAGAGTTATATTGTAACTCACTTGGTTAATCTAATTTATTCACATATTTAACCACGGTCAGCATGTAGATGTTTTCCTCAAAGAGGCCCACTTTCCAAAACACTTTTCAAAATGTCTTCTTTTCCCACAAGGCTCTTTGTGTTTAGTTAACCCTTTTTATGCTTGCGAGTTTCTCTCTGCCAGTTAGCATCCTAGCAGGACCCTGCCTGAGAGTGGACTCTGGAAACTTGCTTTCATAGCAAGCTGTCTGCGCCACCAGTAAACCCCGGAGCTCTCCTGTGTTCGGTATAGTGCAGGATCCCATTGTTTATATGGCTGCCTTTTAATTTAGAAGCCAGAACAGACTTAAAACGGGGTGCAGGGCAAAACCCCCCTTTGACTGAGTAGCCCGGGATTTCTTTCCTGGAGCACCCAGAAAGAAGATACAGAGCATTGTTTTTCAGGTTATCTGAGGACTTGGAAAACGTTCATCTTGGAAATCAGCACAGTGGTTCTTATCAACTACCATCTCCATTATTAGGGGACTTGCTGGGTTTAGTTTAGCTCCATGTAAGGAGTAATAAAAGGGGGTAATATTTATCTAAGATTGTCTCTTCCTCATGGCTCTTGGTAGTTTCATTTTCATTCCTGGAGAAAGCTTTTGTTTACCCCCCCCCCCAACCACCACCTGTGGTTTTAAGCAAATTGTCCACAAAAAAGCCCTTTGTTCCCACAGTATCATAGACTGGCCCTCCAGATAATTTCCCTGGTTGGTACCTGCATCCACCTCCAGGCTTTTTGTTTGCAGTCCCTGTAAAATTGTTGGTTCCCTCCTGATTAGCAAAGTGATCCCTTTTCCCCTCAGAGTAGCATTTTGTGTGGGAGGAGGTTGCTGCGGGCAATGTGCACGTGTCCCCCTACGCTCCCAGTCCCATCTCCACCTTTTATTTGGGTAACAAAAGGGCTTCCACCTTTTATTTGGGTAACAAAAGGGCTTGCTTGTTGTGGGCTCGCTTTCTAACCTGGTTTCTCAGCTCTTGAAAAATCTGTCAGGTCAAGTGTAGTGTTACCAGTGTAAAGTCATTTTACATGCTGCTGCCTATAAAACCATGAAATTCAACTGGCTTCCTTCCAGACTCTGAGAACAGCTTGTGACCATTTTAAATTGGGTTAAAAACTGTTTTTAAACAACTGTAAAGTTAGGTTTCTTAGCCATTTTTATTTTGCATTCAACAGCAAGAAAAACGTCAAGAGAAAGATTCGTAAAAATGCTTATACCGATTAAATCAAAGGGTAGTTTATTATAAAAGAATCAAAACAGAAACTCTAAGTACCAGTGTGTACATTGTACACATTTAAATGACTCACAAGAATGAAGTTTTTTTCATATACATTAAGATCACACCACCTTGCTGTTTATCGAAAGATGTTCAAGGAGAAATCTGACTCCAAACTGCATACAAGACTGCCATCTTAAACAGACCGCATTTCAAACATGCAACAACGCCACTGGTAATAAAGCTTTGGAATGGGTGTTCATTCTATTATTCGACTACAAACAGGATAGAAAGCAAGATCAGTTGAGAATTTAATCTAAAATAGAATGGAAGCTGTCATTTTTCTGCACCAGCACTCCTCACTCCTCTGCTGCCATCTTTAGCAAATACTCCTTGTCGATCTTGAAGAGTCTCCATCCCTCTTCACTGGACAGATCAGAAGCACCTCTTCTTTTGTAGAAGTTGATAGATGGTTCATTCCATTCGGCTACCAAGAAGTGCATGCTGCTGCAGCGACATTTCATGGCAACCTGTTACAAGAGACAGCAAAACAAACTCAGTGACATTTCACCTGCTTGCCAAGACCCGAATCGGAATCAGTCATTAAAATAATTCAGTAACCCTTACGGATTCAGAAACCAAAACCAACACATACCTGGCTTAGGTTCTTCAGAATTTCTGATCCTATGCCAAAGCCTAAAAGAAAGAGAAGTACCGTTTACAAAGTCATCTTTAGGACTTGAAGCCCTGATTTCTCTTTAGAGCGCCCCCCTCTTAACCGAGCCATACCTCTATAGTCACTCATTACGAAGAAGTCCTCAAGATACAACAGTTTGCCAATCCACGGGTCATAGGTAAAGTAGTACATGGCGAAACCAACAACACTGTGTCCTGTAATAAGAGGATCACATGAGATGTGGACAAAAAGCAACCCATAAAAGCTGTAGCTGCAAAATCAGAAGCCTATCATAGGTTTTTAAAAATATACATGCATGTATTATAGAAATAAGTAGCCACTGAACTGGACTGTTTCCTGATTTTTATGCTAGTGCAGTCCAGGCCACTGTTGGATGATCTCACTGTTCTGAGAACATGTATTTGCAAAAAGCACACATTAGAGCTAGCTGAAGCAAGGCTAAAATCGTGGACTGGCCACTCTGCAATCTGCTGGATCTCACACTCAGGAAGTGAGAATGCTTTCATTACTTGCCAGAGCAACACTGCTATAGTCTTAAAACTAAACACACACATTATTCACATCCTATCGATATATTGGTATGTTGACTTGGGAATAAGTCAGGTTTACACGGCAGTTCAGAATAATAAATATTTGTAGTTTAGAAACTCTGCTTCCTTAAGGTCAGGACATCAGGCCAAAAGCGTAACGTTTAATTTCAGAACTTGCCTTCCAATTCGCACATCTTCAATTTGCTCTCCCCAGTTTTAAGCCAGAAGAAGCAGAGGTACCCAGAAACAGGTATTATGTAACATCCACATACCTCTGAAAAGTACCTCATCCCGTATGTTTTCCGTTTGTTTCTTCTAGCTTGGGGAAGAGACTTCAGAAAAAAACGAAGCACCCACCCAAACAACTTCCCTTTTTAGCTCTGTCTTCTGACCAGTCAACAGGGACCAGCAAACAAAACAAAACAAAACAAAACAATCTGACTCCCTCTTATAGGGTGTCTGTAATTTCAAATGGAGGCAAAGGTTTCAAATTAAACTTTCTAGCCGTTTTATAGTCCTGAGCAAACACAGGAAGCGAGTACACTGGAGTTTCTGATCTACCGTGTTTTAAGTGTGTGATAATAGGACCTTACCTCATTTATCATGATCATCTACTTTATTGTGTAAAGGATCTTTTAGTTACCTCCCCGCCCATCCATGTACACGGAAGGGCCATGTACATGGCGAAGCTAGAGACTGTAACCTGAAGATTGGGACAAATTAAAGAAAAAAATGTGATTTAACACAATTACAAAAAAAGGTTACGTTAGGGTCAAACAAGAACCATTTATGAAACTGAATTACAACAAACGACATTATACCTAACTCTTCCGGGTCTCCACAGCACTCTGATACTTACTTAAACAGCTCAAACTCTTCAGGGTCTCCACAGCACTGATACTTACTTAAACAGCTCTTTCAACCTGCCCTATTATGTGCAGCACATCTACTTTTTTTTCTCAGTAGTTTGGACACTCGCTATTATTTCTGGCCAATTGCTCAGTAAGTATCTTTGGCCTGTGTTGTCAGTGGTTCTACACAACAGACACTATGTTTTTATACAACACTCGGTGTTTGGCTTCTGGAAGGGAAGGGTGGTTACCTTCCGGAGACCGGTGCTCCTTGGGCACTTCTGCAACCAGGCAGTGGTAGAAAGGGTGCTCTCCGAAACCATCCTCTAGTAGATCTGCAAGAAGGGGCAGCAGGGACAGACAGTGATGGCCTTGGTGAAGATGACAAGCACCGGACGCCCTTCCCCCGCCCTGCCACAGTTGCGTTACCTTTTTCAGTTAACATTACTTGCTCTTCCATATATTCGTATTTGGCCAGTTCCTGGGGCGATGCACATAGGAGAAAGGAAGAAGAGAAGAAGAAAACTTTAAGTGAGGCCCCGGCCTAACCAGCTCAGAGGGAACAGGGTGGGCGGGGCGGGGTGGAGATTCACTCCCAGAATCCTGCCCGGAGCGGCCGGGCCAAGGCTGGAAGTGGCTGGCGGACAAAGGGGGACCTGCCTGAGCCGCTCCCCACCTCCCGCTCCAGGAGGGGCCCGGGCCTCCCGCTACCTTGATTAGACGCAGGATGTCACTGCAGTCGGCGGCGGTGGCCGGGCGGATCACGAATTTAGCCATTTTCGTCTTTTGCTTTTCTTCCCTTTGCGGACCAGGCCCCTGTACTTGAACAGCAGGAGGAGGTGGTTCCTCATTCGTCTCCCGGGAGCGTCCTTTTCTCAGTCAGGCTGGCACCATGACCCGGCGAACCTTTGCAAGCGACGGAAAAGCTCCCCCGACTGCGACTAGCGCTGCACACTCGAGTGTCCGCTGCGCTCCGCTTTTTAGCGCGGAGAAGCCCCGCCTCCGGCTGTGAGGCGGAGGCCCCTCGTCCAATGAGGCTCCGACCGCCCCCCTCTTCCGGACACCGCCCTCCCTTCCGGACACCGCCCTCTCTTCCGGGCCTCCGTGTGAATCCGGCAGGCGCGGGCGCGGGCGCGGGCGCGGGCGCGGGCGCGGGCAGCGAGGCGAGCCACGGGGTTCTCTAGGGGCGCCCTCTACCGACGCCTCTCGAAACCTTCCCGGAAGCCCGAAATGGGAACTTGCGTGTCCCCCACGCACCTTCGCAAAAGGGTAAGAGGAGATCTTCTTGTGGTCCCTAGCTAGTGACTTTCCAGTTTCTTCCTTCACTGGTCAGGAAAGGAAACTCAGGAGACCCAGCCTTGGGCAACTTGAGGATTAGAGCAGCAGTTCTCAAAGTGTGGTTCTGGGGAACCTGTGGGTTCCAAGATCCCGTCAGAGAGTGTGTCAAAATTGGTTTCATAATAATAGTAAGACGTCATTGGTCTTTTTCATTCTTGTTGAAAATTTCCAGAGGCGACGTGATGTGTGTGTGATGAAGTCACTGCTCTGATGACTAATGGAATATGTGCTTGTATATTCTATTTTTTATGTTTATTTATTTATTTTTTGAGAGAGAGAGAGAGGGAGGCTGAGAATCCCAAGCAGGCTCAGCACTGTCGGCGCAGAGCCAGATGCGAGGCTCGAACTCACAAAACCAGGAGACCGTCACCTGAGCTGAAATCAAGAGTCAGACTGAGCCACCCAGGTGCCCCATGCTTGTATATTCGTAGATTTCCTAGAATTTCCTAAGGTAAACTATTTGGGTTCTTCAGTAATTTTTCCCCTCTATATTTGTAATTTTTAGAATTAACACACTGTTTTCTTTCTTATTTTTTTCCTTATTCTTTCTTAAATCTCTGACCTTCCTTGTGGACACCCACTTCCCCTGCATGAGGTACACTCTTTACAATTTCTTTTAGTCAAGATCTGCTTTTGAAAATTTTTCTGTTTTGCTTGTCTACATATGTCTTTAATTCATCTTAAAATTCTTGAAGGGTTTATTTCACTGCTTATAGAATTTGAGGTTGAAAGTTATTTTCTTACAGCATGGTGATATCAGACTATCTTCTGGCTTCTATTGCTGTTGAAAGTTGTTGTAATCCTTACTTGCTGCATCCTCTGTGCTTCTTTTTCCCCTTTGCTTTAACTTTTTATTTTGAAATAATTACAAATTTACAGAATGTGTGATGACATTGCTCTTGCGACTAAAGGAATGTGTGCTTGTGTATTCTTGTGTCTAATAGAATTTTCAAAGGTAAGCTTTTTGGATTCTTCAGTAATTTTTAAATGTCCCAAGAGCAGAATGTTTGAGAACGGTTGAATGAGAGTATAGCTGTTTCTTGACTGTACCCACTGGAACAAGTATTCAGCCTTTTGCAGGTAGTTTTTCTTTGACATTCCACCTTCCCAGACAGAGCCTCTGAGGGCTTGCTTTGGCTGCCCTACTTGGGTTCCAGGATGAGTCAAAGAGAAAACAGAGAAGGGTCCCACAGCGCTCTCCGTCTGTAGAATGAAAGGTTGGACTATCACCAAATGACCCCTCAAACATCCAACAAGTGATTCTCTGCCTTTGCTAGCAATACCCTGTATGTAAAAAGGAAAGCAAAAGTAGGTTCTTTGTTACCTTTCCCACCCTCTGGGAATGTTATGCATAGTGAGTCACCTGGGAATTTACCAAATGTCTTTCTCAAAGATCTTTAAAAATAGCATTGATTCTCATCTGCCTGAGCTACTTCAGGTGATGTGTTTCCTGACACCATGACACATGGATGATCATCCATAGGCCCTTCCCTGCTCCCGGTCTTACTCGTGGGAGGATCGAGGAGAGCTAATTGCATAACTATGTGTTTACTGATAACGGTAAATTAGACCTCCATGACTAAGCACTAATGATAGCTGTCCTGTTGAAGCAATAGTACGGCTCTTTTCAGTTTGGGTTGCTTAGTTTTTCAGAATAATGCTAGTTTCATTAAAATTTGTTTCATTTTCTATGTATTCTATTTTTTTCCAGTTGAAATTTCATGCTTTTATGCTTCACTTTGCCATTATGGCAAGAGGAGCCCGTTGTTTTTTTTTTTTTAAGATTTTATTTTTTAAGTAGTCTCTCCACCCAACATGGGAATTGACCTCACAACCCCGGGATCAAGAGTTGCCAGCTCCACCAACTGAGTGAGTCAGGCACCCCCAAGAAGAGCCTATCCTGAAAAGCAGATGGCTACAGAAAAAAAAAAAAACCTCATTGTGATTGTGTTTGTGCAAATGTAGAAGCTTAGAACCCTAAGAAATTTGAATTTTCTTTTGGCGGTGAACCAAGTTAGGCTTTTCCATTGTCAGGAATAGATACAATGGATGACTAACATTACTCTTGATACTGGAATTTATATTTATTTATTTATTTTTAATGTTTATTTATCTTTATTGTGGGGTTTGAACCCACAAACCGTGGGATCATGACCTGAGCTGAAGTCAGCCACCTAACTGACTGAGCCACCCAGTCAGTTTATGTTTAAAACTGCACAAAGAGGGATTGCCTGGAAAATTTTGATTTGGTTAATGAGTCAACAAATCAACAAGACTTATTGTGTCTTGTGCTGGGTACTTGGGAGTTATAAAGGAAGATTCAGTTTTGAAACCAGCCCTCAGGGCATGCAGTTTACTTTTAGAGTTGTGTGTGTGTGTGTAGTTTACTACAGCAGAATTTAAGTTTTGTGAGAAAGAGAATTCCTATAAAACTAAGGAGGTCTTAGTATGGGTAGAGTAGGAGGAAGGGAAACCGCCAAGGCGTGTTGTGGGTGATTTACATTCATTGTCTCATTTGATCTTTACAGTGTGTTGTGAAATGGGTAATGTTAGCTGCATGCATCTTTACAACTGAGAAAACTGGAGGCTCAGAGGGTTACACAATTGCCAAAACTAGGAAGTGATAGAGCTAGGAATGAAGGAATTATGTTGATTTCCATGCCAGAGTGAATGAACCTGTCCAACCTGCCCTATTGAACTATTATGGAAAGTGTCATGGTTTTCTTCTGTTTATAGAAGTAATACACACTGATTAAGAAAATTGGAGAATGGCAGAGTTATAAAAAGTTAATAAAAATCCTGTTTGTAGGTTGGTTTTCTTCCAGTCTTTTTGTCTATGTACATATACACGCAGGACTGATACTCAGTTGGTATATACAGTGTAGTAGATTTAAAATGGCCGCAAATTCATTTCAGCTCCTCCCGTCAAGAGGTAGAGTCTGTTTCCCCACTCCTTGGATCTGGACTGGCTTTGTGACTTGCCTTGACCAATAGAATGCAGTAGAAGTGGTGATATACAACTTGTAAACAAGACCTCAAAAGGTCCTAAAACTTCTGCTCATGCTCTCCTGGGACACTGCTACTGCCACATGAGGAAGCTTGAGCTAGCTAGCCTCCTTGAGGAGGAAAGACCTCATGAAGACAGGGGTCCAGCTAGTAGCCAGCACCAACTGCAAGATACATAAGTGAGGCCATCTTAGGTCATCTAATCACACTTGAGCTCTCAGGTGATTGTGGTCGTACCAGTGACCCTAGGTGAGACCAACGGAAGAACAGCCTAGCTGATCCCAGGCCATGTTATTAACCTGAAGAATCATGAGCTAATAAAATGTTTTTTTTTTTAAGCCACTAAATATCGGAGTGCTTTGTTATACAGCAAAGGCTAACTGAAACTAGATGGTCGTTTTGGTTCTTTACATCTGGCTTCCATTCTGATTGGTTGTAGTGTCCGTTCTGACTGGTCTGTGCTTTTTTGCTGTACCTTTCAAAATATTAAAAAAAAATTACTGTGTGTGTGTGTCGGGTGTGTGTGTGTGTAATAACAACAAATTGGTATCCTATATGTATAATTCCTATCCTTCAACGTAGTGTATTGTCTCCTTAGCTACTACGGCTTTGGAATTCGATTCCCCATCTGTATGGTCATGTCATTTACTTAACCTGGTTAAGTCACCATTTTTTTTTGTCTGTAATGAGTAAATAATAAGAATATCCTTAATATGGTTAGTTGTTGTGAGGATTAAATGAGGTAATGCATAAAAAGTGCTCAGCATAGCACCTGGACTGTTAGCTTTAATACTATTAACATTTGTAGTATATTTTTCCATCTCATTAAGTATATTTATTTTTTTTTTAAATATGATGACTTCTTAGAATTCCATTCCGTGCAGTTTATTTTACCATTCTCTTGTTGAAGATTTAGATTTTTTTCACTCATAAATAATGCATTGATGAACATGTTTCCATCCAGGTTCAGCCCAGGTTTCTGATTGTTTCCTTAGGAAGATTCCTAGAAGTGAAATTACCAACTAAGCAGAGATGTCATTTTGTTGATCTGAAGCCAGACAAACACTCCAAATTCAGGTCCTCATTACATGAAAGTATAATTTGAGATGACTCCGCAGATGGGCTTGCTCTAGCTAAAATTATCTAAATTTTGATAACATCTGACATCTATATTCCACAGGTTATAATACTTGGGATAGACTAGAGTTTGGGTCTTCTCCAGAGGGGGTTTTCTTGCTACATGTGGGCGAAACTTTATGGGTATGATCAATAAAAACAACTAGCCCCAGGAAAACACCTTGTTTTGGGCCAAGGTTTTCTTTTATTTTTCTATCCTTTTTTTTTAATTTGTGAAATTATCCTTTAGGGCCTGGAAAGCTGTTCCATCTTTAGGGGTGGACCATCAAAAGTGTAAGACTTCTCTTTGTAAGTATAAAGTATTACGTTGCTTTTGGCTGCAGTTATGAGGCTGGTCAGTAATAAGTAAGGTATTAATCAGGACTCTTGTCTGCAAGTACCTGATTCTAACTAGTTTAGGCAAAAGGGGAATTCACTGCTCAGCACAGGGAGCAGAGGTCTGACAGGAACTAGAACCTTGTGGTACAGTCTGAAATATACTGAAAAAGAGGGAAGATCGGTGCTTGTAATGGACATCTGTTTGTTTCTCAGAAAATCATTTTTTGCTTTTGAATAATTATTTCCCCCCTAAGCCCCAAAAGATGGTTCTCCTTGGTGAGGGGGGAGGAGGCTCCCAATCAGAGCATGCCATCTGCTTTGTCAATATTGTGATCCAAGCCATGCCAACCAGTGTCTTTTCTCAGTGATGCCAAGAAAGTCCTTCCCTTTCTTCTGGCACATCTGAGAAGATGTGGAGGTCTGAGACAATGACTTTGACCTGCCTGGGAAAGACTGACCCCATTTGAGTTTCTGGCTCTGCATAGCCACAGGTGGAATGGCCTGTATGCTCCCAATCATCTCTGTTGCCTGCTTTTGACCACCTCACACCCCCACCCCGACCCCCACCCCAGGTACTACTACTTTGCACACTTGTAAGGAAAAAGGGGGCCGAATGGTTAGAAAGTCTCCATTCCATTCACTTCAGAAAAAAGTGGGGATAAGAAGCTCCTTGGCCAAAGAGGGGGGGTTGGGAGAGGTAGATACTGTGTGGGAACATGCAGAAATAGGGATGATCATACTTGAAATCCCTGGGGTTGAACTTTAAGACATGTGATATAACTCATTTTTTTTCCCCTGTCTGGTCATCTTTGTTTTCGTTTTGGTTTTTGTCTGGTGGTCTTTGTGAGAAGTCCAGCACATTGGCAATTGTGTTAAATCTCCAGAAATTGCCTCTTGGAAACCAGATGTGGAGGCTGAGTGACCTTTAGGCAAAGACTTGGACACATTCCAACTCTCTGAATGTTTATGACTTAAGACTGGTGCTGTTGGCCCAAGGGCCATTGCTGTCCACCATGAACACTTTTTATTTCAAGGTTCCACAATAGCAAGACAGTTATTTGGAAGCAAGTTGTTTTATACCGCCCCTTTTGTATCAGTTATCTATTGCCACATAACAAATGACCACAGACATACTGGTTTATGTTATATACATTTATTATTGCAGTTTCTGTAGGTTGGGAGTCCAGGCGTGGCTTAGCTGGTTCCTTTGATTAAGGCGTCAGCCAGGCTGCATTCTCATGTGGGAGTATGGCCAAAGAAGAATCCACCTGTGAGCTCAGGTTGTAGGCACCGGTAGAATTCATTTCCTTGACTGGGGACTTTGACTTCTTACTGGCTGTCAGTTGAGGCCACTGTGGTTTCTAGAAGCTGCCTGCAGTTTCTTATCACGTGGGCTTATCCAGTATGGCTGCTTACTTCATCAAGCCAGAAAGGAGAGTCTATAGAATAGTCTGCTACAAGATAGTGTTTTTTAATTGTGAAGAAACCCCCACATAACATCAATTTTATCATCTTAACTATTTTTAATCATTTGTACAGTACAGTAGTGTTAACTATGTGCATATTGTTGTATGACAAACCTCTAGAAATTTTTCCTTTTGCAAAACTGAAACTCTACACCCATTGAACACTTCCTCATTTCCCCCTTCTCCTAGCGCCTGGTAACTACCATTCTGCTTTCTGACTCTATGAGATACCTCATAGATACCTCATATAAGTGAATCGTACACTGTCTTTTTGTGACTGGCTTATTTCACTTAGCATAATGTCCTCAAGGTTTATCCATGTTGTAGCCAATGACAAAGCTTCCTTCTTTTAAAAAGTTGAATGATATTCCATTGTGTGTATATACCACATTTCTTTTTTTATATGCAAAGTTTCACAAATTTTATTTTTTTAAGTTTTTATTTAAATTCCAGTTGACATACAGTGTTCTGTTAGTTTCATGGATGCAATATAGTGATTCAGCACTTCCGTACATCACGCGCTGCTCATCACACTGAGTGCCCTCCTCAATCCCCATCACCTATTTCACCCATCCCCCCACCCACCTCTCCTCTGGTAACCATCAGTTTGTTCTCTGTAGTTAAGAGTCTGTTTCTTGGTTTGCCTCTATCTCTCTTTTTCCCCTTTGCTCATTTCTTTTGTTTCTTAAATTCCACATATGAGTGAAATCATATCGTGTACCACATTTCTTGACACTTAGGTTGCTTCCACTTTTTGGCTCTTCTGAAAAATGGCACACTGAGCATAGGTGTGCAAATGTCTTTTCAAGACCCTGTTTTCAACTCTTTACGATCTTTACCCAGAAATGGGATTGCTAGATTATATGGTATTTCTATTTTTAGTTTTTGAGGAACCTGTCCATGTTTTCCATAGAGGCTGTACCATTTTACATTCCCACCAACAGTGCACAACGGTTCTCTTTTCTCCACATCTGCACCAGCGCTTGTTATCTTCTGGGTTTTGTGTTTGTGTGTTTGTTTGTTTGTTTGTTTTGGATAGTGCTCATCCTAACAGGTGTGAGCTGATAGCTCTCTGTGGTTTTGATTTGGAGTTCTCTGATGATTAGTGATGTTGGGCATCTTTTTATATGCTTGTGGGCCATCTGTATATTTTCAGTGGAGGAATGTGCATTTAAGTTCTTTGGCCACTTTTAAACCAGGTTATATTTTTTAAAAATTTTTAATTTAAAAAAGTGTTTATTTTATTTATTTTGAGAGGGAGAGAGAGAGCACGAGAGAATCCCAAGCGGGCTCTGCACTGCTGGTGCGGGGCTTGATCTCATGAACCATGAGGTCATGACCCCAGTTGAAACCGAGAGTCAGACGTTCAACTAACTGAGCCACCCAAGTGCCCCAGGTTATTTGTTTTTAATTGTTGAGCTGTAGGAGTTCTTTCTGTATTCTGGATATTAACCTTTTATCAAAGATATGATTTGCAGATATTTTCTCCCATTCCTTAGCTTGCCTTTTCACTCTGCTTATTGTTTCCTCTGACATACAGATATTTTTAAGTTTGATGTAGTCCCATTTGTCTATTTTTGCTTTTGTTGCCTGGCAAGAGAGGGTTTTACATAATGTAACATAATCATGGGAGTGACATCTTATCGCCCTAACCACATTCTCTTGATTAAAAGCAAGTCACAGGTCCTAGCAATATACACGTGGAGAGGATCACACGAAGGCATAAACACCAGGAGGCAGGATCATGGGGGCCACCTTAAGGTCTGTCTGCATGCAAAGGCCAGTAAAAGCCTATTTTTTATTTAACATTTAACAAACATTTTTTAAGGTCTGTTTCCTGCCAAGCATTGTGCTTGGGGATTATGAAATAAATGTGGCATGGTCTCTGCTGTCCACAGGCTTACAGTTAAACATTACAGGTTCTAGTTATGGGTGGAAGGGATCCAGCCTCCTAGAGAAAAGTGACAGGAACAATCAGAACTGAGGGGGCAGACACACGGTTTGTCGCTCGTCCAGTGTGACCTACCTCCTTGAGGCAGCCCTCCCTCTCTCCCCTTCTGGAGTCCTGTCCAAGGGAAGACGACTGCCCACCACTCAGCTGAGGGGTTGAGGCTCTAACTCCTCATAAATACTTAGGAAACTTGCAAAGTACAGTCAGCCATCCTTAGGCCTCCCAAAGTTTCAGCTCTTTGAATCTAGGTATGGAGGTTACTCAATAAGAAGATCATAGGAAATAATTGCCTGTTAGTGCACAAAGTTTTAGACACCCCCTCTTTTCCCTGTGGCCCCTGGGTACATGTAATAAATTTTATAGTTCAAAATCCAGCTTACCAATCTTTGTACCATTCACAAACTGGCAATTAAATGTTAACTGTGAATCCAGAAAATAGAGGATACTTCAAAGAAGGAAAAGCAAGGGCATGAACTCCACCCAAGCAGCCTCTGTGTGACCTGAGGAGCAGGGAACAGACCCACATTAGAGCCCTGATGTGAGTGGATGTTGGGCATGTTCTGCTGGGGACAACAAAGGTTATTACCTTAGGACTTATTCCGGAGGCGGAGGAGAAGGTGCTGAATCATTCCTTTTGAAGAGATGATGGAGGTAGGAGAAGGGGTGCAAGAAGATCAAAGGGGGACCCAGAACCATAGGATTGGGAGAACTGTAATACATTTTAAGGTCTCCTTAAAAGATCAATTATAGAAGGGTGCTACAGGAGAGGAAGAAATGAGATCTGCAGCTAGCATTTCTTAGTGCCTATTATGAGTGGCATGCCCGGCTTGGCATTTTACAGATGTGATTTCCTTTAGTCTTTTTTGTAATGTTTGTTTATTTATTGTGAGAGAGAGAGCATGAGCAGGGGAGGAGCAGAGAGACAGGGAGAGAGAGAATCCCAAGCAGGCTCCGCGCTGTCAATGCAGAGCCAGACGCAGGGGCTCGAACTCACGAACCGTGAAATCATGACCTGAGCCGAAATCAAGAGTCGGACGTTTAACTGACTGAGCCACCCAGGTGCCTCTGATTTCATTTAGTCTTTTTGTTTTTTATTAAACATTTTTAAATGTACTCCTGAAATCATTGTTGCACTATATGCTAACTTATTTGGATATAAATTAAAAAAAAAGACTAATGAAAATAGAGAACACACACAAAAAAATATATATTGTACACCTGAAACTAATATAACACTATATGTTAACTATACTCAAATTAAAATTGAAATAGGGGATGAGATCATGCCATTTGAGATAACATGCATGGACCTAGAACGTATTTTGCTACATGAAATAAGTGAGACTAAGAAAGACAAATACTATATGATTTCATTCATAAGTGGAATCTAAAAAAACAAACAAAAAGCAGAATTGAACCTATAAATACAAAGAACAAACTGATGGTTGCCAGAAAGGAAGGGTGTGGGAGGTTGGGCAAAATGGGTGAAGGGGAATAGAAGATACGGGCTTCCAGTTATGGAATGAGTAAGTCACAGCATAAGGATACAGTGGATGATATTGTAATAGTGATGTAATGGGACAGGTGGTAGCTACGTTGTGGTGAAAATAGCACCATGTATAAACCTGTCAAATCATTAAGTTGTGCACCTGAAACTAATGTAACATTGTGTGTTAGCTATGCTCAAAAAAAAAAAAAAAGAAAAAACATCTTTTAAAAATGTTTATTTATTTTGAGAGAGGCAGAGAGAGCACAAGCAAGGGAGGGGCAGAGAGAGAGGGAGACAACAGAATCCAAAGCAGGCTCCAGGCTCCGAGCTGTCAGCACAGAGCCTGATGTGGGGCTGGAACCCATGAACCACGAGATAATGACCTGAGCTGAAGTTGGACACTTAATTGACTGAGCCACCCAGTCAGGGAAAACTGGGAATGAAATCAGCCATTTATTTTATTTTATTAAAAAAGCCTTTTTTTTTTTAATGTTTATCTGTTTTTGAGAGAGAGAGAGACAGAGTGCAAGTGGGGGAGGGGCAGAGAGAGAGAGGGAGACACAGAATTCGAAGCAGGCTCCAGGATCTGAGCTGTCAGCACAGAGCTCGACACGGGCTCAAACTCACGAGCCGTGCAATCATGAGCTGAGCTGAAGTTGGACGCTTAACTCACTGAGCCACCCAGATGCCCCTGAAATCAGCCATTTAAATAAAGCTAGCATGGATGAATATAATCTGGAATAGTAAGGGTTAAGAGTTTTTTTTTTCTTCAAAGCCCCCCAACCTCTATTGTTGAGATTTCTGTCATCGTAGAAGCATAGAATGGTAGTGATTCACTAGTACAAATTTCTCATCTAATAGCTAAGAAAACTGAAGCCCAGAGAGGGTGAAGTACTTGTCCAAGGTCACACAGCTAGAAGGTGGCAGAGTCAAAAATACAAGTGAGGTCTCCTGATTCTAAGTCAAGAGATCTTTTACTATACCTCAGAGGTCTTCTGGCAAAAATGGGAAACTTAAAAACAGACAGTATATTAAATACTGTCCTAAGGCTAGAGTCCAGGTAGAAAACTGTAAACATTCCACACATTTGGTCCACTTCTCACTAGCGCATGCTTTGTTTTAATTATGGCAAAGAATGCTTGGTCTTGTTCCAGTCTACTCAGTTTCTTCTTCTTCCTAAGCCTTTTGTCTCAGGTCTCTGCCTTGTGCGCCCCCCACCCCCAACCCCTGCCCATCCCAAGCACTGATAAGTAGGACTCTGCTGTGTGAATCACAAACACCTACAACTGAGACAAGCACACAATCAACTTGCTAGGAGATCCATGCCACTTAAGAGGCTGCAGGCAGCTGCCCCCATCCAGACTTCTTCACGGGAGAATTCCAGAGGCCACAGAACTTCGCATTCATGGGGGATCCCCCTCTGAACATCTTGTCAGTGAGTCTGGGGCATCACAGTATCACCATGCTTTCTGAGATCAGTGCTATCCCAGTACTTTGAAAATGGTCATGGGGGAGGGGAAGAAAAAATAAAGAGGTTAGAGAGGGAGGGAGGCAAAATATAAGAGACTCTTAAAAACTGAGAACAAACTGAGGGTTGATGGGGGGTGGAATGGAGGGGGGGGTGATGGGCATTGAGGAGGGCACCTTTTGGGATGAGCACTGGGTGTTGTATGGAAACCAATTTGACAATAAATTTCATATTTAAAAAAAAAAAAGAAAATGGTCCATAGCCCTGCATTCATGTTATTCCCTTACAGACAGAGCACACACTCCTAATCTGACAGGAGGAGTGGGTTTTCCTATCCAGGCAGGTGACATAGAGAATGCCAGCCTGTTGACATGAAGCCAAAGGGCAGTTGGCTCAGTAAGTACTTTTTGGGAGGTGGGGTTGAATGTACTGTGTGGCAGCAAAAGCAGGAAGTTTGAGGCCAGGCAGACCTAGTTGCAAATCCCAGTGCTGCCAGTTACCAGCTGTGTGATTTTGGACAAGATTCTTGAATCTCAGTGTGCTTATCTGTAAAATGGAGTTAGATCGTTTTGTCCTCTCACTAGTGTAAATATTAAATGCTGTTGTGAAGGGCGCCTGGGTGGCTCAGTCGGTTAAGCGTCCGACTTCAGCTCAGGTCACAAGATCGTGGTCCGTGAGTTCGAGCCCTGCGTCGGGTTCTGGGCTGATGGCTCAGAGCCTGGAGCCTGCTTCTGATTCTGTGTCTCCCTCTCTCTCTGCCCCTCCCCCGTTCATGCTCTGTCTCTGTCTCAAAAATAAATAAACGTTAAAAAAAAATTAAAAAAAAAATGCTGTTGTGAAACCCTTTATAGAGTGCTTAGAATATAGTTGGTACCCTCTAAATGTTTATTCCTTTCTGTCTGGCTGGTAATACAAGGAGTATAACAATTTTTAGATTAGGAAGAATAATTGTGAATGGTCCAATAAGAAGAGGGAAGGATTTATCTCTAAACCTATTTTTATCCTGCCCTTACACAGGATCATTCTCTTATTCATTGACCTTTGTCATGAAGCTTTGACCTTCCTCATGAATAATCACTGTGATGTGATTCAGTTAACATTTGCCAACCAATGAGGCCTTCCCGGTGATCACAGAATCAGGAGTCATCACAGAGGTTGGGTAATCAGTATTGTAATCCCTATTGTACTCTGCCCAGAGCGTTTTATCTGCTTGGCCAGACATCATGTAGACAAGGTCCAGTCCAGAACACATCACCTAAGATAAATTATTTACAACTCCGCCTCACTTTAAAAGTGGACCTCATCCATGACCTGATTAATATTTCACTATAAACCCCACCTGGAGATTTTTTAAAAAAGAAGCAGCTTGGTGAAAATAGGAGAAAATGTGGAAAAGACCATTATACAGAACATATTCATTCACACAACTTTTTTCCTTTCTCCTTTTTACAGGTATTTTATAGTTATGCCAGATAGAGGGAAATTATGCAGTTACGGTGCTTAGAATCTGGGCAAGACAGCAGACAGAACAATTTCTCAAACTTTCTATTTGGTACCTAGTCTCTGAAACCATGGTTAAAAAGAAAAAGCTGTAAAAGAGCTGTGAATAGTGGTTAAGCACTCTTCTTTTACCTTCAGCAACATGTAACCATGAAACACAATGTACGGTTCTATCATTCTCTTGTTCCACTTCCAGATTAATCCAATTCATTGAAAATTCACTTCAACATGTCCAAGAATCCCAGTGAACCCCAAGGTGCATAAACACAAACCACACCAAGGCACTACACAATCAAATTTCTGAAAAGCAGGGATAAAGACAAAATCTTAAAAGATGAGACTAATCACTGGTTTGTCATCAAAAACAATGCAAACCAGAAGATATTGGGAACATCTTTATTTTTTTAAAGTTTATTTATTTATTTTGAGAAAGAGACTGCATGGGAGGAGCAGAGAGCGAGAGAGGGAGAATCCCAAGCAGGCTCTGTACTGTCAGTGCGGAGCCCGACACGGGACTCAAACTCATGAACTGTGAGATCATGACCTGTGCTGAAAGCAAGAGTTGGATGCTTAACTGACTGAGCCACCCAGGTGCCCCGGAACAACATCTTTAAAGCATTAAAAGAAAAACACTGTCAACCTCCAATTTTATATCCAGTGAAAATGTTCTTCAAAGATGAAGGCAAAATAAAGACATTTCAGTGAAGCCAAAGCCAAGAGAATGCGTCGCTAGTGAATTTGCACTACAAGGAATGCTAAGAGAAGTTCTTCAGGCTGAAGGAAAAGGATACCAGATGGACACAGGAGTTTACACAAAGGAATGAAGAGTAAATATGGTAAATATTTGGGTAATATAAAAGATATTTTTCTTGTTTTTAATATCTTTAAAAGAGAATTAACTGCTTAAAGTGAGAATAATAACAGTATATTAGGGGATTTATAATAATTATCGATATAGAATTTATGAACACAACAGCAGAGATAGGATGCAAATATATCATTAAAAGATTCTTACGTTGTATGTTAAATGCTGTAAAATTCAAAGGTAGACTGTGGTAAGTTTAAAATGCATATTGTAAAGCTCAGAGCAACGACTAAAAAAATGAAAAGGGTGTAGCTCATTTGTCAGTAGAGGAGATAAAATGGATTCATAAAAAATAATCCAAGGGAAGAGAGGAAAAGAGGGAAAAAGGAACAAAGAACACCTAGGACAAATGGAAATATAGGACTAGTGTCATTCCTCTGTCAGGTAAGAAACCACCAAAGGAAAAGCCTAAAACATCTGTATTTACCTGTTAAAACAGAGGTGCTATGTTTGGCCAAGATGAGTTGTGATTCTTTGAGGTTGGGCACATTGCAGTCCCAGAATGATATTCGGATTCTGTTAGCAAGGAATTAGAAGGGAATGGCTGTAGGGTAGGCAACTAAAGGTGTCTGCTGGGATTGGTCCTGGAAGTATAGAAAGAGAAGAATCTCAGAGGCCAAAATTTACACTACTCAACTTGGCACTGTACTAGAACAAGAATACCCCAATGAAAGAACTCCAGCAACTGAATCTTGAGATGGATCTTTGAGTATTTTGGGGATGGATATATCAGTCTCTCCTTATTCATTTATTTAACAGATTTGTATCGTGTCAGGTGTTGTTTTTATCTCTGGAATTATAGCAGTAGAAAAACCAGACAAAGATGTCTGCCCCCCTGATGCTTACATTCCAGTGAAGGTATCTTAGCTGAATGCAACAGATTCCACGTTCATCAGTCAATTTTCTGATTATAATTGGATTTATTATGGCCCTCGAACTGTCCCACATTTCATTATGAATTAAGAAATTGGTATTTTTATTTCATCGATCAGTCGCTTGGTTGGTGTGACTCTTATTAGGGACATATATTTCACCTTTAGTGAAATGACAAATTGTGTTTTTGACCTGCTTATCTGAGGGCCAGTACTTGAACCATGGTAAATTCAAAAAGGCATTTCAACCCTGTGAGCCACTGTGGGAGGCAGAAAGCCACATAGCTTTCTCTAGTTAATACCTCAATAGTGCATCTTTCTCCCATTTGGAATGTTTAAATGTATTCATTTGTGTGAAAGGGATACCAGAAGGAAATATTAAATTGTAAGGTTCTAAATATCTCTGAAAAAAAGGAGTGCTGACTTTGAAACACTGTGTTTGTGTGATGTATTAAGAACTAATGGGGTTAAAGTTGCTCCTGCCAGGATTTAAGCTTTAAAAAAATTTCCTGTTGATGGTCATTTAGATTGTTGCTTTTTTTCCTGCCCTTTCAAACAATGCTCTTATGCACATTCCTGTATATATCCTTGAGTACAAGAGCAATGATAGAGTATTTACCTAGGACTGGAATGCTGTGTCAAAGGGTTGATGCATGTTCAACTTTATGGAATACAGCCAGATTGCTCCTCAGAGTGATTATGCCAATTCATACCTTCTACTAATCTGTGAATGAGAATTCTTGCCTGCCATTCTCTGTCCTCACCAACAGTTAATATTTTCAGACTCTTTGGTTTTTGCTTACCTGATAGGTATGAAATTGTATCTTATTATGGTTTGAATTTAATTCATTTGATGTTGACCTTTTCAGAGTTTTTTGGCCATATATTCTTTCTTCTACTTGAATTGCCAATTCATGACCTTGTCCATTTTTTATTGGCGTCTTTACCTTTTTCTTATTCATTTTTAGTAACCCTTTTATATAATTTATTATTCTAACTTCTCACCCCTCCTTTTTGTTATTTTTGCTCCAGACATGTACCACATCTGTGGCTAGGATATTTTTCTTTGTTGATAGTGTCTTTGGTTAAAAAATATAGCGTCTTTGGTTATATGGAAGTGTTTCATTTATCCATCCATTTTGAACTAAGATTATCCTACTGGGTATAAGCAAGTTCCAAATTTTTATATTATCATGGTGAATTTTCCCTATTTTCATGTTTGTGGCTCTTTATATTTAGTGGTTTTAAAAATTTAAAGTCCAGGGCTCCTGGGTGGCTCAGTTGGTTAAGCATCTGACTTAGACTCAGGTCGTGACCTCACAGTTTGTGGGTTTGAGCCCTGCGTTGGGTTGTGTGCTGACAGCTTGGAGCCTAGAGCCTGCTTGGGATTCTCTGTCTCTTCTGCTCTCTGCCCCTGCTCCATTTGCTGTCTCTCTCTCTCAAAAATAAACATTAAAAAAATTAAAGTCCATTTTTATGAAATAAATACAGCAAATGCAACTTTATTTTTGTAAATATTTGCCTGATATGTCCTTTCTCCTAATCTTGACTTTGACCTTAATGTATCTTTATGTTAATGTCATACTGAGAACAGGCCACTGGGGATGGTATACCCTAGTTGCAGAAAATAAGGGCCCTGTGGCCAGTACCAGCTTATACGTTTATTATTCAGATTTTGAATTTCATGCTTGCTTCTGTCCCTTCATCACTTACTGCTGTCGTGGTGGACAGGACCAGGGGGTGGAGAAGGATGATATGTATGCAAGGATCTAGCCAATAAATGAGACATACTCAGATCCAGTGAAATAGTAATAGGTTCTGAATCTATTTTTGCCAAACACAGTGGAAAGAAGTAGAAATAGAGTTTCCTTATTTCTGGCTTGAGATAGAAAAGAGTCCTAGTTTAGGAAAATTAACGTTCAGAGACAGGATTCTGAAATGACAAATTTCAGGACATTTTGTTTGCCATATGTTGGTGGACCATTTGATGATAACCTAGCAATTAAGCTAGAACCATATGTCATTACTTTATAATTTACCAAAGTAAAAATAACTGTAGAATACCTTTTTTCCACATGGGGAAACTAATCAGAAAGGGAGAAATATTGGCTGAAGGCCTGTATAAATGCTGAATATGCACATGAGAGGAGAACTTGAGGATTATGATTTGAGGCCCCGTGATCTAGGTTTCTAGATGATTTCTCATTTCCCAGTTTGTTCTCATTTCCCAGTCAATTCCCCTGACTCTGCAGAATTGCCTGATTCTAGCAGTGATTGGTGTTATAACATGGCAGGAATCATGAGACTACTTCCCCAGATCTCCCCATATCATGTTTTTCTGGGCAAGTCTGGAGTACAAGACCACGCCCTCTGGTGGAGAAAGATACCACTCACTGCTATTTGGGAAATGCTTGTTAGTCATCATTTGCTAGCCATTTTAATTTTGGGGGAAAGATATTTAATATCTCTCAACCCTAATGTCTTTATCTATCAAATGGGAATACTGATCTCCTACAGTTCTTGTGAGGATTAAATAAGATAGCTGAGCGATAAGTGCTCAGTAAATAATACTGTCCATGCTAGTATTCCCTCATAGTTGAACAGATATTTATTATGTATTTTACGTATGTTAGGCACCGAGATAAGTAGTCAATACATGGGTGGCTATCATACTGCTAATCCATATTATTATATAATTAAATTACAGTGTATCCGGCACTGTGCCAGGTATAGGAGCCACAGCAGTAAATAAGATCGAACATTTAAGTCTCTGGATAGGTTTTTCTGGTTCTATTAGTGAGACTCTTTTCTCCCTTATGAGTTCTCTGGACTTCCAAAGAGATCACAGCCCGATGCCTTCCTGCAATGTGGCAGGTTCTGGCTGACTATGGGACGGAAAGGAGGGTAGAAAAACGTGATCAGCCTCTGTCCCTTATAGGCAGGTGGGAAAGAAGCTGCTCACGATGGGGGTCTTTTGCTTTGCTTTACTTTGCCTTCCCTTTCCAGAAGAACCTAGCGTACCATGGGGGATGTTCTGCTGTCACAGCAGAAAAGAATATAGACACAGAGCAACACAGACCAAAATGTTCACTCTGGCCCTTGCACAAGAAAGGACAAGAAAGTAGGGGGGTTGTATTTTCCCAGTCCTTAGGGAAAACTCAGCCTTTTGGACCTCTTCTTCTCCTTAGCAAGTGTCAGTCATCCAGTTCCTTCTGGATGAGACAGGCTAGGAGGGTAGAAAAAGACTGAGGATTTCCTGGGGCTTGAATCAGTAGAAGAGGGAAGAAAAGAAAAAAACCCTTATCATGGTCCTCCCTTAGAGAGGATAAGCTGTAAAAAAAATCAGACCTTCCTCACTGCCAACGTTCTTGTGCTCTCAGGGACTATAATGCTACAAAGAGTTGCTTTCTTTTTCCCTACTAAGTGTCCTCTTCTGCTAATCAAGGTTTCATAGGAGGCACCAGACTCCAGGAATAGGGGTGGGGATGGGGGGGGGGGGAGTAGAAAATAACCCTTTACAGTAATAAGAAAAAAAAGTTATTTTTAATTTAAAAAGCATCTTGAAGGGTTTAGATTATGCATAGATAATTGATTAAATTTATAATCCTGGGGAGGGTAGCTCTTGAGGTTGACATTTATCTTGAGGTTGACATTGTTCTCTCCTACAATAAATCATCCTTTCTTTCAGTGTGATGGACCCAATCTTTAATTTGAACTCTGAATATGATCTATAATGTGGATCTTTTCGTTCTTATGTTACACTCATATAGAAGATTCTGAAAGCTCAGTCTAGCTGGTTGTTTAAAGCCTGGGTTAGGACTAAACTAGCCTTTGAAGGTGTGAACATTGCTTAGAGTTCCTCTCCCTCCATGATTAACCCCCTCAAGAGCTGCTTTCCATCTTCCAATCAATAAATCTTTTTTTTTTTTTTTTTTTAATTTATTTTTGGGACAGAGAGAGAGAGAGACAGAGCATGAATGGGGGAGGGGCAGAGAGAGAGAGGGAGACACAGAATTGGAAACAGGCTCCAGGCTCCGAGCCATCAGCCCAGAGCCTGACGCGGGGCTCGAACTCACGGACCGCGAGATCGTGACCTGGCTGAAGTCGGACGCTTAACCGACTGCGCCACCCAGGCGCCCCCCAATCAATAAATCTTAACTAGACCTTGAGAATGAACTATGTGCCCAGACTTGAGATTTAAAAGATGACTCCTGCCTTTACAAAGCTTACTGTATCATTGGAGTACCATGATGGACACTTCAAAGTCATCAAAGAAAGAATACAAAGTATAATTAAGTGATAAATTGTCAGATACAGACTTAGTAAAATAGAAGTTTAGAACAATGAAAGGTTAATGATGGCTACAGGAGTCGGGAAATCCTTTTAGAAGAAGTAGGACTTCAGTTAGGTTTTGCCAATCCATAAAGAGAGGAAAGTACTCACTTTCACCAATGGCCAAATTACGGAAAGAGCCTAAATGTCCATTAACTGATGAATGGAGAAAGAAGTTGTGGTTTATATACACAACGGAATACTACTTGGTAATGAGAAAGAATGAAATCTGGCCTTTTGTAGCAACGTGGATGGAACTGGAGAGTGTTATGCTAAGTGAAATGAGTCATACAGAGAAAGACAGATACCATATGTTTTCACTGTTATGTGGATCCTGAGAAATTTAACAGAGGACCATGGGGGAGGGGAAGGGGGAAAAAAAGTTAGAGAGGGAGGGATGCAAACTTTAAGAGACTCTTAAAAACTGAGAATAAACTGAAGGTTGGTAGGGAGTGGGAGGGTGGGGAGGGGGGGTGATGGGTATTGAGAAGGGCACCTGTTGGGATGAGCACTGGGTGTTGTATGGATACCAATTTGACAATGAATTTCACATTAAAAAAAAAGAGAGAGAGAGAGGAAAGTACTTAGCAAAAGGATCATAGCATGAACAGACCAGTGAAAGAAACCAGAAAGTTCAGAGCCTCTGTTTGCTCATCTGTGAAATGAATCAGGAAGCCAGACATGAGCCCCTCTGTGGCAGCCAGTGCTGTTTTCAGTTTTGTGGGTCCAGCAGTTAGCAGAGTTTCTCTCATAGCAAAGGCACCTGATATGTGTGTGGATCTTGAACAAACATGACATGTGGAGGAGATGGTTTGGAGGTTTGCCTACCCAGAGGCAAAGTTGATGTTAGCGAACTGGGACCCTCCTTCAGGAAGCTGGGGCTCAGCTCAGAACTACCCTGAGAGAGGCACATGTTTCTCCCAGGGCGTGGACCTAAGTCCTCTGAGAACGCAGAAAGAAAGGGATGTCTTGTTTACGTACCTCCCTTCTGTTTTGGGCACATGGCCCTAGTTGCCTCTAGCACAAGATTGATTTGGGTTGGTCACTCAGGGAACTCTCCTGCCTGCAAGTGAGCAACAGGGCCATTGATACAGTGGGACCTGGCCAGCTTCCATGGGTGCCTTTAATTAAAATGATATATCTTAATTAGCCAGGTATGTGTGATAATGTGAGTCAGGAGGACAGATAAACATCGTCCCCTTTAATTTCTTGGAAAACTTTCTTAGCCTTTTTATAAAGCATTTAGTTATGAAACTGGAAAATTCAATTTGAATAATTTAGTGTCTTTTTCTCTAAGGGAAGAACTCTCTCACATGTCATTTCCTCTCTGTGGCTTTCCAGGCCACTATCCTGTCACCTTACCCAAACTCCTTCAATATTCCGTTTCAGCAGAATGCATTACTTACTGCTTCCTCTGAGACCTTATGGGGCATTATTCACTGGAGCAATTATCACAGTGCATTTGATTACACTTATATTTTTTCTCTCTGGGCAGTGAATTCCTGGAGGTCAGGAACCCTACCTATTTGATCTTTGTAGCCTTAGCACCCAGCACAGCACTTGGCATATAGGAGTTGCTCAATAAATGCATTAGATTAATATGTTGGCTCTATTGATTATTTTGTATTTAAAATTTTTTGTGGGGGTCCGGAAGATGGCGGCGTAGGAGGACGCTGGGCTCACCGCGTGTCCTGTTGATCACTTAGATTCCACCTACACCTGCCTAAATAACCCAGAAAACCGCCAGAGGATTAGCAGAACGGAGTCTCCGGAGTCAAGCGCAGACGAGAGGCCCACGGAAGAGGGTAGGAAGGGCGGCGAGGCGGTGCGCGCTCCACGGACTGGCGGGAGGGAGCCGGGGCGGAGGGGCGGCTCGCTGGCCAAGCAGAGCCCCCGAGTCTGGCTGGCAAAAGCGGAGGGGCCGGACGGACTGTGTTCCGACAGCAAGCGCAACTTAGCGTCTGGGAGGTCATAAGTTAACAGCTCCGCTCAGAAAGCGGGAAGGCTGGAGGACAAAGGGAGGGAGAGCTGCTGAGCCCCCGGACGGCAGAGCTCAGCTTGGCGGGGAACAAAGGCGCTCGCCAGCGCCATCTCCCCCGCCCATCCCCCAGCCAAAATCCCAAAGGGAACCAGTTCCTGCCAGGGAACTTCCTCGCGCAGCCCAAACACCCAACTCTGTGCTTCTGTGGAGCCAAACCTCCGGCAGCGGATCTGACTCCCTCCCGCTGCAACAGGGCCCCTCCTGAAGTGGATCACCTAAGGAGAAGCGAGCTAAGCCTGCCCCTCCAGCCCCCGTGCACCTTGCCTACCCACCCCAGCTAATACGCCAGATCCCCAGCAACACAAGCCTGGCAGTGTGCAAGTAGCCCAGACGGGCCACGCCACTCCACAGTGAATCCCGCCCCTAGGAGAGGGGAAGAGAAGGCACACACCAGTCTGACTGTGGCCCCAGCGGTGGGCTGGGGGCAGACATCGGGTCGGACTGCGGCCCCGCCCACCAACTCCAGTTATACACCACAGCACAGGGGAAGTGCCCTGCAGGTCCTCACCACTCCAGGGACTATCCAAAATGACCAAACGGAAGAATTCCCCTCAGAAGAATCTCCAGGAAATAACAACAGCTAATGAACTGATCAAAAAGGATTTAAATAATATAACAGAAAGTGAATTTAGAATAATAGTCATAAAGTTAATTGCTGGGCTTGAAAACAGTAAAACAGGACAGCAGAGAATCTCTTGCCACAGAGATCAAGAGACTAAGGACCAGTCACGAGGAGCTGAAAAACGCTTTAAACGAAATGCAAAACAAAATGGAAACCACGACGGCTCGGCTTGAAGAGGCAGAGGAGAGAATAGGTGAACTAGAAGATAAAGTTATGGAGAAAGAGGAAGCTGAAAGAAAGAGAGATAAAAAAATCCAGGAGTATGAGGGGAAAATTAGAGAACTAAGTGATACACTAAAAAGAAATAATATACGCATAATTGGTATCCCAGAGGAGGAAGAGAGAGGGAAAGGTGCTGAAGGGGTACTTGAAGAAATTATAGCTGAGAACTTCCCTGAACTGGGGAAGGAAAAAGGCATTGAAATCCAAGAGGCACAGAGAACTCCCTTCAGACGTAACTTGAATCGATCTTCTGCACGACATATCATAGTGAAACTGGCAAAATACAAGGATAAAGAGAAAATTCTGAAAGCAGCAAGGGATAAACGTGCCCTCACATATAAAGGGAGACCTATAAGACTCGTGACTGATCTCTCCTTTGAAACTTGGCAGGCCAGAAAGGCTTGGCACGATATCTACAGTGTGCTAAACAGAAAAAATATGCAGCCGAGAATCCTTTATCCAGCAAGTCTGTCATTTAGAATAGAAGGAGAGAGAAAGGTCTTCCCAAACAAACAAAAACTGAAGGAATTTGTCACCACGAAACCAGCCCTACAAGAGATCCTAAGGGGGATCCTGTGAGACAAAGTACCAGAGACATCACTACAAGCATAAAACATACAGACATCACAATGACTCTAAACCCGTATCTTTCTATAATAACACTGAATGTAAATGGATTAAATGCGCCAACGAAAAGACATAGGGTATCAGAATGGATAAAAAAACAAGACCCATCTATTTGCTGTCTACAAGAGACTCATTTTAGATCTGAGGACACCTTTAGATTGAGAGTGAGGGGATGGAGAAGTATTTATCATGCTACTGGAAGCCAAAAGAAAGCTGGAGTAGCCATACTTATATCAGACAAACTAGACTTTAAATTAAAGGCTGTAACAAGAGATGAAGAAGGGCATTATATAATAATCACAGGGTCTATCCATCAGGAAGAGCTAACTATTATAAATGTCTATGCGCCAAATACCGGAGCCCCCAGATATATAAAACAATTACTCATAAACATAAGCAACCTTATGGATAAGAATGTGGTCATTGCAGGGGACTTTAACACCCCACTTACAGAAATGGATAGATCATCTAGACACACAGTCAATAAAGAAACAAGGGCCCTGAATGATACATTGGATCAGATGGACTTGACAGATATATTTAGAACTCTGCATCCCAAAGCAACAGAATATACTTTCTTCTCGAGTGCACATGGAACATTCTCCAAGATAGATCATATACTGGGTCACAAAACAGCCCTTCATAAGTTTACAAGAATTGAAATTATACCATGCATACTTTCAGACCACAATGCTATGAAGCTTGAAATCAACCACAGGAAAAAGTCTGGAAAACCTCCAAAAGCACGGAGGTTAAAGAACACCCTACTAACGAATGAGTGGGTCAACCAGGCAATTAGAGAAGAAATTAACAAATATATGGAAACAAACGAAAATGAAAATACAACAATCCAAACGCTTTGGGACGCAGCGAAGGCAGTCCTGAGAGGAAAATACATTGCAATCCAGGCCTATCTCAAGAAACAAGAAAAATCCCAAATACAAAATCTAACAGCACACTTAAAGGAAATAGAAGCAGAACAGCAAAGGCAGCCTAAACCCAGCAGAAGAAGAGAAATCATAAAGATCAGAGCAGAAATAAACAATATAGAATCTAAAAAAACTGTAGAGCAGATCAACGAAACCAAGAGTTGGTTTTTTGAAAAAATAAACAAAATTGACAAACCTCTAGCCAGGCTTCTCAAAAAGAAAAGGGAGATGACCCAAATAGATAAAATCATGAATGAAAATGGAATGATTACAACCAATCCCTCAGAGATACAAACAATTATCAGGGAATACTATGAAAAATTATATGCCAACAAATTGGACAACCTGGAAGAAATGGACAAATTCCTAAACACCCACACTCTTCCAAAACTCAATCAGGAGGAAATAGAAAACTTGAACAGACCCATAACCAGCGAAGAAATTGAATCGGTTATCAAAAATCTCCCAACAAATAAGAGTCCAGGACCAGATGGCTTCCCAGGGGAGTTCTACCAGACGTTTAAAGCAGAGATAATACCTATCCTTCTCAAGCTATTCCAAGAAATAGAAAGGGAAGGAAAACTTCCAGACTCATTCTATGAAGCCAGTATTACTTTGATTCCTAAACCAGACAGAGACCCAGTAAAAAAAGAGAACTACAGGCCAATATCTCTGATGAATATGGATGCAAAAATTCTCAATAAGATACTAGCAAATCGAATTCAACAGCATATAAAAAGAATTATTCACCATGATCAAGTGGGATTCATTCCTGGGATGCAGGGCTGGTTCAACATTCGCAAATCGATCAACGTGATACATCACATTAACAAAAAAAAAGAGAAGAACCATATGATCCTGTCAATCGATGCAGAAAAGGCCTTTGACAAAATCCAGCACCCTTTCTTAATAAAAACCCTTGAGAAAGTTGGGATAGAAGGAACATACTTAAAGATCATAAAAGCCATTTATGAAAAGCCCACAGCTAACATCATCCTCAACGGGGAAAAACTGAGAGCTTTTTCCCTGAGATCAGGAACACGACAGGGATGCCCACTCTCACCGCTGTTGTTTAATATAGTGCTGGAAGTTCTAGCATCAGCAATCAGACAACAAAAGGAAATCAAAGGCATCAAAATTGGCAAAGATGAAGTCAAGCTTTCGCTTTTTGCAGATGACATGATACTATACATGGAAAATCCGATAGACTCCACCAAAAGTCTGCTAGAACTGATACATGAATTCAGCAAAGTTGCAGGATACAAAATCAATGTGCAGAAATCAGTTGCATTCTTATACACTAACAATGAAGCAACAGAAAGACAAATGAAGAAACTGATCCCATTCACAGTGGCACCAAGAAGCATAAAATACCTAGGAATAAATCTAACCAAAGATGTAAAAGATCTGTATGCTGAAAACTATAGAAAGCTTATGAAGGTAATTGAAGAAGATATAAAGAAATGGAAAGACATTCCCTGCTCATGGATTGGAAGAATAAATATTGTCAAAATGTCAATACTACCCAAAGCTATCTACACATTCAATGCAATCCCAATCAAAATTGCACCAGCATTCTTCTCGAAACTAGAACAAGCAATCCTAAAATTCATATGGAACCACAAAAGGCCCCGAATAGCCAAAGTAATTTTGAAGAAGAAGACCAAAGCAGGAGGCATCACAATCCCAGACTTTAGCCTCTACTACAAAGCTGTCATCATCAAGACAGCATGGTATTGGCATAAAAACAGACACATAGACCAATGGAATAGAATAGAAACCCCAGAACTAGACCCACAAACGTATGGCCAACTCATCTTTGACAAAGCAGGAAAGAACATCCAATGGAAAAAAGACAGTCTCTTTAACAAATGGTGCTGGGAGAACTGGACAGCAACATGCAGAAGGTTGAAACTAGACCACTTTCTCACACCATTCACAAAAATAAACTCAAAATGGATAAAGGACCTGAATGTGAGACAGGAAACCATCAAAACCTTAGAGGAGAAAGCAGGAAAAGACCTCTCAGACCTCAGCCGTAGCAATCTCTTACTCGGCACATCCCCAAAGGCAAGGGAATTAAAAGCAAAAGTGAATTACTGGGACCTTATGAAGATAAAAAGCTTCTGCACAGCAAAGGAAACAACCAACAAAACTAAAAGGCAACCAACGGAATGGGAAAAGATATTTGCAAATGACACATCGGACAAAGGGCTAGTATCCAAAATCTATAAAGAGCTCATCAAACTCCACACCCGAAAAACAAATAACCCAGTGAAGAAATGGGCAGAAAACATGAATAGACACTTCTCTAAAGAAGACATCCGGATGGCCAACAGGCACATGAAAAGATGTTCAACGTCGCTCCTTATCAGGGAAATACAAATCAAAACCACACTCAGATACCACCTCACGCCAGTCAGAGTGGCCAAAATGAAGAAATCAGGAGACTATAGATGCTGGAGAGGATGTGGAGAAACAGGAACCCTCTTGCACTGTTGGTGGGAATGCAAATTGGTGCAGCCGCTCTGGAAAGCAGTGTGGAGGTTCCTCAGAAAATTAAAAATAGACCTACCCTATGACCCAGCAATAGCACTGCTAGGAATTTACCCAAGGGATACAGGAGTACTGATGCATAGGGGCACTTGTACCCCAATGTTTATAGCAGCACTCTCAACAATAGCCAAATTATGGAAAGAGCCTAAATGTCCATCAACTGATGAATGGATAAAGAAATTGTGGTTTATATACACAATGGAATACTACGTGGCAATGAGAAAAAATGAAATATGGCCTTTTGTAGCAACATGGATGGAACTGGAGAGTGTGATGCTAAGTGAAATAAGCCATACAGAGAAAGACAGATACCATATGGTTTCACTCTTATGTGGATCCTGAGAAACGTAACAGAAACCCATGGGGGAGGGGAAGGAAAAAAAAAAAAAAAAAGAGGTTAGAGTGGGAGAGAGCCAAAGCATAAGAGACTGTTAAAAACTGAGAACAAACTGAGGGTTGATGGGGGGTGGGAGGGAGGGCAGGGTGGGTGATGGGTATTGAGGAGGGCACATTTTGGGATGAGCACTGGGTGTTGTATGGAAACCAATTTGACAGTAAATTTCATATATTAAAAAATAAAAAATAAAAAATAAATAAATAAATAAATAAAAATAAAATTTTTTGTAATTAAAAAATTTTTTTAATGTTTACTTATTTTTGAGAGAGAGAGAGAGAGAGAGAGGCAGAGTGTGAGTGGGGGAGGGGCAGAGAAAGAGAGGGAGTCACAGAAACTGAAAAAAGCTCCAGGCTCTGAGCTGTCAGCACAAGCCGATGTGGGGCTTGAACTCAGGAATGGCAACATCACGACCTAGGCCGAAGTCGGCTGCCCAACCAAATGAGCCACCCAGGCTCCCCTTTAAAAAATTGTTTTTTAATGTTTATTTATTTTTGAGAGAGAGAGAGAGAGAGAGAGAGAGAGAGAGAGAGAGAGAGAGAGAGAGAGACGCAGAGCATGAGCAGGGGAGGGGCAGAGAGAGAGGGAGACACAGAATTCGAAGCAGGCTCCAGGCTCTGAGCTGTCAGCACAGAACCTGATGCCAGGCTCGAACTCACAAACTGTGAGATCATGACCTGAGCCAAAGTCAGCCGTTCAACCGACTGAGCCAGGCACCCCCGACTGTGTTGATTATTTTTTTAAGTTTTTATTTAAATTCCAGTTAGTTAACATATATACAATATTAGTTTCAGATGTACAATATAGTGATTCAAAACTTCCACACAACACCTGGTGCTCATCACCAGTGCCCTCCTTAATCCCTATCCTGTATTTAACCCAATACTCCCTTCTATTAATCATCAGTTTGTTCTCTCTCTCTCTCTCTGTCTCTCTCTCTCAAAAATAAATAAACATTAAAAAATTTAATAAAAAATAAAAAGTTTTAGTGTTTATTCATTTTTGAGAGAGAGAGACAGAGAGCGAGAGGGGGAGGGGCAGAGAGAGAGGGAGACACAGAATCCCAAGCAGGTTCCAGGCTCTGAGCTGTCAGCACAGAGCCCGTCGCAGGGCTTGAACTCATGAACCGTGAGATCATGTTCTGAGCCAAGTCGGATGCTCAACCAACTGAACAACCCAGGCACCCTGAGATTCTCTTTTTAAATGTTTATTTGTTTTTGAAAGAGAGAGGGGTAGAGAGAGAAAGGACGAGAGAGAATCCCAAGCAGGCTCTGCACTGTCAGTGTGGAGCCTGACATGGGGCTCCAACTCACGAATTGTGAGATCATGACCTGAGCTGAAATCAAGAGTCAGACACGATCCACTGACTGAGCCACCCCGGTGCCCCATAAGAGACTCTTAACGATAGAGCACAAACTGAGGGTTGATGGAGGGAGGTGGATGAAGGGTGGCTATACGGGTGATGGGTGTTAAGGAGGGCACTTGTTATGATGAGCTCTGGGTGTTGTATGTAAGTGCTGAACCACTGAATTGTATTGAAATCAATATAGCCCTGTATGTTAACTAACTAGAATTTAAATAAAAATGTGAAGGAAAAAAGGTCACACTAAACAATTATTCTATTGCTGAGTAACAGATTACCACAAGTATGGTAGCTTACACAACAGACATTTATTATCTAAAAATTTCTGTGGTGAAGAGTTTGGTCATGGCTTAGCATGGCTGCACTCAAGGTGTCAGCCAGGGCTGGGGTCTCATCTGAGGTTCTGGGTCCTCTTCCAAGCTCAAGTGGTTGTTTGTAGAATTCATTTTCTTGCAGATGTAGAACTCATGGTATCTTGCTTCTTCAAAGGCCAGTGGGAGACTCTCTATCACCGAGGAAGGCTGGGCTCCTCTTTTAAGGACTAACTTGATTAGGTCAGGATACTCTTCTTTTTGATTAACCGAGAGTCACACTGATTGGGACCTTAATTAAATCTGCAAAATGCCTTTATGTTCACTTTATACCATAACCCAATCATGGGACATCCCATAACCCAATATGATGACATCCATCGTATTCACAGGTCCTGCCCACACTGAAGAAAAGTGACATGGATACAAGACCTAGATATCAGGGAGTGGGAATCTTGGGATTCTGCCTGCTGCAAGCCCTGAATGAGAGGCCTCTGAATGGCTCTGTGCCTCTCTTAGGGAAAATAGGTAAGTCTGAAAGCCAAAGGCTAGAAGCAGGAGTGACCTCAATTACTATTACCTCTAATGACCTACTGGGGGAATTTATGCTTCCTGAATCTGCAACTCTGGGCTCTGCGGAGTTTGAGGTTTTGTTCCACATAGGGTCACGCCCTTGCCAATGGGCACAGCAAGGGGCCCATTGAACTATAAGTATGGCTGCTGCCAGGGCTCTGGATTCCTGTGGCCAAGGAGTCACCATCTTGGCAGGGGTAATCGCCCTTAATTAGCTGGAGGATGTAAGGTTGCTGCTACACAATGCGGTGGGGAGGAATGTATGTGGAACTCAGGTCTGTGTGTGTGTGTGTGTGTGTGTGTGTGTGTGTGTGTGTGTGTGTGTGTTTATATTATTTATATTTATATTGGGTTTTTTTTTTCGTGAGTGCAATAGGCAGAATCAAGTCCTCCCAAAAATGTCCCCAGCCAACTTCCCAGAATGTGTTAATATCTTAGGTTACATGGCAAAGAAGAATTAAGGCTGCAGATGGAAGTAAAATTGCTAATCAGCTGACATTAAGATAGGGAGATTATCTGGGGCACCTGGGTGGCTCACTCGATTAAGCGTCCACCTTTGGCTCAGGTCATGATCTCATGGTTTGTGGGTTCGAGCCCTGCGTCAGGCTCTATGCTGACAGTGAGGAGCCTGGAGCCTGCTTCAAATTCCGTGTCCCCCTCTCTCTCTGCCCGTACCCCACTCACACCCTGTCTCTCTCTCTCTTTCTCTAAAAAAATAAACATTAAAAAAAGATAGGAAGATTATCTTGGACTATCCTGGTGGGCCCAGTGTAATCACATGGGTCATTAAAGGTGGAAGAGAGAGTATCACAAGGTGATGTGACTCGAAGAAAGGCACAGAGAGGTGCATTATTGCTGGCTTCAAATAGGGTGGAAAGGGGCCATGGGCCAAGCGGTAGAAGTGGCCTCCAGAAGCTGAAAGGAACAAGAAAATGGATTCTCTTTTAGAGCCTCCAGGAATAGCCCAGTGAAACCTGTGTCAGACTTCTGACTTTCAGAACTGTAAGAGAATAAAGTTGTGTTGTTTTAAGCCACTAAGTTTCTGGTAAATTTGTTATAGCAGCCATAGGAAACTAATATCGTGGGTGAGGAAAAACTGTCCAGAAGTAATTCACTCTTGTTGTATCAGGAGTACTTTGCATCCTGGTCCAGGACTGTGCCTTATTCGTGTCTGTATTGTTAGTCTCTTAAATGTCAGTGAATCTCCATGGGTGTCTGTGGTGTTGAAGGAGGAAGTGAGGAGGCACGAGGGGAGGAGACGAAATGGTGGTGGTGACAGTATTAGAGAGGAGGCAGGAAGCCCAAGAGTTGGTGGGGACTGAATCTAATGTCGGTTCTCTGCAGCGTGGGCTGGCTTTTTGGAATGCAGAGAATTTGCAGGTCAGTGGCAGGCATGGGGAGGCAGTGCCCCAAGCAGCTTGGTCTTGGTGGAGCTCTTGGTTCAGGAATGATTCAACAGTATTCTGAGCTTCCTGGATATGCCCCATCAACAGAGAACCCTTCTCTAATTCCCTCTCATCCACTCCGTCACCTGCCACCCAGAGTGTTTCTCAACCTTTATAGTCCCAGACAGGAAGCCACAGACTTCAGTTAGAGACGGAGCAGCTCTGATCACTGAACTCTTTAGTTTGAGCTTCCTGTGAGCGACGCTGTTTCTCTGAGGTCCCAACACTAAATCTCGGTACTGTTGGGCACCCCGAATATGCCCTCTAACAGCAGCCTTGGCCGGAGGCATTTACTCTAGTACTTTAGAGCAGAGTGCTCTCAGTGTGTGTGCGCGCGTGTGTGTGTGTGTGTGTGTGTATCTATCTCTACTTTGTATCTGTCTGTCTGTATCTGTATCTGTATCTCTGTCTCTATCTCTATCTATCTCTATGTCTGTCTCTCTGTCACTATGTATCCCCTCAGGGAAGTATTGCGAGTACTGCCAGGGCCAGGGTGAGGGAGATAGAGCAGCCTGAGCAATACATGGGGAGTGAGGGATTGTGGGTAATAGTAGGACCTAGAGGAGGAAATGGCAACTTTGAAGAGACTTTTAGGAGTAAAATAATTTTCTTCCCTCCACAGATGAGGCCAAACAGAAGCCGTATGTGGTGACCTGTGCGATGCGCTAGTTACTTATATAAACTGAACAAAGCAGTCTAACAATCCTGTAAATATCACACATAAAGATGAACCAGCTAGTGTCATGTCGGTATTTCTAAAGATAAAGTAAATCAGTACTACTGGCACCATCCGGTTTTTGTGTGGTCCCATCTCCAAAAAGCATGAAATACAAATTTATACCCAAAACCGTGTTTTTTGAATTCAAATCACCAGCATGATTTTAGCATGTATGAAATGTACAAATCCTTACTGTAAAGTAAGTTTTGAAAGCTTGCATGTACGGTGAAGCATGAGCTTTTGCAAAGAGAGTGAAATATGTTTACAGCTTTGTTGCCTTCATGGTTATGTATCCCGGTGCAGCTATAATTGTGTCACAGGTACTTGTTGCCTTTCCTTGCCCCAGGAGCAGCAGAATTAGCTTCTACACTGGCCCGGCTAAACAGGCTATCCTGAGGACTAACAGGAGGCTCTATTTCCCAGCTGGGATGGTAGCCCCTGAGGTGGGGTTAAGGTGGGTGGGCAAGAGAATGGAGGGAAATAGGGTGCAGAGTGAGGAATAAATGGAAGAGAACTGAGTCTTTTGGCGCAAGTGGATTAAATGGCAGAGAGGGTGGGCATGACAGGGTGAAGAATGAACAGAAGGTTAGGTATTGGTAGGAGAGACACCATTGAAATTGTACTGTTTAAGCCCTCTTTTATTGAAAGAGGCACTTTTATTGAAGATGACACCCTGAAATGAAGACGTCCTATCCTAAGGAGGCCCTTTGATCCCATGTCACTAATAGTATGACATATTTTAAATATTTGCTATCTAAAAAAAAGTGTATTTATTTGAGAGAGAGATAATCCTAAGTAGGCTGTGCACTGCCAGCACAGAGCCTGACATGGAGCTCCAACCCACAAACTGTGAGATCATGACCTGAGCTGGAATCAAGAGTCAGATGCTTAACCAACTGAGCCCCCCAGGCGCCCCAAATATTAAGCAAGAGGAAATTTGTTAGAGGAAAAGGAGAGCATTAAAGACAAGAAAGTTTCCACACTTGTTTTTTTTTTTTTTTAATGCTTATTTATTTTTGAGACAGTGTGAGAGACAGAGTGCAAGCAGTGGAGGGGCAGACAGAGGAAGACACAGAATCCAAAGCAGGCTCCAGGCTCCGAGCTGTCAGCCCAGAGCCCGACACTGGGCTCGAACTCACGAACCGTGAGATCATGACCTGAGCCAAAGTTGGACACTTAACCGACTGAGCCACTCAGGCGCCCCTCAACACTTGGATTTGATGAGCAGTCATAAAAGTGGAACTGAGGAAAGGTAGGGAAATTGATAAAAATCACTGTTCCAAAATCGCCTAGCCTGAGTTTTGCTTCCGTTGGCACAAGCAGGTATATTACTAAGCACTTTCATGTAACAGCTCTCTAGTCTTTCCAGGTTTTTCTTTAGGGTTTGTGAGGGAAACCCCTTTCCATTGTTTCCTCCTCTGCCTCCCAATTTTGGATCCTTTTGTGTAATCTCTCTCTCTCTGTCTATATATATATATATATATATATATATATATATATATATATATATGGAACTAAACTAATTTTTAAAAAGTAATTTCTGGATCCTAATTGAAATTGTAGCAAGAATCAGTGTTGGAAAGTCAATGACATAGTTTTCCAAAAACATATTCTACCTAAATTAGTCATCTAAAAGTTTATATGGTTTAATAGTCCAAGGAAAGATGGTTACTAGATACTTTTCACTCATTACTTGATGGAGAAGACGTTTAATTTTTTTAATGTTTATTTATTTATTTATTTTGGCGGGGGGGGGGGGCAGAGAGAAATCCAAGCAGGCTCTGCACTGCCAGCACAGAGCCTGACATGGGGCTTGATCTCACAAACCGTGAGATCATGATCTGAGCTGAAATCAAGAGTCAGTCCCTTTGCCGACAGAGCCGCCCAGGTGCCCTGAGCACACAACGTTTTAAGTTTTTTTTACCCGATTTTATTCTTCTACTTGAAATAATGACCTTACTAATATCTTATGTATCTGTCAATGCCTTTTATTTTAATGATACGTTTGATACTATATCTGTTACCCTGATACCAAATCAAAATAGAACTAATGGGACACAACAGGAAACAAAAAGGTGGGGTGGAGAATCTGTTACTTAAGGACAGTGATCTCACCACTATACAACTGTTGCATGTTTCTTGGTCTGATTTTTGACCACTTCGCCTTCTATTCCTGCCACCCCGAATTTGGTACAACATATATGCTTTACAACAATACACATACAGAAATCAGGGTTGCTAAGCTGTTTTAAGATTTTTATTCATCAGCCATGTGAGAAAATTGTAGACATGTGAATGAATGCTGGGTGGGCTGGGTTTAGCAGGAGTTCTGTCAGGTCAGAATTGAGGTAAGTGGGTTAAGTGATGGGATCATGTTTTTCTTGTTTAAGTTATATCTGTAGTGGGCATCTGTGGGTTTGGTTGCTCAGTACTCCTTTTCTAAGAAGTGCTCCATTTCCTTATCTATGTGGTTACTGTTGGAAATAGCCATGTTAGTAGATTGTGATCTAGCACTTGGCCATGGGTCTCAGTGAGGGGATTCCTGGTGAGCCACATGGGCCAATCATATGATCTTGCCCTGCTGCCACAGTTGACCTGTTCAGCGGTGTGTACCTGATGCCACTTGGGCCAGTGAATCTCTTCTCAGGACCTTTTTTTAAATTGAAGTATAACTGACATAAAATGTTATATTGGTTTCAGATGTATGACGTATTGATTCAGCAATCCTGCACATTACTCAGATGTTCAGCATGATAAGTGTAGTCCACCATCTGTCACCATACAAAGTTCTTAAACTAGAATTGACTATATTTCTTATGCTGTGCTTTTTCATCTCCATGACATACTTATTTTATAACTGGAAGTTTATACCTCTCAATCCCCTTTCTTCTCAGGAATTTTTGTACTTGGGATACAGAAATTTGGGTCAGTCTCCATGTGGCTATGGTTATAAGATGTACAGTTCAGGAATTTCTTTTGCTATGTGGAGAAAGACATTATACAGAGAAAAAAGAATGAGGCCAGTGTGCAAAGGAAAGCTAAGATAGAGATCAAGAGAAGGCATCTTCATGGCATCTAGTCCCTGGTTTCAGCTGTTCTGGTTCAAATCAACACCATTTATATGCTGATGAGAATGTGTCTGGCTGGAAGGTGATGTGACTGCACAAAAATCATGAGCTGTCCCTATCCATTGTTATACCATGTTTGTAACCTGAAAAATTCTCTTGAATTTAATTTTTCTCTCTGAGCCTGACATTGCATTAATGGAAAGTTCAAGTAAAAAGAAGACAAAATAGTGCAATTCAATAAAATATTTATTGTACTATGTTAGGTGTGGTAGAGTGTTAAAAAGTATAGGTGACACAAATCACAACAACACCAAAAGGTATTATCACTGAAAAGGTACAGACACTATGAACAAAAATGAAGGAGATCCCTGCAGGCTGAAAGGAGAGTCTTCTGGATGTGGGGCTGATAAAAGGGACAGGTAGGTGGAGAGGAAAGACAAAGCCAAAGACCATGTTCCATTTGTAATTTATAACATGATTTTTTTTTGGAAAAGCCAGCTTAATAAAAATCGACATTTTTACTAAGCATGGTGTACCATAAAAGCATACAATATGGATCTTGCCTCCTAGGAAATAAACACCTTCAGGGGCAATGCAAGACTTTTGTATATTTTGGAAAGATCCTCTCTCATTACCTTGTTTTGTTTCTTTAGACTGCTTTATACGTTATTTGCTAACTTGCTGACTTATTTTCCTTCAAAGCTAAGCTCCCTAAGGGCAGGGATTTTTGTCTATTTTGTTGCATGCCCAGCATCTACAACAGCGTCTGGCGCACTGCAAACGGTTTAATAAAAATTCCTTGAATGAAATGGAGAATCAGGTCGTAGGGTAAAATCATGAAAACTCTGGCTTTAAATATTTCTGGGCCAGCCAAAATCTCCAACTTTCAAACACTAGGGGGCAGCCTAAGATTAGAATAGAAATGTTTTTCCATTTAGGTCAGAGGTTCCTAACTTTGCTTATGTAAAGCATCACCTCAGGGCGCCTTTAGACGTTCTGAAGACCCTGTCGGACCCCTGACTAACTAAATAGGAATCCCCAGAGGGTGGGGCTCAGGGATCACTACTCCGTAAGGCTGCCCAGAAGATTCCGACGTGCAGCTAAGCGCAAGAACCACAGACTGGGATCCGAGGCGTGGGGGTCAAGGTGGCGCGACCTTCGGCGAAGCGTGATAACGGAGACAAGCTCCGAGGATCCCTCGCCTCCACGCCGCTCCCTGGCCGTGCTGTGTGGGGCCTTTAATCAACAATGGCGGGGATAGGCCTGTCCTGTGGGCAGCAACACGCCCGGCGCTGCCGATCCAGTGGGAATCTCCTCGGAGACAGGCTCCCGGCCAATGAGCGAGGCTGCAGGAGCTCGGAGCCCACCCGGCTCCGCAGAGAGCCCTCGCCCCGGCCAGCAAGGCCCCGCCTCTGGGCTGGAAGGCCCCGCCCCTGGGCGGCTGCCCCCGCGAGAGTGCGGCCGTGAAGGGGGAGGTCTGGTCCCGCGCTCGCGCTCGCCTTACTCTCGACTTCCCTCCGCCAGCTGTGTCGCGTGGCCCGGGTCTCTGGTCGCGCGCGCGGCCTCAGGGCAAGATGAGGCGGGCGGCGCTGCGGTAAGTAGCAGGGGTCCGGCGTGGCCCTTTCGGGAGGGTCGCCGGCGCCCGCCCTCCGCGCTGCTAGCGGGTCCGGGCGCTAGGAACCGGCCGCCGGCTGGCGAGACTGACGCAGTGGTTTGGGGGGGGGGGGGGGGGAGAAAAGGGGGCCGGGTGGGAAGGGGCGCCCGCCTTCCGCTACGACGCCTGGACGCGTGCCTTCTGCCCCCGAGTGAAGCACCGCGACCCCCACTCCTGGAGCGGAGTTTGATATTAAAAGCGAAGCGGCACTTTGAGGGAGGAAGTTGGGTGTTCCCTGAAATTCCTTTCTCTTTGCTCATCACGGGTGTGGTTTGGGGGTAGCCGCTTGTGAGAGAGCTGGCGTTTAGCACTCCACCTTACTTCACAGCTCTTTGCCCTCCTTGGGAGAGCACTTTTAGGGTTAAGTGCTTGACCCACTTGGACTCCGGGTTAAGTGTGTTGTAATGTGGGGAGAGATTGCGGGGCACCTCTTGGGCTGCCAGGACCTCAGTCAGGACTGTGCGCCTAGGTGCCGGAGTCCAGCTCCAGCAGGTCCAGGGATTCCCGAAGGATGAACGGCGTGGGCGAAAAAGTGAAAATAGAACAAAACTAAAATAAAAAACAAAAATAAAAATGGGCACAGACAACAGCAGTGTGTTGAACTGGCCGATTTATTGTAGCAAACGTGGCATTATATATGCGAGTGATTTCCTTGTAACATACGTCGTCTATGTTTTTTAACATTACCTAATTTTGAAAATGTTCCTATGTGTCATCAACCTTTAAGAAAGAACATGGCGATTTTCCCCTAATTTTCCCGCATACCCTTTGATTATTAATTTCTTACATTATTCCATTATGCATCTGCATTTGTCTATAATTATCTATAGTCTATAAAGCATTTGCTTTGCCGTTCTCATGAAAGGCCCTCCATTTCTCAACACCTCAAGTGGAACAGTTACAGGGACATGACCTCCTAACCACATGAGACCGAGACAAGGTGGTGTCTCGGTCCAAGGTGCCAGGAGGGGGCCAAAAACGCCTTAGAAACCCTTGCCTCACACATTCTCAGACAGTGCACCTAGGAATTAATTAACCATTCTGTACCGAAACCGACTAGGTTCAGTCATCATCTGGAATGCCTCCCGGGGGGCCAGGTGGGCCTAGGGGTTGAAGTCACCTGTGCCCAGAGATACACTCCTTAGTTGCCGGAGTGAGGCTTTCAAATCCACGTCTCTCCTTTGCTGGCTGCCTTTGCTGGCAAAGGCATGAGGCTATCCTTCCTGTAAGTAGAGGAGTCTCCACCGCACAATTTCTGGCGGAACCTTATTTTCTTTCCTAATGGTTTTTTCTCCAGAGGGCCTGTGGAGGGCAATTCCCCAGCAGACACTACTCCAGGTAGTTTTAAGGCCGAATTACCTAAAAGTGGGAGGACAAGAAGCTTCGCTGTCGGTGGGCCGCCTGGCAGTCACCAATCTGTCCACAGCCCGGGCCTTGCCGCTCAGGCTGGGATAGCTCGGCTTCCAGCACCTAGGACTTTGGTGCTGATTTGAACTTTACCTTGAATGAGCAGCAAGGCCCTGTAAGGTGAGGTGGGGGGTTGATTAGGCTACTTGGACAAGGAGGATGCCTTTTTCTGTGTGTCACCTCCCAGCTTGCCCAGTTAAGGCCTCGGGACTTAGACTCTAGGACAAGTCTGGCTCTCCCCCAAACCTTTTCAGCTGAGCACTCCAGCTGTCTCCAGCTTCTTTCTGCCTGGCTGGGCCCCCAGGGGCCTCACCCCTGTTCCAGCTTCTGGAATCATGCTACAGGTGCGCCATCTCTCCTTGTGTGCCCATACTGGTTCTGAATGACTGATCTCTGTCATTTGTCTTAGGGGTCCTGGATCTCCCTCACTATTCCTGTGGATCTTGCTATCAGCTGAAAAAGGTTCTCTGTCTCTCTCTTGTGTATAGCACTTAAAAATAAAAGCTTTATTAGCACTGTTTAGACAGAGTGAAAGTCATTATGGGAAGGGCCACAGTTGACTTTAGCTTACATTGGACATGATGTGAAGGGCCTTCTACAAAGCTCCATGATCTTGCCATGTGCCTTTTCCCAGGAAGACTTTCTTGATCTCCTCTCCCCCAGTTTGGAAGTCTTTTTCTTTGCACTAATAACTCTTATAAACCTGCTTTCCTTTCTTGTGAGTCCTGTTGAACCTTAAGCAGGTACTCTGTTAGTTGTTTAGTGAGACAAAGAGTTCATAAATGAATACAGACTGTTCAAGATGATTAGGTTATTTGACTAGTGTGCAGTCTTTGTAGCTTATTTTTCCAGACTCAGGGAAGAGTCACTGAATTCGTTTAGTTTCTAAATTGAGGCATTTCCCCGGGGTGGAGGGCCTATGAATGGCGTTGCCTGCTACTGTACTGGAAACTCTTCCCAGACACCTACCCTAAGCTTGGGACCCAGAACAGAGCTAAGACCCTTCTTTTCACACCTTAGGTGACTTCTGTGACTTCTTAGGCAAGCCATGAAGAGATTGGGCTCTTTGGTCTCCTTTCATTGGAAAGTTTTAATCATGGAGTCCTACGGCCTGAGTGTCCCAAGGCCTCTTGACGGTTTCTTCTAAAGGCCTAGGGATTTTGCTGTAAAACTCCCTAGGTCTTATCAGGGAATAAGCCAGTAACCCTGTGGTACTGAGGTGTTGGGTAGTGATTAAACCCTTCTTCCTCTCCCTCCACCTCAGCGCTGTATATGTAAAAGGGAAGTAGCCTGAGATTGTGAAAAGAGCAGCTTGCCTGCAGATGTGTTCGTGTGTGCATGTGTGAATGTGAACTTCTTTATCCTTATGACAGTCCCTTAGGATAGGTACTATAATTACCCCGTTTTACAGATGAAGAAAGTTTTGGCGGGGGTGGGGGGGGTGGGCGGCATAGTGGAGTTAGTCCTTGCTTGTCCCGGCATGAGGTAGTAAGAATTTACTAATAACTTGAACTAGAATGAGTAATAGTATCTGGAGTTCTTGACCTTGTCAGTGCCTTGCTTTCTTCAGCTGTGCATTCAGATTACTTTGTCAATTTCTGATATTATATATGTGTTATCCATGATATGATGGTGGTTAGGAGTCAACACTTAAGAAACAGTGAACCAAAACCAACTTAAACAACTTGTTTTGGCAGACTAGGTTAGGTGCATTTGGGTAAATCATTTTTATTTTGTTTGGGGATTAGGAAATTTCTGCCCACAATAAATACTCTGAGTCTGGAAAGGGTTAATTCTGTTTTCAAAGTTTATTAACTTATAATTGGATTTAGCTTATTTATTGAGGAAATATGGTGTGATAATAAAGAACAAAATAAATGTTCATAATTAATTTACTCAGCTGTTTACCAAATTGATTCAGGGCTTCTGAAGCTAATAAAAAAGCAAGAATAAATCCATTAAACCTGGTTGATATCTTTTATTTATTTTGTAGATTGTTAGCTAGTTGGTCTCTTCTCTCATGAAATGTTTACTCTAGTTAGATGATTTATGGAGTAGCCTCATATGCAAATATACAGACCCTGGAGAAACAAGTACAGATCCTTACAAGAAAGTGTATACTGAGGGTGTGGAGTGGTTAAGTGTTTTGGGAGGAGGGGCTGGTTTTGGGGGTTGCCGGGACGCCATAGAACCTACTCTAGTGTTTTTTATCTTGTTTTGTAGGCTTTGTACCACCTTGGGCAAGGGGCTGCGTGCTCCTGGCAGAGGACTCACTCAAGGATCCGAGAATCCCGAGAAACAGAGAGTCCTCCACATGCATGAAGGCAAGCATGGGTGTTTGTGTTTTAGGTCCACGTGGTGAAAAACCCTGTCTTATTTGGGAGGCATACAGATAGGTACTTTAGGGCGAATGAGACATACTAAACGTAGATTTTTCCATAAACTTCTCATTTATAAGATGGTCAGAATAACTTTGGGTAGAGACCACATTCAGAATTTGAGCTTTGGTTCCTAGGAGCCTGGGAGACAGCTCTTTTAATTAAATGGCTTCCACTTTCTTTGTGTTGGTACTGAAGGGTAAAGCAGAGAAAAAAGAGACCTGTTGCATAAGAGATGGACCCTTCAGTTGCAGCAACTAAATGCTCCTGATCTATAGTTTTGTTAGAGGGACAGTTAATCCATGCTCAGTTGAAGTTAATTTCAATTTCTAGTCTGATATGCAAACTATGGCTGTGTATATCAGTTTAGGAGTATTCATTATGAACAAAATTGTGGCTTCAAAAGGTACAAATTGTATATATACGTACACATGTATATACATACGCATATACATATATATAATTAAAATTTCATTAAAATTTTTTTATGTTTATTTATTTTTGACAGAGAGAGAGAGGGGCAGGCAGAGCGTGAGTGGGGAGGGGCAGAGAGAGAGGGAGACACAGAATCTGAAGCAGGCTCCAGGCTCTGTGCTGACAGCACAGAGCCTGTTGTGGAGCTCCAATTCACGAACCATGAAATCATGACCTGAGCCGAAGCCGGATACTTTAGCTGACTGAGCCACCCAGGTGTCCCAAATATTTAATTAAAATTTCTACTTCTTGGCCCTCACTACCCCCTTTATTCATACTCTGACTAAACTAGTAATAATCATTATATGTCAGTGAGCATCGGTAGTCTGTGTACTACTTGGCATACTTCCTGTCCATTCTTTTATTCAAGGAACTCAGGAGGGAAAAAAGTCAGAAATAAGACACATTTACTAGTGGTTACAGGCATACCTTGGAGATATTGCAGGTTTGGTTCCAGACCCCTGCAATAAAGTGAATACAGTGAGTGAAATCAATTTTTTTGTTTCCCTGTGCATTTAAAAGTTAGGCTTACACTACACCGTAGTCTATTAAATGTGCAATAGGACTATGTCTAAAAACACAGTGTACGTATCAAAACAGTTTAAATAGTACCACCAAAGCTCACTGATCACGGATCACCTTAACAAATATAATAATAACGAAAGAGTTTGAAATATTGTAAGAATTACCAAAATGTGACACAGAGACATGAAGTGAGCAAATGCTGTTGGAAAAATGGCGGTGATGCAGTGTGGCCACAACCTTCCAATTTGTACAAAACATACTTTCATGGAGCACAGTGAATACAATAAAATGAGGTATGCCCATATATTCTGCAGTTCTCTCTGATTTAGTTGTAATTAGAGTTTGTACCAAATTTGTGGTGTATAACAATTATTTGATAGAAAAATCAACTATTTTTTCGTTAAAGTTTAAGTGCATGTTATCTAACCATATTTGGTTTTGATCACTTAGCCATTGAAGGACCAAGTATTGCTACAGTTAATTTCCCATAACTGGAATATATACTTTTAAGTCCTATATAAATGCTAGGAAAAAAACATGACATCAACATGTGAAATCCTGTAGACTTATTTTTTAGTCTTGAATTTCTACTGCTTATCTAATTTATTTTCCTTTTATCCATATAGCATGTTCACCTATACATGTGAATCACGGTGTGTGTGGTAATTAGTATCGACTTTTTCTTTAAGTGCTTAAGCTTCTTTGCATTAATTCATTCTTGCACTTTTTGGGCATTAACTAACATTAAATTACGTTCTTTGCTTTTCCTTGATTTACATCTTTGCTTCACTTTTGTGGCTTAAACTTTTCTAACAATTAGGATAGTATAAATATATGAAAGATCAGTTGGAATGAGACTCCTATTTGAGTATCACTGTCAGTCCCTGCACTAATCAATCTGCTCTACCAACTGCCTATAAGAAGCTAGGTGAGGATTTTGGTCATAATATCTCCATCATAAAGGGTCTCCTACTGACACTGATACTACCCCACCCGATGAATAATTGGAGTTACCCTGTTTTGTTTGTGTATGTAAATCCCAGTGATTGGCACAGAGTATTCTTTTTCTCACTAAGGAGACAGTTAGTTGTTTCACGTTTTTGGGAAGCACAGGTTTGATCCCTTCCTTGAGCTGTTTGTTGTGGCATTAAATGGAAATTAATGGATCTTTAAAGCTTTTGAGTGCATGGGTCGCTTTTTATAGTTCTTCAACTCATATCCATAATCCAGTTCTAGTATTTTTGTTTCCTGGAATGACCCCTTTATTTTTGTTTCAGTTCGTGATAAGTTGCGGGAGATAGTAGGAGTCTCCACAAACTGGAGGTAAGCACGCTTGTGCTCATTCATCCTTTCACCTTTAAAGTGGTATGCTAGGCTGTATTTAGGCTCAGCTGATGGTCTCATTGTAGGGGTGGAGGGAGCCCTGTGTTTGGAAATGGGTTGAGAGGGTTTTTTTTACTTGCGGGGAAGACCAACATTCCAACATACTCATCATTTGATGCATTCTTGTCATAAAATAAAGGCATTTACCTGTACTCTACATTTTTCAAAGTGCATTCAAGTATATTACCTCAATGATTCTCTACAAAACTTGTGACATGCTTATGGCATATGTTCCTGTCCCTTTTTTACATATGATGAAACTGAAACTCAGAGAGAGAATGAATGAATTAAGGATCAGGGTTTGGGAATTAAAACTCAAGTTTCTTGGTTTTTCTATTTGATGCAGCCTGGCTCCTTTATTACTTCTTGTCACTTCACAATTAACCTGATCTCTCAGTATTTCCCTGCTGTGAAATAGGATAATATCCCTATTGGTGCATAGAATTTTGAGACTAAAATGAGATAAAAAGAAAAAGCAGTCACTAGACATACAGTAATCTATTGTTGGTATAGAAATTATCTAATGACTTCTTTTTTAGCTATTTATATGAAAAATTTCAATGTTTTGAAAAGTAGAAAAGATGAATACCTCTGTCTCTACTATCTTGATTGGTACTTACATTTTTCCAGATTTGCCAATATGCATATGTTGGCTGAATTGTAATTTACTTATTCATATAAGTGAATTATAGGTATCATGACACTTCATACATCTCCAATAAATAAATATGTTCTCTTGTGTAACAAAGTCAGCAATCATGTGTCTCTCCAACAAACAAGATATTCTCTTACTTGATGAAATATACAGTAATTCCCTCATAGTATATTACTCATCCGTACAGAATTTCTCAACTGTTCCCAAAATGTCTTTTATAGCTTAAAAAAATATCAAGATCCAATAAAGAATTGTATATTGCATTAGTGGTTATGACTCTTTGGTTGCTCCTAGTCTAGAATAGTAGACAATTATTCTCCCTCCTGTTTTTTGTGTACGAGCTTGACTTTAAAGGTTTTTTTTAAAAAAATGTTTATTTATTTAGTTAGTTTTTTGAGAGAGAGAGGGAGAGAGAGATGGACACATATGGAATGTGAGCAGGGGAGAAGCAGAGAGAGTAGGATACACAGAATCTGAAGCAGGCTCTAGGCTCTGAGCTGTCCACACAGAGACCACTGTGGGGCTTGAAGCTACAAACTGCAAGATCATGACCTGAGCCAAAGTCAGGTGCTTAACCGACTGAGCCACCCAGGCACCTGTATGAGCTTGACTTTAAAGAGACCAAGCCATTTGTTGTGTAGAACGTTCTATGTTCAGGATTTCCCTGGTGCTGTTTAACTTGTTTCTTTATCTCTTATACTTTTGGTAGGCTAAACCTTTCTGGCAATACTACTTCATAAGTGAAGCTTATCTTAATTAATGACATTATCAGCATTTTAGTTTCCTATCCCCTTGGCGCTCTGTCTCTTCTTTTCCACTTTAATCATTTCTTTGTCTTCCCTTCCCATCTCCTTTTCATGTACTTTTCCTCTTTACCTTTTGCTTTGCCTTTCATACTTCTTTTAGATATAGTTCATTTTTCTTCCTCTGTCTCTGTTTCCTGAAATCGAAGGCAGAGATAGAGATAAACATAGACATAGACATAGAGAAAGAGAGAGAGAGAGAGTGAGTTGGGGGCACAGAGAATGTGAGAATTGTCAAGGTGAGAAATGGGAATATGGGATTCAGTGGCCACTTTGTTCTTTAGCCCATATATGTATTTGTGCCCATCCCTCTATTTTTAATTTTGATTTGAAATATTCTATTTTTTGAATACACCTTTTGATGAGGGTGAATATGTGGTTTGTTTAAGTATATTTATATCACTTACAAGTATGTATTACCTTTTTTATTTATAAGCCCAAGACATTTTAACAGAAAGTTTTTAATTTCACTGAGTGCCAAGTGGGGATGGAGGGAAGGAAGAGAAGGTGAGCAGGTCCAGACCTTTTTCCTTCTTTGATAGGGTCTGACCAGCCTGAATGTCAATGGCATGTGGGATCGCACTGCCCCCTGTGTTTCATGTAGTTTGCCTCCTTTCTTCTCAGAGACCATGTGAAAGCAATGGAGGAAAGAAAATTACTTCAGAGTTTTTTGGCTCAGTCACAGAAAGGACTGCCACCCAGGAGAATGAAAGACAGTTATATCGAGGTTCTCTTGCCTTTGGGTAGTCAGCCTGAATTACGAGAGAAATACTTGACTGTTCAAAACACCATCAGGTAAAACGGCACTCTTTTTATTTATGTAATTTATTTGTTTTTATTTCTTTTGTTACTAAAACTTTGAGATGTAATTTACACACCATACTGTCCACCTATGTAAAGTGTGCAGTTGTGTGGTTTTAGTATATTTGCAGAGTCGTGCGGTCATCGCTGCAATTTTAGAACCTTTCATCCACCCAAACTGTGTTATTCATTTTTTAAGGGGTGATCGTCATGATTTTCATTTAATCACAGTGTTCTTTGTTTCACAGATTTGGGAGGATTCTTGAGGATCTTGACAGCCTAGGAGGTACTGGTATTATTTTAGTATTTCTAAATAGATAGTTATAGCTATATATTGAATCATTTGGCTGGAAAGGGCCTTTTTAATTCTTTAACTTGCCCAGATGAGGACATTCTAAAAGAGCAGTAAAAGAAGGGCAACTATTGCCTCTGAATTGTCATAATTTTTTTCCTGAAAATGTAGATTCCTGCTGAACAGTTATAATCTGAGTAGTCCTTCTTTCTAATAACTTTTCAAAAAGTCTTAAGTTTTTGGAAAAGTTGTTCGTACAGTACAAAGAATTCTTTTTCTTTGAATCATGTGAGAGAACAGTATTTCCTACAAACCAGGACATTCTCCTACATAACCACAATACAACTGTCAACATTGGGAAGTTAACCCTGATACATTAGACTGTTTGATTCTTGGACGCAACTCAGCCTTCACCAGTGGTCCTTTGTAGCAGAAGGGATCCATTTCTTTTTTTTTTTTTAATGTTTATTTATTTTTGAGAGAGAGACACAAAGAGTGTGAGCAGGGGAGGGGCAGAGAGAGAGGGAGACACAGAATCTGAAGCAGGCTCCAGGCTCTGAGCTGTCAGCATAGAGCCCGACACGGGGCTCGAACCCACGAGCTGTGAGATCATGACCTGAGCTGAAGTCGGACACCCGACTGACTGAGCCACCCAGGTGCCCCAGAAGGGATCCATTTCTTAATCACATGTTGCATTTAATTGTTGTGTCAGGAATAGCTCCTCAGTATTTCTCTGACTTTCATGACCTTAATACTTTTGAAGGTTATAGGCCAGTTCTTTTGTACAATTTCTTTCAATTTGGATTTATTTTATGCTTCCCCAAGATGGGATTTGAGACATGCACCTTTGGCAGGAACATCACAGAAGGGATGATGTGTTCTTATTGCATCTCATCAACTGGTGCATAATTCTCATTTGTCCCATTACTGGGATGTTAACTTTGGTTCTCTGATGAAGGCAGTGTATGTCGGGGTTCTTCACTGTAAAGTTACTCTTTGCGCCTTTGTAATTAATAAGTACCTGGTTGGCAGGTAATTTCAGATCTTATAAACATTCCATTCCTTCTCAGACTTCCAATGTATTAAAATCAGTATGGACTCAAGGATTCCTATTTTATTGAATGGATTGTAATATGTTGCTGTCATCTCTTGTGGTGCTCAAATTGTGCCGGGACTGTCCCAATCCCTTCAAGCTGACTTCTGTGTTTTTTTAATGTGTCCCCATCATTCTTTGAGCACTTCTTTACTTTCTGGCACAATAAGACCTCCTAGGCTCATTTGTACTTTCCCTGCCTCAGTCCTGGAATCAGCCAAATCTCCAAGGGGCTCTGGTTCTTTTTGATAGGGAATGGTAATTAGAAACCAAGATAGGGGTACTGGGAGTGGTCACTGCTGCTGGGGTGTCACTGCTCCCATGTTCTTTCAGTGGAAAAGCTGGAGAATATTTGCACATGCACATAAATTTATATCTATGTCTGTCTATTTATCCATCTCTGAAGACCATGGGCTCATACTGGCAGTTGCAATTCTGGATCAGCACCACAGTTTCATTCATTTCCCCCTTTTCATATTTGTAATGCCTCTTTCCAGCTGGCTCCGTTATTCTAAATCTATTTACTTGTTTGGTAAGGTCCCCCTGTATGTAGCTCATTTCTTATCTCTGCCACCCCTAGCCTCTCATGGATGCTCCCCTCACCTCACTGGGATTCATACCAGGTCCTGTTCTGCTGGGTCACCCTCCTCATTGTGCTCAAGCTGCAACATGCTGGGCCATTGCTTTTGTTGCCTTCTCTTTTTATGTCCTCCGGCCCTGTTTGGGCTTTAGCACCTTACTCTGGGCTACCTTGCTTGCTCTCACTAATGACTTTTGGACTGAACTGTTGGGAATGGGTTTAAAGAAAGGGTCTAATGACTTCTACAATATAGAAATGAGTCCATTGTTAGGCTTATACCTAGCTGCATGTTTCTTCAGATTAAATAAATTCAGTTAAACATTCTTATTGGCATTTTAACAAAAACTACACACACATGCGCGCGCGTGCGCACACACACACACACACACACACACACACACTCTTGACTTTGGTTTACTTAGGTGTCCCTAAATACACAGACTCCCTTGGCATTAACCTGTTTTTTCCTCATTGCCTCCTGTTGATGGCCATTCTTTTCACCTCTCCACTTGATTCTGTTCCTTCAAGTTCTTTAAAGAACTTGCCTTATCACCTAATCTTTCTCTCTCATATTGCAAGCCGTTTCTCAGCTTCACATTCTCTCACCTTCTAAACATATTCAAGGCTCTTCCATCTTATAATGGAAAGTAGGTAAAATCTCCTTCCCTTAGAACACTGTCAAACTATCTTTCTCTTTCACTTCAGAGCTAACTTTATGGAAAGAGTTGGAAAAAGTCATTAGCTCTTACTGCCTCTGTATCATGACTTCCTGTTTATTTCTCATTCTCACACTTGCTGGCTTCTGTTCCTCAGAGCCATTGAACTGCTCTTGCCAAGCTCTCCATTTCCCCCCTTATTTTGTGATCTAATGGGTGCTTTTCAGGGTTTACCTGACCCTATTGTGGTTCCTGATAAATATTGTTGAGCTCATCCTTGGGCTTTGTGACACTTCTACCTCTCCGGCTGTTCCTTGTTCCTCTTTTCCTAGTGATCTTTTGAATGTTGGTTATCCCCAGGGTTTTGTCTTCTCCCCTTTTTTTTTTGCTTATCTGTACACTCCCAGAGCTTCACTTGTTATCAGTATGTGGAATACTTAGGAACCTACATTTCCTGCCCTGCTTTTCTGAGTTCCAGATCACTTTGCCCTCTCGCCTATTGGACATCTCCATTTGGATATGCCCTAGGCTTCTCATATTTAACATGTTGAAAATAGTCCATTTTATTCTTCCTCTATTCTCTTTTTCAGTGAATGGTGTACCATCTTCAGTCAGGCAAGCTAGAGACCTGAGATTATTAACATATTGAAGAGATTATTAAAATATTCTCTTCTTTTCCATCGATACTGACATAGGCCAGGCACATATGATTTATTCTATGGGTACCACAGAGGCTTTAAGTGGACTTTCTTGCCTTTAGCCTCTCGTTCCCCCAGTGCATCTGTTAGGAGGTGCATGGATGGAAGGATTTTTTTGTCACTTAACAAATATTTATTGGGTGCAGACCCATGTCCTGAGGGCTGAAGATACAAATTTGAATGAATCATGGGGGAAGCAGGGAGGCCACTAAACACAGGAGTATAATACAACTTTAAATGCACAGAAGCATGCTTAGCTTATTAAAATATGGCAAGTATACAGATAGTCTCAAGGTGGTGTAGGAGTCAAAGGTGTTAGGAGGAAGGAGGAATAACTTTAAGTGAAATGGTTGCTTCATGATAAGGAGTCAGAGGGAAAATAGATAGCTGAGTCCTTGTGATTTGTTTCTCTTTTATGAAGATGTTTGATGCTGTTGGACTCATGTGCTGGGTTCTTTTTCTAATTGAGGCAGTGTGTCTCTGTGGAGTGGTGATGGGCCACCTGCTGGGCTTGGGCTTTAGACTTCGGCTTCTTGACCAAATCTAAAATTGAGTGGGTACTCAGATTAGAAGATCCCCAAATCACTTCAATGTGTAGAAGTCTTTGGACCTAGGATAAAGCTGCTAGTGGGATATGGGGGGATTGGGTCTTCAAAACGAGATAAGACTTTTTATGGATTCAGGGATTCAGTTGTAAATGTTGAGCAATAATCTTGTGTTTCCTTTCTTTGGTTCTCTTCTTTTTTCTTACAGTTCTCATTTGCTACATGCACACCAAGATTCATTCAGCTAAGGCGTCTCCTCTGTCTATAGTTACAGCCCTGGTGGACAAGATTGGTAAGCAATATTATTTTCTATGGATACTTAGAATTCTTAGTAATCACAAGAGATTATTGAAATTAGAGGAAATATTTTTGTTTTATGGAAAAATTTTTATGTATACATGTGTTTGAAAATGTCTCACGGTATATACTAAAATACATATTTATTAAAATGATCTTTGAGTGGAAGGGTTTTGCATAATTGCAGTTTTTTTTTTAGTTTTAAAAATGTTTGTTTATTTATTTATTTTCATGATGTTTATTTATTTTTGAGAGGGAGAGTGCAAGTGGGGAAAGGGCAGAGAGAGGGGGAGACAGAGGATCCAAAGCAGAGCCTGTGCCATCAGTAGAGAGCCCAGTGTGGGGCCTGAGCCCACCAACTGCAAGACCATGAACTGAGCTGAAGTCCGATGCTTAACCGAGTGAGCTACTCAGGCGCCCCTCCAGTTTTAGTTTTTATATTCTTTGCATTGTCTACATTTTTCAAAAAGGTATACAGTTCTCTTTTGTATGTCAAAAACGTTGTTTTTAGTTTTGAAGACTAAAAAAAAAGAAAAAAGGAAAAGTGGTGGAATTTGCCAGAATATAAAATGAAATTTTCCTTTTGTAATACGGAAAATTTGGGGTGTGGTTTGAACTCAGATTGACTTTCTGTTTCGCAGATATGTGTAAGACGAGCTTAAGTCCAGAACAGGACATCAAGTTCAGTGGCCATGTCAGCTGGGTTGGGAAGACATCCATGGAAGTGAAGATGCAAATGTTTCAGGTATGTATTCGTCTAAAGGTTGCTGGCTTGTTCCAATACAACCAGCTAGTCCCAGCGAAAGAAAAGCATATTTACCTATGCTTTTTACCTATGCTATACCTATGACAGGTATATAGCTCACCAGTTCTAGAAAAAGAATTGAAAATTCATGTCATGCAGATGGTGGGTTATTAACGTGTTCTTCCTGGACAAAGACTGACACTTTGTTTGGTGTCTCGGTTCATTGTTTATTACTTTCAAAACATGTCAAGGTGCTTATTTCTGGTTTTGCCCCAGAGAATTTCACAAAAGTCTGAGTTACATCAGGCACGAATGGTACTTACTGGTCACTGTGTTAGTTTCCTCGGGCTGCTGGAACAAAGTACCAAAAACTGGGTGGCTAAAAATAACAAATTAATTATCTCACAGTTTGGCAGCCAGAAGTCCAGAATCAAGGCTTCAGCATGACCATGCTCCCTCTACAATTTGTAGGGGGAGAATCCTTCTTTGCTTCTTCCTATCTTCTCATGGTTTGGTGGCAGTCCTTGGTATTCCTTGGCTTGCAGCTTGAACGCTTTGATCTCGGCTTCCATTGCCACGTGCTCTTTCGCCCTTGGGTGTCTGTGTCTTTGCGTCTCTTCTCTTCTTCTTCTTTTTTATTAAATAATCTCTGTGCCCAGCGTGGGGCTGACACTCATGACCCTAAGATCGAGAGTTGCATGCCCTACCGACTGAGCCAGCCAGGTGCCCCTCTTCTCTTCTTATAAGGACATCAGTAATATGGGATTAAGGGCCCACCCTACTGCAGTATGACCTCATCTTAACTGATTATATCTGAAACGGCCCTATTTCTAAGTAAAGGTATGTTCGGAGGTACCAAGGGGTAAGACTTCATATATTTTTGGAGGACACAAGTCAACCCATAACAGTCACTTAGACTAAATGTAGCAGTTAGGAACAGCCCGGCTAAGGAGCAGAACTTTGAGTAGCTGTTATAAAGAAATGAAGAAATTTGACAAGAAACATGTACCTCAAAGAGGATAATAGCACAGAAATCAGATAATTCAGAGTATGTCCCACGTTTCATTGTGAAAATTTATTTAAGAATGACTCATTCTGGGGGCACCTGGGTGGCTCGGGTAAGCTGCCAGCTTTGGTTCAGATCATGATCTTGCGGTTGAGTTTGAGCTCTGCCTTGGGCTCCGTGCTGACAGTGCAGAGCCTGTGTGGAATTCTCTCTCTCTCTCTCTCTCTCAAAAGAAAAAAAAGAATGACTCATTCTGGTGAGCACAGCATAACATATAAACTTGTTGAATCACTGTGTTGTACACCTGAAACTAATGTGACATTGTCAACTATGCTCAAATAAAAAAAATAAGGAAAAAAAAAGAATGACTTCTTCAGTTACACCAGAGTATTTAGTAGGCTCATTATTCAGATAGACTTTTTCTCTTCTGGAATTATGAAGTACTTCACCTTTTGGAAAAAGTCTAAAGCTTGTTCTGCAGTAACTAAAGTTTTTGTCAAAATAGTTAAGTAGTTTTTTGTTTGGGGCTCTCTGTAAGCAGTTGGATTCTTTAAGTTCCATGTTGTCATAGCTGACAGTAATACTGTTGTTAGAACAAAACACAGTAAGCATGATGGGGATGCTGCTATGATTAGTCCATACTGTTTTTTTTTTTTAAGTTTATTTGTTTTGAGGGGCGGAGAGGGGCAGAGAGGAGGAATAGGAAGAGGAGGAGGAAGAAGAGGAGGGAGAGGAGGCGGAGGGAGATGGAGGGAGGGAGAGAGAGAATGAGAATGAATATCTCAAGAAGGCTCCATGCCCAGTAAGGAGCACAACTCGGGGCTTGATGCAACCACCCTGGGATCATGACCTGAGCCGAAGTCAAGAGTCGGACATTTAACCGACTGGGTTGTCCAGGCGGCCCCTGTCTGCATTTTTTAATCTTCATCGTTGATTCCTAGACTGCTCAGATTCCTGCCATAGGAATCAAGGTAATTTGAATCTGGGCCAAATAGGTTGAAAAGAGTTACAGGACTTATTGTGAGGAGAGGGCCAATGAAAATCACTGTCAGACAAGTACAAACTTCTGTTTTAAGTTTGTATTTCTCATTGACCATTTTGACTAGTAACTCAAGACTTGAGTGATCCTTTCTATTCCAGATAGGAAGCTTGGCGGTAGGTGCTTTGCCTCTGGTTTAGGTACATGTAGGTTTAAATCCCAACTCTGCTGCTTATTAGCCATGTGAATGTGGGTAAATTACTTACCTTTTCTGAGTTTGCATTTTCTCAAGTGTAATGTGGAAACAGTAATAGTACCATGTTTTATTGTGTGGTAAGCATGAAATGACAAAACAACCTAACCATAGGAATTAGTTGGTACATTGCCTGTCACACAGTAACCACTAATCAAATGTTGACAATAATGTTCATTTATTATCATTACTATGGAGGTGGTCCCAAATATTTTCTGGGCTTGACCTTCAGACTCATCTTTCTGCACACCTGTTTTATCTCTCCTCCTACACGTGCTCTTGCTACCTTAAATCAGGTGTGTGACAAACTGAGTACCTCAGCTTCCTTCCCAATCCTGATCCTCCTCCATTTCCCCCTTTGCTGCCCTGGGTCCAAACCTTTGTCATATCTTTAATTTCGTCCTTTCCTATACAGCCTTTTGCCAAGTCTTGCAAATTCATCACCCATAGTAACCCACCAGAGAGTTCTTTCTTCCCTTTCCTCTCGGCCTCTGTGTTTCATTCAAGGCCTCACTGCCTCCTTTGTGAGTACCTTAACTGTCTTTTAATGGTCTACCTGCCTCTAGTCTTTGCTCTCTCTGTTAATTGTACAGATTTTTATGAGTTAGATCTTATAAAGGCAATCTTAAATCACATTGCTTTCCTTCTCCAAACCCTTCAGTGACCATTATCTGTGGATTAAAGTCTGAACTCTTTTGACTAGTTAGGATCTAAGGTGCTCCACAAACTAGCTCCCACCTGCCTTTACAACTGTATTCCCTCTGACTTATCATTCCTATACCTTCTTAGAGCTTGCTGCAGGACATTTTGAGCATTCAAAGAATAGGGAGTTACTCATTTTTGCATTCTTTTTTTAATGTTTGTTTATTTTTGAGAGACAGAGAGAGAGAGAGAGAGAGAGAGTGAGCGAGGGGAGGGACAGAAAGAGAGGGAGGCCAGAATCTGAAGCAGGCTCCAGGCTCTGAGCTGTCAGCACAGAGCCCGATGTGGGGCTCAAATGCACAAACTGAGAGATCATGACCTGCCCTGAAGTTGGACGCTTAACCGACTGAACCACCCAGGGGCCCCTCAATTTTGCATTCTTGATGCTTGGCACTAGTAGGTGTTCATTATTATAAACCATAATGTAAACAGTGAGTGAGTAGGATGAGTATCATTGCTTATTCTTTTTTCTTGCCAGAAATCCTCATGTTCTGGCTCCACACATTCGTATTCTACCTCTGCTTCCAGGCCACCTTATGCTCAATCCTTCCCTGATCCTTCCAGCTCATAGTGCCTGTTCCTTCCCCATGACATCTGATTCTTCCTCCTGGTACCTGCTCTTCTCCTCCGCAGAGCTGCATATGAACACATCTTTTCTCTTCGACTACACTGTAGGCTCCTTGACATAAGCAGCATCTGGGTGTGAGTCACCTAGCCCACTTCCTCGTGTCCATTCATTTAACATTCACTTAGCAGTTTATCGAATGCGTGTTCTGTGCTCAGTGTATAGCAGTGAGCTAAACAACGTTTCATTCTCTTACAGTTTACATTCTAGTAGTGCTTGATAATTTTCTGCCTCAACTCATATACATCATCAATCATTGATTATCTTCTATCTGCCAGTCTTTGTGCTAAGTGCTAGGCATACAAATGTGAGTAAAAATGGTCTTTGTCCTCAAGAAAAGCGTGCTGCAGTCGGTGATTATGATATACAGATGGTCCCTGACTTAGGGTGGTTTGACTTCCTATTTTTTGGCTTTATGATGGTGTGAAAGAGTGTTCAGTAGAAAGTGTACTTTAAAGTTTGAATTTTGATCTTTTTCTGGGCTGGTGATATGTGGTGCTGGGCAGTGGCAGTGAGTTGTAGTTCCTGGTCAGCCACGCCATCAGGAGGGTAGAGGACTGACGCACTTGCAACCCGCCTGTCCCCATATGGCTTTTCTGTTTTATACTCTCTGAACAGTATTAAATAAGTTCCCTGACATATTCAACACATTGTTATTAACGAGGCTTTATGTTAGATGCTTTTGCCCAATTGCAGGCTAATATAAGTGTTCTGAGCATGTTTAAGGTAGGCTAGGTAAGCTGTGATGTTCTGTAGTTTATGTGTATTAAATGCATTCTTGACTTAAGATATTTTCAATTTATGATGGATTTGTGGGGATGTGACCTCGCTGTAAGTCGAGGAGGATCTGTAATATATTAAGTATCATGCAGCTTTTCTCAACAGAGGCACTACTGGCATTGGATGTAGGAAAAATTCTTAGTTATGCAGGACAGTCCCCCGCACTGTGAGGTGTTTAGCTCCTTGGTTACCCCTGCCCTGCTAGTGATGTCCCTCAAGCCGTGTGACAACCAAAACCAGTTCTGCACATTTCCAAGTGTTCCCCGTGGGAATAGTATCCATCTCTGTTACATTGAGTACCACTTTCAGGGAGGACTTTGTTTCCACTCTGGTGGCAAACCAAGGAAGGGATGATGAACTCTGCCTGGGGAGGGGGCAGGGGTGGGGAAAAGTGTCTTGAGGAAGGTGGCTGTGAGGAAGGCCCAGGCTCAGGCATGGATGGGAGGCGTTCAACAGCACGGTACATTCCAGACCTCCAAGTTGTCAGGTGTGCTTAGGGAAAGGTTGCAGGTGTGAGGGGCGTGTTTGGTGAGCAGAGAGGAATCTGGACTTTGTCGTGGAGAGCTTTATATATATTGCCAGCAAGCTTAGAGCAGATGTGGGAAGAAGGTTGAGGGGGAAGGCGATGTGGGCCTGAACAGACAGCAGCGAGGAGGACTAGTGAGGAGGTTTGTTGAAGAGTGAGCCTAGTATGCCCTCAGCTTATGATAGGACTTTATGATATAACTTCCCTGGAAGTACAGATTCCTAGAGAATGAAGAAATACCTCAAAGCCTCAAAGGCTTGTACATTGTAACTATTTCACTCATTACGTGGAATGACCAGTGATCCTTACCCCTTCTTGGGAGCCCCCTACGCTCAGCTAAGGGGGCACAAACGTGTGCTGGTAGCTGGCATACTGAAGTTACCTGAATATTCTAATGTCCATGGGAGCGGTGGGCACTTCACCTGGCTTTGTGTGCCATTGTGAGGACAGGTAGGCCTCAAGAAAGCCAGAACTTTGCATAATGCAGGACAGTTAAGTGACATTGATGCAGAGGGTCCCTCTGTGACCCTTGCCCTTGAGTCTCAGTCACGCACACTTCCAAAGCCCGTAGGTCATGTCCATCCCAGCCCTTCTCGCATGGTGTGCTGTTTGAATTTTGGGGTGTCTTTCTCCTTTTCCAAGACCACAGCCTTCTTGGTCTTGCTCCAGTCCCACCCAGAGCTTAGTTCTATGTCTGGCAACTCAGCAGATGGTGGTTAATGATGCACTTTTCTTTTTTTTTTTTTTAATTTTTTAATGTTTATTTATTTTTGAGACAGAGGGAGACAGAACATGAGTTGGGGAGGGGCATAGAGAGAGGGAGACACAGAATCTGAAACAGGCTCCGGGCTCTGAGCTGTCAGCACAGAGCCCGATGCGGGGCTCGAACTCATGAACCGTGAGATCATGACCCGAGCCGAAGTCGGACGCTTAACCTGCTGAGCCACCCAGGTGCCCCAGCACTTTTCTTTTTCTAATTGCAGCCCTTTCCAAAGCATGCATGACATCTGTTAGAATTGTCATAGGTCTTCTTGTTAAATGTATTTCTTATGTCTGTATTTTCTTTCCACTGTTCTTTAGTTACACGGCAATGAATTTTGTCCTGTTTTGGATGCAACCTTTGTAATGGTGGCTCGTGATTCTGAAAATCAAGGGTAATTGCTGTTTTTTCCTAATTCTTTATTTTGGAAAACTTCAAAGATACACAAAACTGGAGAGAAGACTATAATGAAATTTCCATATACTCATCACCTAGACTTAGAAGTTTTAACACTTTTGCCGTATTTGCTTCATCTCTTTATTAAAAATGTATTATTTTCTTTATTATATTTTATTTTTTTAAATGTTTATTTTTTTGAGAGAGAGAGAGAGAGCGAGAGATAGAGTGAGCAGGGGAGGGGCAGAGAGAGAGGGAGACACAGAATGTGAAGCAGGCTCCGAAGTGTCAGCACAGAGCCCGATGCGGGGCTTAAACTCACAGACCGTGAGATCATGACCTGAGCCAAAGTTGGACGCTTAACTGACTGAGCCCCCCCAGGCGCGCCAATGAATTCATGGATTTTAATAGTAAATGTATTTCAGTAAGTTGCAGCCATTGTTCTTGATGCTCAGAGCGTACTGTGTTTGGGCAGTGGGAGCTCCTTTAAGCCGGCTCCTGGAGTAAACTTGTTTCACATTTCCCCGCCAGTCTTCCTGTTCTCTGGTACGGTGGGATATCTTGGGCTCACTTAACACATTTTCTTCCTCAGGCCCAGAATCAGCCATTTCTCTGAGGAGTCTTGGGGTTCCTCTTAGTGAGTACTGGTATTTAGAGACCAGAATCTGGGCACTAGAACTATATTTTCTACTCATTTGTCATTATTTCTAAGCCTTTTCAGTGGACAGAGTTAGGATGTATATTAAAAAGCAACAAATATCGGACCTCGTGAGTTAATGTACCATCAATTCCAAGTCAGATTGAACTTTACAGATTTTAACTTATTTGGCTTCATACTTTTTTCCCCTTAAGTTGAATTCTTGGTTCCTAATAGCAGTCACCCGGAAGGCATTCGAACGGGGGGAAAAAACTGTTGAACTGTGGGGGGTGGGTTCTGGGCTGGGAGGAAATAGTACAGGATTGCTATTGGTATAGGACAGAGTCTGGGGGCCTGTGGGAATCTAATTTGTATTAGAAACTTGAGGTAGGGGTCCTCATTGAGAAATCTTTGCTGCCTCATGAAAAACTGCCTTGGAAGAGTGAGTTAAGGTCAAACAGATGTGAGTGTAGAATGCTACTCTTCACTTTCCCACTGGGCTGGGCAGACCTGCGGGTCCTAGGGGCTGGCCCTGGGTGGGGGACTCCTTTCCGGCCCTGTGGCATTATTTAAAATTTCTCTCCCATTGTTTCCATTGTTGTTTCATCAAATCTTTGGATTCTACCACAGTGAAAGCACCCCCCCCTTTATCTGTTTTCTCTTTTGAGAAATTTGCCACCTTCAGAAAAGTAGAATGATGCAGTGAGCACCCAGAGAGCCCTCACCTTCAATTCACCAATTGATATTTTGTCTTACCCTCTCTATATAAATACACACATGTACACACTCTTTCCCTGAATCATTTGAAAGTAAGTTTGAGACTACTTCACCCCTGGATAGTCCATCATCTGTCTCCTAATAATAAGGTTATTCTGTTACAAAGCCTCGATGCCTTTATTATATCCAAGAAATTTAAGTGAGACAGTTATATTATCTAATATACAATCCATATTCAAACTTTGCCATTTGTCCCTAAAATATCTTTTATAGCTCTTTCCCCTGGGTCAGTATCTGATTGAAGATCATGTATGGCATGTAGTTATTATGTTGTTTTTTTTAAAGCATCCCCCTGCCATTTTCTATCTCTGAAGACGTTGACATTTTTGGAAGGGTCCAGGCCAGTTTTCCTGTAGAATGTTCTACAGTGTATTTTTGACTGTTTCCTCGTTATGACAATCAGGGGAAACTTTTTGGTGAGAGGCAGTGTTCTTTTTATAATGGGAACTTTCTAGTGTACAGCTTACTCTGTAACTAGAGGGCTCCTTACTTGTTCCTGGGTTATTATATGAAACAGTGAGTAAGCATTACCTAAAACAAACAGCAGAGACTTGGAAACCAGTGGGTAAATTGTTCACCTTCCACCTTTCCTGGGGAAAACTGTATTTATAAGCCTCTTAAACTGTATTCTTTTCTTTTCTTCTCTTTAGGCCAGCATTTGTAAATCCACTCATCCTTGAAAGCCCAGAGGAAGAAGAACTCTTTAGACAAGGAGAATGTATATTAATTTGTTTATAATAAGATACGGTTCTGCAAAGCACACTAGCTGTACTGCAGAAGAGGTTATTTAAGAGCATGTATGGACTGTTCATACCAGTCAAGTAGTCTTATTCATGCTGAGAATTTATTGAAATTAAAAATACCTTATTTTTGGTTCCAGAATCCATAGTTTAACAGTTTTCCTGATTAGACAATATTTGTTAAGTGCAAAAATTTGTTTTCTCAATTTTAGTAAAATGGGAAATGTATCTTAGTGAAATAACTGCTGGTCAGGGCTCTGGTTCAGGATGGTCTTTTTAAAAACTTTTTTAAATGTTTATTTTATTTTAGAGAGAGAGAGGCAGAGAGAGAGGGAGACGGAGGATCTGAAGTGGGCTCCACACTGACAGTGCAGAGCCCAATGGGGGACTCAAACTCACGGACCATGAGATCATGACCTGAGCTGAAGTTGGACGTTTAACCAGCCGAGCCACCCAGGCGCCCTGGATGGTCTAAGTGTGGTCTTTAAGTGGTCTCACACTGAGCCAGTGTAATTTCCGTGTGAAAGCAGGGAGTCGCTGGACACTTTATGTAGCCTCAGCAGCCTTCTTTGGGATATATGTACAATTTCCGGTGGGCTTTTTGAAGTCAGGAGATACTGCCTTTGTAGGGTCCGAGGCAGCCAAGGTCAGGAACCGCAGTGCTGCAGTGGGACCCTCCTGATCGTAGCTCCTTGTCGTCCTGTGTTCCAGTGAACAAGGGGAGAAGGGTTGCCTTCAGCTCCACGTCATTACTGAAAATGGCTCCCAGTGCCGAGGAGAGGACAACCATACATGAGATGTTTCTTAGCACGCTCGATCCAAAGTAAGTTAGGGTGGTGAGATTCCAGGTTGGGAAAGCATTTAAACCTTGGCCTTCTCCAGAGCCACGTGGGCCTCAACATCTTGGGAGTTGTTTGCATATATTTTACCTTTCATCAGTAAAAGCATGGCATTAAGAGGGTTTCCTGAATCTCGTTTTGTACAGGACTATAAGTTTTCAAAGTCGAGTTTTACCCCCTCATGCGGTGTGGATGGAGGATTCAAAACTGAAGAGCTTGGAAATTTGCCACCCTCAGGTATTGTAAGCCAATGAAAAATCTTCTAAAGAGGATAACTTGCTTTCGTGATTCTCATCTAAAATTTGATCCGCCTTCAAACTGACCTCTGTTCTGTGGCATTGTTAATTCCTTTGTTCTGTATATGAGGGTGGTCGTGAGCTTGTATTTGTTAATAATTATTTTATGCCCTATAGGAGCGGAACATTTTCAATCGGATCTTTGGCGGTTTCCTTATGAGGAAAGCGTATGAACTTGGATGGGCTACTGCTTGTAACTTTGGGTGAGTTTGGCAGTGTGGCGCCAGTAAAAGTATTCAGCTTCTGAGAGACAGTTTGCAGTACCCCATTGAAATGAACCATTTTAGGCCAGTCTGGATGTGTTGGGGTATGTGCTTTGTTTTTCAATCAATTTCACACTGATACCACCTCCACTTGGTCTTCATTTTCAAAGGCTGTTGCTCTGACTTTGTCAGTTAGTGCATTAAAGACCTACTGAGAAAAGGTGATGACAATGCAGAAAGGAAAAGATAGAGTGGTGATCTCGTCACATTGGCATCCCTTACCATTTCTCACTGGTATGATTATTTGTCCCTTCCCTAGGTTTATTCTCTTATCATTCACATTTTGCTTCAGCTGATTGTTAGGGGAGAAATAGACATCTGAATTTTGTGGTTGACCCAAATTCTGCCTTTGTCTGTTAGTGGTTCCCGACCGTTTGTAGTAGCAGTGGATGATATCATGTTTCAGAAACCCGTTGAGGTTGGATCACTGCTGTTTCTTTCTTCGCAGGTAGGTGTGCGATGAGGGATGAAATAAATTTTTTATCATTCGGGCCCAGAAGAGAAGGTTTTTTTTTTTTAATTCTAAAGCCACTGTTTCTCTTATGACTGGCTTTTCTCCCCTTCCTAATGCACTTGATTAACTATCAGGTCTAAATCTCTTAGGTTTGCTTTACTCGGGACAATTACATTCAAGTCAGAGTGCACAGTGAGGTGGCCTCTCTTGCGAATAAACAGCATATGACCACCAATGTCTTCCATTTCACGTTCATGTCAGAAAAAGAAGTGCCCTTGGTTTTCCCCAGAACCTACGGAGGTAAGCAGCAATGTCTGTCCTTAGTGAATGGAAGAACGTATAAAGAAATTTTTCTTCTTTTAAATTGTTGTAGGAAGCATAGAGACGCCTCTTAGCTCCAAGAGCGTATCTCTAGGAGATAGCGCTTTCAAGGGTCTGCAGCCTTGACGGCCAGGATGCCTCATGGCCTGCAGGCTGCCGTCGCTGCTCTGCCTGACCTGGCTACCGTCTGAAGGGTCAGTCCAGCTGTAAGCGGCCACTGGTGGTCAGAGACTGGTGCAGCCACAGGAAAGGGGCACGAGTCGAGGCTCACCCCTCAGGATCCTTGCACACCCCCAGCCCGACAGGGCCTGCCTAGAGCCATTTTTGCACGCTCCTTGTTGCCCTCTTGTTCCCAAGTAGCCTAGCTGTCCGTACAATGATTTTGTAAGGTGCCATGGGCTTCTCCATGGTTCTCTCTTTTGTGTTTCAGAGTCCATGTTGTATTTAGATGGGCAGCGGCATTTCAACTCCATGAGTGCACCGGCGAACTTGAGAAAGGACTACCTTGTGGAACCCTAGGAAAACCATGCTTGTTTAAGAGCAGCCCTCCACGGTGGCATAGTGCCTGTTGAAAGCCCGATCAAGTGTTTTGGTTTCAGTCTTTATTCTCATCCTCTGTTGAGAAGAAGAATGTATTCAACCTTTAGGATGATCAGCAAAGCAGAACAAGAGAGTGGCTGGGTGGGGCAGAGGAAGAGGGAGTTATTAAACAATAAACACTCTCAAGACAATTTAAATTAGAAACCTACCATGTCACCTCCTGTGTGGTAAAGAAATGAGGGCAGAATGCCTTTATATGCAGTTGGAAACGTTTCTTTTCTTAAGCTTATCACAAGCTATCCGTATGTGCAGTTTCCTGCCAAGGTATTTGGAGGGCATTCCTTAAGCCTGACGCTGCAGTTCCCCTGTATTGTCTAAATCCCATCAACCCTACATGAGTCCTCTGTGTTTTGCCTGCCTCTCCTTCCCAGCTTTGGTTGTTGGCAGGAGGCAGATGAAAAGTCGGGGTGAAGGGAGCGAACAAAAGGTAAGGCATTTGGAAGGATTTGTGGGAAGCTTTAAGCCTAAAGCCATACCAAGAGGAGGTGTTCAGAGATGATCTGTATGAGGACACACAGGACCATGTGTTCATTCTTTCGTTCACCAGATAGCTTTTCACACTCTGCTCGGAGCTGGCCAGGATATATCTGATTCAAAAACAGGAACAGTGACAATAATGGCTGCTTATGCTTGCTGAACACTTGCCATGTGCTAAGGCACTGTCCTGAGCACTTGACGTGTATTAGCTCATGTATTTCTTCTACCACCACTAGAGGTAGGTTCTCTAACCCTCTCAGGTTAGGTCACTCAAGCACAGACAGGTTAAGTGACCTGCTCATGGTCTCACAGCTAGTAAGTGGTGGTGCTGGCATTCAGAGGCAGGCAGTGTGGCGCCAGGGCACGCTTGACCAGTACATGGGACTGCTTTCTGTGTCCAGGATCACAGTGTCACCTAGGAACCCAAAGGGAGGTATTCTCATGAGTCTAGCCAAGACAAAGTTCCTTTCTTGATGGGATGGGAGGTCGATTGAGTCCGGGAGAGACAAAAACCAGGCTTTTGGGAAGAAAAGAGTCCTCTCTGGCAAGGTGTTTCCCCACACTGTACTTGCACCATCCTGAGCTTCTCTGGGCCCTTCAGTACAGCATTTTGCAGATTTACCTGTGACTCGGCGGGGACTCTGGGAGTTGTGTGAATGTGTTAAGGGCAGTTCAATGAAGAGACCTACTGTCTGCTGTCGTACAGATTATATGTTATACATTTAAACATTTTTTGCTTATTCACTGAGATTCTTTCTAGAACTTTTCTTGCTATTCTAAGCATGGTTCCAGTAAATATCCTAAATAGCTAAAATATTTAACCTTTAAATGATTTCCTTAGGAAAATTGCAGAGAAGTGATACCTAGGTCAGAATAGTGTGCACACATTGAAGGCTTTGAATATGCATTTCACATAACCTTCTAGAACAGTTGGAGACCTTCATTCACTCATCGATTTCCCTGAAGTTTGCCAAGTTTTATTCTTTTTAAACATCTTTGCCCTTTTGATAGGTGAAAAAGGATATTTGTTAACGGGCTGTCTTTGAATTTTGCCAAGATTGAACTTTAAAAAATTGCTTATTGTGTTTTTAGTTAAATTACTAGTTCAGGTATGGATATCAGAATCTTAACTCAGAACATGTTCCCTCCCATTAAAGGTTTTCATATGATAAGAACAACAGGTTTTGATTTTTATTAAAACAATTTTTTTAGGTTTTCATTTTTAATACAGGACTTGGAGAAGATGAGATGAAGCGAAGTATGAAGGACATACAGTAGGCTCTAGGTATTTAGTGTTCTGTCCCTCTTTAAAGATAGTGAGTGTTTGGTCCTAGCACCATTACGTGTTGAGCATGGAATTTCCTAATGTGGGTTGGACGTGGTTTTGTACTGAGTTGTCCATCCCGAGACATCCTAATTTTACTTCAGGCATTTATTACCAAGTTCTTTGTTTTTTGCTTAGACATTTCTTCAGTTGGTCTTCGAGGATGGTGTCTTTAACACTGGTTTTTTAGAAGAATTGACACTGATATGCTGTGCACTATGTTGTGCGTGCCCTTGTGATGCCGTGGATCCATTTCTTGTGGAACCTGAATACTCTGCACATTCCCTTTGCTACCTGAGTTCTCTGTGACGATCTGCTTTCTCTCATCTCTTAGAACAGAGCCCAGAGCTTGATGGCTGAAGAATGGAAGTCTCCCCTCCCACCCCACACCCGTCACCCCAGGGAATTCAACATTTTAGTTTTCTTTTTGATAAGCTTGCGCAGAGAGAAAGACCCTTTATCTTCCTAAAGACATATTTGAGTCTGTGGGATGGCCAGGCCCACCCGGGGAGTTCTTATCCCTGTGGCCTTGGCTGCAGTCACCTAGGCAGCTGTAGGCAGCTGTGTGCAGCCGGGGGCGTGTCTGGGGCCGGAACATCTGGCACCTCAGCTGGGGTGGCTGGAATCTGGTGGAGGTTGGCCAGACCTCTTAACAGGCTGGTTGGATTTTTTAAATGGTGTCTTGAGGGCTCCAAGAGCAGCCAGCCAGAGTTTTAGATCCTAACTACACCATCCTCCTGCCTCTCAAAGCCATTTTCGTGCCGGGAACAATCAGTGATGTCCTGGAAGTTGACAAAGAAGGTACCTTGGATACTAGTGCTAATGAAATAGTCTTGTATAAACATTTATTAACAAGTAACACTGGGAAACACTACATAGGATACCCCTCCTCTGGTAGTTTTTAAAGCATATTAGGTTACAAAAGACTCCGAAAAGTAGGTCCGTAAGAACACCTGTTTAACTTTGTTTAATCAGCTTTTGTGAAACTTACTTGGCCATGGTCCTTTTTTCTTATTAATACCTATTAATAAATTGCACACATGAGAAGAGGGAGGCAAAAGGAAGTGCGTTAGAGGATGGTGAAGGGTAGTTTATATTTGCTTCCATTTTGATACGGAGAAGACAAGTTTGTTACCAATTTCTGTTTCTCGCCAGAGCCTCAAGCTCAAATTCAGTGTTTTATGCTTTACAACAAAAACATTTGAGAGGAGTTAGGGATTCTTCATTTGGTTCCAGAACCCCATGACAACTTGTATGTTGGTGAAGTGCTGCAATAATCAGTGAGAAGATGTAATCATCATAAAAAAGGAACTTTTATGTATGACTAACGTATTGGAGTCTTAGTATGTGTCAGGCAATATGCTAAGGACATTCAGATGTATTTGCTCATTTAATCCTTACAGCCACCTTTGGAAGTCAATAGCATTGTTACCCACATTTTGCAGAGAGAGGTGAGGCTGCAAAAGGGACAGGGGCTATATGTGTAATCTCAGGATACAGTTAGGTCTCTAACCATGAGAGATGATGGTGAAATAGTTTTGGGATTTTAGTTCCCTTATAGAATAGATTTTCACTGCATTTGTGATTGACTCTCTGAATCGACTTGTGAATGGTCCCCCCCCCCCCTTTCCTGGGCTACAAATAATGCATTACTGTAAAATAGGTAACCAGAAAGAGGAATTAAAAAGGATTGAGCAAGTTCAAAAATGGATTTAACGGTCTTGACTCATCATGTTGCTTTTAGATGAGACTCTCGTGTCATAAAACTTTTAATCTAAGGGGATCAATCTGAGGTGGATTTGGGGGTCCTTTCACCCAAAGGGCGGGTTTCTGGAAGGCAGTGTGCAGTGATGTGAAGTAGTGTTGGCGTGAATGTCCATACCTGGGAGGTCTTGCCTAGGGCTCTCTGCCACTGGCTAGGTCTGGGAGTGGGCTAAGGGCTTCATCTCTTCAAGTTGTTTCCCATCCCATAAAAGGAGGGGCACCTTCTTCATTCCATAGTCCCTTGATTTAGGCCTATATTGTTTTGCTTGATTCGGCTGTTTGGTTAGTGAAATATTTTAATGAATATACTGCATATCATCTTAAAAATCAAGTCCTATTTAAGATATAAAAAAAGCCCTTCTGAAGACCATTCAGTAATCCAGAGGCATTGAGAAATTAGTATCTCAGAGAAAGGATTAAAGTAACCAAAAAAAGGGTAAGATATTTTGGTTTGTGTCACAGAAATTGTGCATCTTTAGTAGAGGGAATAGGATGGCTAAAACAAATGAACAAAACCCTAATGGAAGTAAAATGAAAATTACACATGACAAGGTATTGATACAGCAGGTGTTTATTTCATCCTGATTACATATATACATACCTACATCTCATATACGTTTATAAGAAGACTGTATAACACATCATGCCTAGTAGTGGTATTATGTGGAACTTGTTAGACATGTGCATGGTGCATACATTTATGTGTACTAGGTCACAGTGTAAAATGTACTAATTGGGTCACGGTCATTGATGGAAGGAGTACACTCAATACAAATAAAGATGTGTACTTGAGCTGTACTTAGGTTGATCAGAATTTTGAAGTTTTACCTTTAGAGTTGTAAAAAACCCCAAAACAACAATAACAAAGCCATTTGAGCGTTGTTGCTCTTTTAGTTTAGCCTGATAGGGTCTTAGGACACAGCAAGTCGCTGTGCCATTTCCGTGTGGCTGTCGCCACCTGGTGGCCTTTGGGTTACAGTGCAGCATACTACCTTTAATAGAAAACTCGTAGATCCAGTTTCTGATGTCCTGACTGAGCTGTACAAATGGCCATAGCTTGAAGTTAATGAGTTTCACTTCTTACCTTCATCTAACCTTGGCCACACGCCTTTAACCCTAACCAATCACCTGTAAAGCACATGCCATCTCCCGAAGGATTATCATAGAGGAAAACCAGTTAGTGCTTCATCTCTTGAGACAGAGTCCCAAGTACTGTCTTTTTATAAAAGGACAGTACACTTGGATGTGAAATGGCCTTTGGTGAAGTAGTAGGAAATGCGAACTCCTTGCCTGTGGGAAACCTTCCCTCATCCCTGTATTGTAGCTTCTCATGCTCCCCTTGGGGCCTTCACCATTGGTAGGTATTTTTTGGATTTATTCCACTTTGATGCTCTTTTTATATGCTTTCATTTGGGAGACTCTGGGCTCCTTGAGGGAAGGGATTGTTTCATACCTTTTTATCCACATTGCCAGCAAAGTACCTTGCACACATGTAGGTAATATTTCCTGTTTGAACAAGTGCATGGCTTAGGTGAATTTGGGTTTGGACTTGTCTTTTGATTTTGTTAATGAAGAGTATTTTTGTTCATATTTGAGAGAGAGAGTGTGTGAGCACGAGTAGGGGGAGGGGCACAGAGAGAGGGAGAGAGAGAATCCTAAGCAGGCTCTGTGCTGTTAGTGTTGAGCCTGTTGTGGGGCTGGATTTCCCCAGCTGTGAGATCATGACCTGAACTGAAATCAAGAGTTGGATGCTTAACCAACTTGAACCACCCAGGCACCCCTTGATTTTTTTTAATTTAAAAAATTGTAAGCTTAAGCCTCAGGAAGGTGGATCTTTAAAAATATTTTTTTAGGGGCACCTGGGTGGCTCAGTCGGTTAAGCGTCCGACTTTGGCTCAGGTGTTGATCTCATGGTTTGTGAGTTTGAGCCCCACATGGAACCTACTTCAGATTTTGTATCTCCCTCTCTCTCTGCCCTTCCCTGCTCACGCTCTCTCAAAAGTACATTAACATTAAAAGAATATATATGTTTAGGATTTTACGTAAGTGTATATAACATTATGCCAAAATTGCATTACCTAAATAATGGAACTGGTAACAGTTGCTTTGCTATTGAAGAATAAACACATAGTAGTTATGATAAACATTTTCTTCCTTCTAAGAGCTAGGTACAAATTATAGAAGTGTGTATGTATGTGTGTATCTATAGATTTATGTATGTATGTGTGTATGTATATTTGTGTATCTCCTTTCACATGGAGACCTTTGTAGAGCTATTTACCTGAAATACACATTTCATCACATTCATATAGTAGCAACTCTCTTCAAAGACCTTTCATTGACATAGTGTTGTCAGAAAGTTCTTGTAAGAAATACAAGGATGCATTCCATGATATCAGATGGGGGGGGGTGGGGTACAAAAATATCATTAAATAATAAAACAGTGGTTAATGTATTTGAGAATAAAATATACAACCTGGAAGTCTACTGACAGATGGAAAACTTAGGATGTAGCATTAGATATGTCCTTGCACAGAGAAGAAATGATGGGAGTGGGGAATGATTGCATGAGATTCTGGGGACTAAGACCCCTGAAAGAGCAGTCTGCCACAATCATTGTAAAGTTCCGAACACTGCTAAGGCTTAGCTGGGGAATATTCGACACACGATTACATATTTGAGGCAGAAGCAGGGAATTATAGATGTCATCTACGTATTAGTGGTCTGAAAAGACATTGCCCAGTGTATTTCCCAGCAACTTGAAGCCACCTCTTGACCTATTATTTTGGATAAGCCCCTACGTGTTAGGGCACGTTCTCTTCTGCCGCACAGGCAGCTACTAAACTACACTGGTCTCCTTTCTTTAATCAGTTGGCAGCTGTCTCTAGAGAAGAGTCTCTTCACCTTACTATTGACATCTCAGGCCACATACTTCTTTGCTCTGGGGGCTGTCCCATGCATTGTAGGATGTTTAGTAGTACTCCTGGCGTCTACCCACCAGATGCCAGTGGCACTCCCACAGTTGTAACAACCAAAAACATTTGTGGACATTACCATGTCCCCTGGAGGCAGTTGAGAACAGCTGCATGTTCCGGGAACAGGTGTCCTGTAGCTACATCCCAGTCAGGCCCGGGGCCCATCCTTTCCAGTAGGACAAGGGGACTCTCCTTTCTGAACAGTTTTTCTTGTCTTCTGTAAATGGTCACACGAGATCATCTTTAAGGATATAATTTTGGATCTGTGGACTTTCAGAAGTCAGCTTTTGAAGGGATAATTTATAGAAGGCATTGAAGAGGAGTGCATATTTATTGCTATGTTTGTCAGGCTATTTACATTACCCAGTTAACATGAAAGTGCTGAGTCAGGATGTATTTTCACTTATTTGTGAAATGGCTACACTTTCAGCACCTGCCTAAGTAATCAAATGCTAAGCTCCTTGAGGGCAGAAACTTGTCTTTGGTTACTTGGTAAGTGCCAAGTATATAGAGTAGATGATCAAAAGTTGCTGAATGAAACAACAGCTGGCTTTTTGGAATGTATCTAAATTGTCTTCCTTGTAAACATACCTAAAATGAATACGTAGCTAGAAAACTATTAATGGAATGGAAATTAGTAATCAAGATACAGCTGTATTCCAGGAGTAAAAATTTCTAATTTTCTAATTGGAAAGAGGAAATATCAAGAATTCCAGGGGAGCCTGGGTGGCTGGGTTGAGCCCTTGACTCCTGATTTCAGTTCAGGTCATTATCCCAGGGTCGTGGAATCAAGCCCCGCGTCGGGCTCTGTGCTGAGCATGGAGCCTGCTGAAGATTTTCTCTCCCTTTGCCCCCTTCCCCCACTCACGCTTTCTCACTCTAAAAAAAGGTTGGATTCCAACTGTATTGAAAGTAGATTGACAAGACTATCATAAACCTGTCTAGACACCAAAGTACTAGCAGTCTTCAACTTTACTAATAGATCGGCTTCTAAAATTTCAACAGTAAACTAGCATTTAGAACATACTTAGCAAAGGGTTATAACTGGCAGTTGGGTTTCCACGTCCAAGTCCAAATACCCGCCACTAGTCACTTGCCATTTATGACAGAACTCCGGAGTTTCAGCCAGGAGGCTGGTAATACCTTCAATTTTAGTGATGGCCTACCTCGGGGAGTGAGGGGCTTTTTGTGTGTCGAGAGGGGATTAGCATGGAAGCCAGATGAGGCAGTCTCTTTGGCACCAGCTCCCGTAACTACACAGCACATATACAGATAATTACACTACAGTCTTTGCCATAGTGGGGTGGTAAGTGGGATGATGGAAGTAGCACTGGAGTTCAGCTTTATATATGGTCGTTTGCGAAGAGCCAGCTACATACATTTAGGGATTCAATTTTTGTTAAACTATATAAGCATATTGTTACGTGTAGATTTGGTACACATTGAAAACGTGAATTTAGAGGAAGTAAGGGATGTAGGGGCTGTTCTCAAGGGCTTCGTGTCGTACAGAACAGTGAGTTCTGGGGTCAACTCTCCCTACCCAGATGCTATGGAAGGTGAGTATACATCACAACTTGTTTTTTCCTGCCACCCTCAAAGGTATAAAGAAGTGAGCCACAATAGAGTGTTAAGACCCCAGAAACTAGAATTAGCCTGTTTGGGTTCAAAATCTGATTCTACCTATGCTAGCTAGTGGTGTGACTTTGGGCAATCAATTTATCTGAACTTCACTTTCCTCGACTATAAAAATAACTCAGAGAATTGCCCTGGGGATTAAATGAGATGATGCAGCTAATCTACCTAACAGGATGCTTCGCACATGGCACTTGTTACATAAATATTAGTTACTATTGTTACTAGCTGGACTCAATCTGACGTTTTTTACTTCTGAAAGATAGGGAATAAATGTGTACCTTGTGGCATCAGTGTTTTAACTTTGGACCTGACATGAATTAAATAAATTTTTTTTAATGTTTATTTCTTTTTGAGAGAGAGAGCGAGCACGAGCGGGGAAGGGGCAGAGAGAGAGAGACACACACACACACACAGAATCTGAAGCAGGCTCCAGGCTCTGAGCTGTCAGCACAGAGCCTGACTTGGGCTCAAACCCACAGACTGCGAGATCATGACCCGAGCCGAAGTCAGATGCTTAACTGACTGAACCACCCAGGCACCCCATGACCTGACATGACGTTTTATATTCTCCAAGAAATTACTGGCGTAACACAGTATGGTAGTAAAACGGTGAGCTTTACTGAGAATTGTCAAGCATGGTAACGTGAGGAAGTATTTTTCAGTTGACTTTATCAAAATACTTCAGTTTTCCAGCTGGATCTGGAATTATCTGTTAAAAGAAAAGCAAATTATTCATTTTAAAAATGTTATTTTTTGTTGAAGTATAATTGATCTAAAGTATCCTGTTATTTTCAGGTATATACCATAGGGATTTGATATTTTTATACATTATGAAATGATCCCCACAAGAGGTCTAGTTACCATCTGTCATCACACGAAATTATTACGTTATAGACTATATTCCTTGTGCTGTACTTTTCATGTCTGTGATTTATGTATTGTATAACTGGAAGTTTGTACCAATTAATCCCCTTCATCTATTTTGCCCATCCCCCAACACAGCTCCCCTCTGGCAACTGCCAGTTTGGTCTCTATTTTTAATAGTCTGGGGTTTTGTTTGTTCATTTGTTTTGCTTTTTTAAGAGTCCACATAGAAGTGAAACCACACGGTATTGGTCTTTCTCTGACTTATTTCACTAGCATAATATCCCCTAGGACCATCTATGTTGTTGTAAATGTAAAGACTTCATTCTTTTTTATGGCTGAGTATATTCCATTGTATTTATACACACCACATCTTCCTTATGCATTCATTTCTTGATGGATACTTAAGTTGCTTTCATTTCGTGGCTATTATAAATAATGCTGCAGTGAACACAGGGGTACATACATCTCTTAAAATTGGTATTTGCAAATTACTCATTTTAAAAGCCAAAGTGCATCATTAGCAGTCTGGCATGAGTTGCCCATCTCTTCACTAAAAAAGATAAACTATGATTTTTGTGTCCCAGATTATATCATGTATAAGGAAAAACTGGATTTGTCCTAACTACTAATCTCAGCTATCCAAAAAGGCAAATAATTTGTTAATAAATTAACATCTGTACTCAAGCATCCCCCAATTTACTTACAGATCTTCTCTTGGCCACCAGGCTTTCATGACATCTTCAGGTTTGATCTAATTAAGTCAAACACATTAAGAGAGCATGGCTACAGATGTTAATGTATTTTTTTAAATTTATTTTTCATGTTTTATTTTTTGTTTTTTGAGAGACAAAGAGAGACAGAGTGCAAGCAGGGGAGGGGAAGAGAGAGAGGGAGACACAGAATCTGAAGCAGGCTCCAGAGCCGTCCGCACAGAGCCTGATGCGGGACTTGAACCCATGAATGTGAGATCATGACCTGAGCTGAAGTCAGACACTAAACCGAATGAGCCACCCAAGCGCCCAGATGTTAATGTATTTTTAAAGTCATCTGCTGATGAAATGTGAGTATGCCACAACCTGAAAGGCAGCAGTGTGTTCAAATGGATTTTTAATTTTTCATTTTCTTAAAAATAATTGACATACAAGAGTATGTGTATTAAATTATTAGTGTATTTAGTTTAGTGTATTAGTTTCACGTGTATATCATAGTGATTCAGTATATACATTATGAAATGTCACTACAAGTCTAGTTACCATCTGTCCCCATACACAGTTGTTACAATATTACTGACATATTCCCTATGCTGTATTTTTCATCCCCATGACTTATTTTATAACTGAAAGACTACTTCTTAATCCCCCTCATGTATTTTGTCCATCCTCCTACTGCTGTCCCCTCTGGCAGTCATTAGTTCTCTGTATCTATGAGTTTCTGTTTTTTTTTTTTTTTTTTTTTTTTTTAGATTTTACATACACACACACACACACACACACACACACACACACACACACACCTCACGGTATTTGTCCTCCTCTGACTTATTTCACTAGCATAATACCCTCTAGGTCCATCCATGTTTTTGCAGATGGTAAGATTTCATTCTTATTATGACTAATGTTCCATTGTGTATATATACTACACATTTTCTATCTGTCAAATGGATTTTCTGGAGGTTTGGAATTGCAACCTTTGAATCTCAAACTGCAAAGTAAAAAAAAAATACTCAAATACGACATGAAGTATTACCTTCAATAACTATTCAGTGAATGTACAAACACTCTGAAAGAAAAAAAATGTTCCCTCTTTAAAAGCATCACAGCCTTAGAAGATTAGATTTTTTTGAAATTTCCAATATAATTTGACCTCACATTAACTATGTTATTTGATAGTTACAGGTCAAGTACATCTATCTCTGTACAAAAAGTAACCTACTGTAATCAGTTTACTGTAGTTTATACGCATTTTCTTCAGAATTTTTCTTCAGCAGATAATAAATATTACCTAGTTTTTCAGGCATCATTTCAAGTATTCTGTGTTTGCCAATATATAACGTCTCTGCATTTAAATTCAATCTGTAAGTACTTGTAGAATAACTACTCTGTGCCAGTAGTGTGCTGGGCAGTGGGGTGTACAAGGATAAGGGCATTAAAGTTCCCGCCTTTGAGGCTTGTACAACCATGTGGGGAAGATGTGCGTGTACACGACAGCTTTTGCTGCAACGCACAATATGATCACGTATGACACAGGCCGTGACTGAATGGAGGCTGAGATGGCATCAAGGAAGGCGTCAGAGTGAAGGTGGCATTTATGTGGGTCTTGAAAGACGAGAATAATTTAGAGAAGGGAGAAGCTATTCCAGGCTAAAGAGCTGAGCAAAGGCACACAGGTGTGAGAAAGCAGGGCTTATTTTGGGACACACTGAGTGGTGTCACACCACGGGAGCACAGCGTGCGTGCGTGCGTGCACTGTAGGGAAGAGGGCCTGCGACAGGCTGCTAGATAAGAACAATGCCAAGTATGTGAAGTTGGGCCCACGAGTCCTGGAGGGCTGCTAAAAGAGTGCTTTAGAGAGCGACATGCTCTAGGGGGAAGAGAACCTGAGGTCAGGGCAACCCATCAGGCGGCCTGTGCGGTACACAGGCGAGAACTGACGGGGACACAGGAAAAATTCATCTCTTTTCAAAACTACCCCAAACTAGCTGCCACCCTCACCACAGTCACCAAAGAGGACACATTTGTCACTTACTTCGCTGTGTTCCAATTCTCCATGGCACGTGACACCGGTGTCCCTATTTCCTTCCTTGCAGCCCACCCAATTCCTGCCACACAGGCCCTCTTTATGTTTCCTGAACATGCTAAGCTGGTTCCTGGCCTCAAGGCCTTGCCCTTGCTTTTCTTTCTGCACTGCTCTATGCTTCACTCACTCCGTCTGTTCACTCACGTTTCAACTTAAATTTCATCTTCGAAGTCTTTCCTGACCACTTAATCCCCCAGGCCAGACACTACCCCATCAACTCTCATCATCGTGTTTCTCAAAGCATTTGCCATAATCTAAAATTAGTATTAGAATGTAACTCCAAGGGTGGACTTTGGCTACGGTATTCACTAATAAATACCATCTGCCCATTGTAATAGTTTGAATAGTTGCCATACAGCAGGTGCTCCAGAAATGTCTGTTCAAAGAACGCTTGTAGAATCAGAGTAGAATTGTGGTTGTTGGGCTGGGGGTGGGGGAAATGGGGGGATGCCAGCCGAAGGGTACAAGCCTTCAGTTTTAAGATAAGTTCTAAAAATGTAATATGCAACACAGTGACTATAGTTAGTAATACTGTTTTGTGTACTTGAAATTTGCCAAGAGGGTAGACCTTAAGCGTTTTCACCACACACGAAAGAAGGTTATCTTGTGAGGTGATGGATTTGTTAATTAGGCAGACTGTGGTAATAATTTCACAATGTATGCATATATCAAATCATCACTCATACAGTTTAAATATATATAATTCTATTCGTCAAATATGTCTCAATAAAGCTGAGAATAAAAAAAGAATGCCCGAACACAGTATGTGATAACATAACTCATGGTTTTTATCACATTCTCAGAGGGTTTGTGGACCCTCTAAAACTTGATCAAGTGGATAGTCAGTATGTTTTCTGAAATGTAAAATACTCATCCTCTAATACCTTCGTAGTTAATTTGTACTTCTTGGAAGTTCTTGCTGATCTCAGTACACGCCTGTGATTGACGGTGATGTTAGTCATCACTCACTGTTGGCTTTGCTACAGGTCCAGGGGAACATGCCCCCTACTTTGAAAATCCATCCAGAAATGCTTTCTAAGGCTTCTCAGGTGACACCTGCAGCTTCTGATTCATATTTCTATCTGTAAGCCTCACAATCAATAACTGTAAACTAACCTGAGCACTAAAGTACCTAGTGCTCAAAGTACCTTTAATGCCTAATTTCATATCTATCTTTGAGATCCATCAGATCTGTGTAAATAAATTGTACTGTAAATAAATTTGTACTATAACATTAACTCTGATCCCCAAAGGTAATGCTGTTTTGCAAACCCATCAAAAACAGGTTCAAAATCAGTGAAATGTTACTTTACTCAATCTGAGTTAGGTTATAGAGTGAATTTCTACCTCTCATTGTCTAGGATGAATAGTACTTTTTTGTTGGTGTACTAAAGAAGAAAGTTTTACGGATCTGTATTTTTCTTTTATCCTAAGATAATGATTTCTTCCTCCAATGCTCTAGTATTTGTCAGTTTCCTAACTACAGTTTGTATAAAACTGTTGATCTTTAGTAGATAAAAATGTTATTTTAAAACAGTTCAGACAAGTGTCCAAATTTTATTTTGGCCAGAGACTACTTCAGGGATTGTCTATAAATTATATAGCCTCCCTAAATGTAAGGATATACCTGTTTCGATCTTCCTTCAAATGATAAGGAGAGAAGCATTAGCTTCAATGTTATTTAAGCCAGATTTTCTCAAAAGTTTTTACTATAGACAGAAAGGTTTTGATTGTGACTATTTTCTTTGCCCATAATGTGTAGCAAGAAATTCCATTTATGATCTCTAAGACCTCTGAATTTATTCTACCAGGTCTCCACTGTTCCCTTTTTTTGATGGTGTATTTCTCTGGATACTTGGCTTTAAAATTCATAGCATTAAATCACGTATTCTGCTTTCTCCAGTTTCAGCCACTCTCTCTATAGTCCAAAGAATGCCTGTACTCTTATGATTTCTATTAATATTTACTTCATTTACAAAATCAAGATAGTTCTATTACAAGGAGAGATTACCGTAAGGTTGGCATTTTTTTTCCCCCCAGCTATCCCCTTAACAGAAAAACGTTTGACTTACTGTTTCACTACCTGGTTTCCAACCAGCAGGACAGACTGAAAGGAACAAAAATTGGCAAAAAGGTTAAAAACAGATTTCACTTCTCTTCACAACTCTTGGCTTTTGTTTTTCCAAAATGAAACTGAAAATGGAGCCTATAATAATGAGAACATTTCTAGGCCACTGAACACCTGACTACTGTTAGCTTACCTGTTTGCACCAAGGAATTTCAGTCACGGAGTTTATAAGCAGGTAGCTCATCTATTTCCATTTTTGCCAATTTTTTCTAGTTACATGTACACTATAAGAAACCAAATTGAGCATTCCTCTAATAAAGTTGGAAGGTTTGGGAATCTGGTGAACTGAAAGGTTGGGGCATGGCAAAAATTTCTCTGAATTTACAGAAACTTCCAATATAAGCTTCTCTTCTGTTTTCTGCAGTATTTTGTAGTGATGTCATAATTTGCTGTTTGCCAAATCAGAGTTTAAAATTACTAGGAAAGTGGGATTTCCCCTTTCTGTGAAATGCACCCTTATCCAGGCACTGAGTTACACTTTGGAAAGGAATGTGTAACATATGTTCCACTTTAGCAAAATCTGACCTTTTCTATTTAGCTACTGCAAACACGTGCAGTGAAAGGATAAACTTCTAGATTACTGGTATGATACCGAATAGCTGAGGAAAAAAGCTAAATCAAATCATGTAAACATGAAAATAAAACCTGTATTACTAAATATTGTCAGACAGGCACATTTTAAAGTTTACAGAAACTTAATTTGAAAAATTGCAGTAGCAGAAACTTTTCTCTTTGAGCACATCCAAAAGGACCGTGCAAGTAATGAATATTTTTGCATTTTACCCTGTAAGTAGAATATATTAGTGATATTTTGCTAAAGGCACTTTAAATAATAAATGGATCTGCTCAAAATATCAGGTAATAATTTGAAAACAATCAGAAGACTTTGGAACCATCCACATTACTTTCTGAGTAAGAAACAAAATTAATCATGCCATAATCTCTCAAATGAAAAAATCAAAAGGCTAAGATGTTTAGAAGGAAAGGGTACCTTCTCCATGTTTGTCAGTGTACTGGAATGCTTGAACCAAACGCAGTGTCTCATCCACTGATCTTCCCACAGGAAGGTCATTCAGAGTAATTTGTCTTAGGATCCCTTTGTCATCAATAATGAAAAGGCCTCTGTAAGACACAAGAGTGGTACAGGTGAGGTCATTTAATCTCAATTAAGACAAGTATTAGTTCATGTGAATCCCTGTGCCATCCACACAGAAGGATGTTATACAGAACCAATAACATGCTACCTATCTTCCTGACTGGTACAAAAAACACAGGCAAATACAGCACCCCCCTGCCCCCGACACTTACCTACTGTATAATTTGGGATTATCATTGTTAAATGGTAGCTTTAGAAATTTGTTTTTGTCTTTGAAATGGACTGTTGTATTTCTAGTCGAATCTTCACAAGTACTAGGTTTGGGATTTTACTGCACTGTAAGTGAGATTATGAAATTACATAGCAAAGTCTTCCTCTGGGTGAAGGTGTGATCCATCTTTCTTATCTCTGACTCTTTAGAACATCTTTGTATTTCCTTTTTCAATGGTGGAAAAAGACAAAGTCACCAAAGTTACCTTTCCCTCTAAATCTCTATATGTGTGACTCACTTTAATGGCCTAGGGAATAATTGAATAGTTTAACCTAAAAGACCTGCCGAAATGGAGTGGTGTTGCAAGAGTTAAAGCAGACTAGAGAAAAACAAAAATTTCCAAAGGACTATCGTCTTTATTTCAGTCAGTATGGATTACAACCCAATACTTGGTTTAGAGAAAGATCTCAGGTTAGTAGGGCTAATTGTGTACGAGTATTAAAAATAATAACTATTTTTTTTAACGTTTATTTATTTTTGAGACAGAGAGAGACACAGCATGAACGGGGGAGGGGCAGAGAGAGAGGGAGACACAGAATCGGAAGCAGGCTCCAGGCTCTGGGCCATCAGCCCAGAGCCCAACGCGGGGCTCAAACTCGCGGACCGCGAGATCGTGACCTGAGCTGAAGTCGGACGCTTAACCGACTGAGCCACCCAGGCGCCCCAATAACAACTATTTTTAATAGAAATATACAGAATTATATATCTCTTACATGAAACTTTATTTCAAAATCATATTAAACATAACTAAAATGTTCCTGCTTATCCTATGATACATTCTTTTAATGAGCACCAGGAAGTCTGAACTAACTATAGCTCCGTCTCCTTGGACTAGGTCAACTTGGCCAAATGTGGGGACAAAACTATTAACTACTATTCATATGGGTGTTCTTTCGTGTAGCTACTTTTACGGTAGAAAACGGTTGTCAATGGTGATGAAGTCTATTCTGAAGTAAGTGAGCCTGAGCTGAAATTTTGAGCTTACTTCTGTAACGTGTATCATACCAACACACACCACAGAGAAACAAATCTGCCCTTTCTTTGGTAGCAAATTCGAGTTCTGTTTTCTCTTTTAATTTTGCGAATTTTTATCTTTTGTAGACTTTGAGACTAAGACATTTGCCATATTTGGTATAATATATACATATGTCTCTTCCTCAGAGAACAGATAGGTCATTTTTATAAAAAAATCAGAAATTAAAATGACAATATGTATCTCAATAAGAACCTCAGAAACTAAAGGTAGCAGGGCAATGCTTTCAAATGTCTTTCAATCTAGAATTCTATACCTAGTGAAATTGTTAATCAAGCACAAGAGCAGAATAAAAACATTTTCAGGCATGGAAGTCCTCAAGTATTTTACCTTCTAATGACCTTTTTAAAAATATTTTTTAATGTTTATTTATTTTAGAGAGAGAGACAGAGACAGAGTGTGAGCGGGGGAGGGGCAGAGAGAGAGGGAGACACAGAATCCGAAACAGGCTCCAGGCTCCGAGCTGTCAGCACACAGCCCGATGCAGGGCTCAAACCCATGAACCGTGAGATCTTGATCTGAGCCAAAGTCAGATGCTCGATCAACTGAGCCACCCAGGCGCCGGTCCAGTGACCTTTTATTAGGAAGCTATGAGGATGTGCTTTAGCAAAAAAAGAGGGATTAAACAAAGAAGTCAGGCATGGGAGCCTAAAAAGTGGGCATCCAACAGAGAAGAAGTGAAGCAAATTCCCAGGATGCTGGTGTGCAAAGCGCTACGACAGCAGCTGTGGAGCAGGTCTAGAGAGTGGTCAGTCTGAACTGGAACAGGAGGATGGAGGTTTCCAGGAAAAACAAATGACATGAAATATGTAGTATTTAGAGTGGTTACAACTAGCTGGGAAGTTTAGGAAGAATTAGTGATAGATATATAGAAAACTAAATGAATGAAACAAAAAAGTAGTAGTTTATTAGCCACAATAAAATAACAAAAAGTTTACTAGAAGGGAAATGTAAACCCTTGGACACTACACTTAAGAGCTTAGCAGTGAATAATACTTATATAAAAAAAAATAAATACTGGCTTAATCCACAATTACCACATATTACACGGAAAGATAAGTTTGGGGATGGTGTAAGAAAGTACTATTTACCATTATAAATAATGTCAAAATTGATAAATTCAGAAAAACTACAGGAGTTGGAAGTATGGAGATAAGTAGTAAAAGCAGTAGCTAAAGAATTGAAAGCAGTTTCCTCCAGAAGCAGCACTAGGAGTAGGGAGGGGATTGTTGCTTAAGACAATCTGACTTTTGGGGTGCTTGGGTGGTTCAGTCAGTGAGCGTCTAACTTCGGCTCAGGTCATGATCTCATGATTCGTGGGTTTGAGCCTCGCATAGGGCTCTGTGCTGACAGCTCAGAGCCTGAAGCCTGCTTCAGATTCTGTGTCTCCCTCTCTCTCTGCCCTTCCCCTGCTCATGCTCTCTCTCTCTCAAAAATGAACAAACAAACAAAAAAGACAATCTGACTTTTTAAAAAAAAATTTTTTTTAACGTTTATTTTTGAGACAGAGAGAGACAGAGCGAGACAGAGCATGAACAGGGGAGGGTCAGAGAGAGAGGGAGACACAGAATCCGAAACGGGCTCCAGGCTCTGAGCTGTCAGTACAGAGCCCGATGCGGGGCTCAAACTCACGGACCGTGGGATCATGACCTGAGCCGAAGTCGGACGCTTAACCGACTGAGCCACCCAGGCGCCCCCTGACTTTTAAAAACTATGTGCATGTATTTCTTTGATGAAAATAAAAAATGTAAAAAGAAACTACAAAATAGCTAGTATTAGATAATTTTACTCGGTTAGTATTCAAAGAATTCCAAATTAAAAAAATTTTTTTTGAATGTTTATTTTTGAGAGAGAGAGAGCTAGTGAGTGAGCGAGCAGGAGCCGGGGAGGGGCAGAGAGAGAGAGAGACACAGAATCTGAAGCAGGCTCCAGGCTCCGAGCTGTCAGCACAGAGCCCGACACGGGGCTCGAACTCACGAACTGTAAGATCATGACCTGAGCCGAAGTCGGACACTCAACCGACTGAGCCACCCAGGCGCCCCCAAATAATTCCAAATTTTAAAACAGCTTCAATCTTTTTAGTGGCATTTTACTTTCTGTGAATTAACTTAATAATAAACTATGAAAGGAGAAAATATTAAAGGCTTGGTGAGTAGAAAAAAAGAAACTATTGGTAGTGACACATGATATAATATGAAGGAACCTTGGAAACATTGTGCTAAGTGAAAGAGGATAGTCATAAAAAAGCACACAGTGTAGGATTCCATTTATATGAAATGTCCAGAATAGGCAACCACAGAGACATGAAGTAGGTAAGTGGTTGGCTGCCCAGGGCCAGGGTGGGGGGACTGGGGAAAGGGAGCATAACTGCTAAGGGGTGTGGAGTTTCTTTTTAGATTAATGCAAATGTTCTAAAATTGACTGTAGTGATGGCTGCACAACTCTCTGGGTATACTAGAAACCCCGGAATGCTTTAGATGGGTGAGTTGTGTGTGAATTAGATCTCCATAAAGCTGTTATAAAAAACAGAGGATTATAAAATACTGACATCTTTACATAAACATTTTAAAAAAGAAACTATTCTCACTGCAACGCAAATTGAAACTATAATTATAACAAAATCACAGCTGTTCTAAAGTTGCCCTTTTTTCAAAGACTTACAGTGGTGTTTTCTTAATTTTTCCCACTCCTCAAGGCACAAGTCTGCTGAATACTATGATACTTGTATTTGGAAAAACCATTACTGGCGTCATTTTAGAAATAGAAAAGAGGAGAAAGAAACAGATAAGGAGTTTGGGTATTGGGGTTCGAGTGTGGGCTCTGCCATTAATTATTTAACTTTGGCTAAGTTCATAGAATTCTATGAATCTGTTTATCTGTGAAATGACAGAGCTTCCAGCTCTAACAGTCTATGATAACTCACAGAGTTTAAGTAGGGCACTCGCCAATTATTTTAAAACACTACAACATTTTTGCAAATAGAGCAAATAATACTTCTTGCCTTGCATCTTCTAACTCCATTTTAAGGAGGATTACAAATATATTTGGATTTGTCCTAATATAAAACCACTGAAAGGTACCTAAGAGTGTGGCCTGAGTCCTCCAGATATACGCCATAGTCCTTTGAGATTTGATGATTCAGATCTGAAAGAAGCGGAATCTTTATTGGCCCAAGTCCTCCTTGTCTTCGAGGGGTATTAATCCTGTAACAAACAGAACATTTACCTCTCAGAGCTAAGCAAATGGCATGTATCCAAACAGCACTCTTTCTCTGCAGACACATACAAATGAATGAACGCACAACACACACATTCTTTCTCTAATGAAAACAGGCTAATATACATTCTATTTTTTGCCTTTACTCCCCAGTTAATATATTCATTTCTTTTAAACACTAAATATGGAGATACATATCACATTTTTAATGTGTTGACACAGTGTTTTTTATTTATCTATATTGGTAGACATTTAAACTGTTTCAGTTTTTCTTCTGCTTTTATAAACACTGCCGGAAACATTTCTGTATTCTCAGCTTTGTACACCTGTCTGATTAATTCCTAGAAGAGGAACTGATGGATCAAAGGATATACACTGTCCTAAGTATAACCTTAGAATTGTGATCACAAGACAAAACCTTGAGAAGAACAATAAAACTAGATAATATTTTAATATTCTTAGACACAAAGAAATGCAAAGTCCATTTGAAGCAGCAAAGTAAGTTAGTTACAAAGTCAGACACATCAACCTTCAGATTTAGGTATTCTTTTTTTTTTTTTAAGTATTCTTTTGAAACCAGGGAAAGTCGGCTGGTGTCCCAATGGGAAGGCACTGACATAGCAGCTGGAAAACAGGGAAATACTGCTTCAGATGTCTGCAGCCCCAGTTCCGATACCCAAGTAGAAATTTCTGGTTAATATGAATCCTATCCAGCTGAGACTGCATCCCCCCAAATTCCTTGAGAAACCAATGCCAAATTATTTGGGATGACATAACTTTTTCCTTAGTGGATTTGTGTTGGAACCTACAAAGATTTAGAATTACTACAGAAGTGACAAAGCAAATTAAACCCATGGTTTTCGCTTTGTGATTCCTATTGAAAATGTGTAATGTGAAATTTTATTCAGTTTATAAATTGTAAAGAAACATTTTAAGTATTTTTTTCAATGTTTGTTTATTTTTGAGAGAGAGAGAGAGAGAGAGAGAGAGAGCAAGAAGGGGTGGGGCAGAGAGAGAGGGAGACACAGAATCTGAAGCAGGCTTCAGGCTCTAAGCTGTCAGCACAGAGCCTGACATGGGGCTCGAACTCATGGACCGTGAGATCACGACCTGAGCTGAAGTAGGACACTTAACCGACTGAGTCACCCAGGTGCCCCAAGAAACATTTTAAAAGGATTTAAAATATATTTGCAAGAATTATTACTTAAGTTTTGGAAGTTTTATCTAAAAGTTGAGATAAAGGAAATAAAATATATTAAATATGTAACTGCATTTAAAAATACTTGAGATAATTATTTAAGAAAATATAAATTGTAGCTCCTGCACCAATTAATATTTCAGTTATATATGTGTATATATAATTATAAATACAGAAAAAGATGTTTTGAATTTTTCACTTTAATGAATTGAATATTAACTTTTAAAACCAAAAATATTTCTGTACCATCTTTATTGTGCATAAAATTTTGTGCACAGAATTTTGGACATGCAAAATTCACATAAACACACACATTTCAGCTTGTAAAACATACTGCCTAATTGCTCTCCAGAAATGCTAAACCTACTGTGTGTGTGGGAAAAGAATGACACCTTTGTCATCACTGGATGAAATTTTTCAATATTTGAAATCTTGGCCAATCAGGGAAAAAAATGGCATCTCTTGTCATTTTTTTTTTTATTTAAAAAAAAATTTTTTTTTTGACGTTTATTTATTTTTGAGAGAGAGAGAGACAAAGCATGAACGGGGGAGGGTCAGAGAGAGGGAGACACAGAATCTGAAACAGGCTCCAGGCTCTGAGCTGTCAGCACAGAGCCTGACGTGGGGCTCGAACCCACGGACCGCGAGATCATGACCTGAGCCGAAGTCGGCCGCTCAACCGACTGAGCCACCCAGGCGCCCCCTTGTCATTTTAATTTACAATTCTTTGCAATTAATTAGGTGAAACAACTTTTCACATTTAATGAATTAAAAAATTATTTACAAAATCAAGAACATCATTGCTTCTTGAAAAATAATTATAAAAACTATTTTGAGTTTGACTTAGTATTAGACAACTATATAAGAGAAAAATGGAATTATAAAGAATTTTTTTTCTTCCAGTTTAAGGCTACCCAGTTTGTCATAATAAAGTAATCATACATTTCAGTGGTTTCTGCTGAAACCATTGGATATCTGCTGAAACCATATGGATATTATGTCTTTTGCACTGAACTTTTTTATTTAAAGAAAAAATTTTTTTAATGTTTATTTATTTTTCAGAGAGAGAGCGTGAGTGGAGGAGGGGAAGAGAGAGACGGGGAGACACAGAATCTGAAGCAGGCTCCAAGCTCTGTGCTGTCAGCACAGAGCCCGACGCGGGGCTCCAAGTCACAAACTATGAGATCATGACCTGAGTGGAAGTTGGACGCTTAACCGACTGAGCCACCCAGGTGCCCCTGCAATGAACTTTTTTTTTCCACTCTGGAAATGTCCTATAAAATCCGTAAGCACTTTTACCATAACTTCATTGAACTCGCAGCTCTCAGATAATTCTACTTCCAAACTGATAACTATATTCCTGTCACATTAAGAGTTGTCTGCCCATAATTTAAAAGTAAATCCATTCCTTTTCCTACAAATCTAAGTGTAAGATACTGACCAGGCCAAATGGGTAAACTGTGAATCGACAGAGCATGCTACGACTTCAGCGTTGATAGATCTGAATTCTTCAATTCTGTCACCAAAGGCGATGATTTCAGTTGGACACACAAAAGTGCTGAAAGTTAAAAAAATATATATATCGGTATTCTCAAAATACGCATGTACCTAGAGTTTCAAATGACTTAGTTGTTATAAACACCTTTAGCATATAAAAACACATATTAAGAACAACTTCAGGGGTGCTTGGCTGGCTCTGTTGGTAGAGCACGCAACTCTGAATGTCACAGTTGTGAGTTCGAACCCCACATTGGGTGGAGAGATTACTTAAACAAATAAAATCTTACAAAAACCAATTTTTATATATGAACACTGTCAAGATGCAGCTGTCTAAAAGACTGTCATTTGATCACATATCATTTAATTAAGAAAAGTATATTGCAGAGTTCCCAATTACATCTCAATGAACTGTATTTTTATAACCTAATGGATTGGTGGTCAACCAACATCCCCTTTTCCCTTACAGCAGTACCTCCTCTCCTTTCATTTGCTTTTATTTAACAATGATTTATATAGTGCCTTATAGCTTTCAAAGATGTATACAAATTTTACATCATTCCCTTTTTTAAATATTTCTATACCACCCCTATGAACTAGATGCATGATGTTTATTTTAGAGATGAGGAAATCTCTTCCATCCCCCTCCCTTTCTTGATAAGGTCCTCTTCTACCCTGTCTCCCCATCCTGTTGTCAGAAGGGCATGTTTAGAGAATATTATCTCAGGGTAGTATTTTCCAAACCATGGTAGGGAATACTTAAGCCAATTTACTGAGTTCTAACTAACATTTTAAAGAAGTGGAATAGAAAATACGAGAATATACTATATACAGTAAGGGTGTTATGAAACATATGTATGTACAAGTGCATATATGTGTTCAGGAGTGATATTAAAAATATTTAATAACCTTAACTCAAAGTTGGCTTTAGCTCTGGAGGTTTCTTGAAGGGACCAGGTGGGAGGGGACTGGAAAAGTGGCTATTTACCATCTGGTACGGAAGTGTTTCAGTACTGTAATGAGCATGGCTGTACTGGTGCTTACAGACTGAATGTTACCCTGTATGTACATGGAGTGTATTGGGCGGCAACGAAAACTGTATTTCATACTGTGTGTCGTGGTCAAGAAAGTTGGAAGAACACAGACTTAGGGGACAAATTCCTACCACAGCCCAAAACAGGCTTTTCAAATGTTTCAGTTGTTCAAATGTAGAACTGCCACATGCAAAGCAGACAGTTCTAATGTAGATGATGTCTCTGGAAACCTGGGCTAAGATATATATATTTTTTAAATTTTTTATTTTTGATAGAGAGAAGCACAAGTGGGGAAGGGGCAGAGAGAGAGGGAGACACAGAATCCGAAGTAGGCTCTCTGACAGCTCAGAGCCTGACGCGGAGCTTGAACCCACAAACCGTGAGATCATGACCTGAGCTAAAGTCGGATGATTGACTGTGCCGCCCAGGCACCCTGATATGTATTGTTTTGAAAGTATTTATTTATTTATTTAGACACAGGAGACAGCACAAGCAGGGAAGGGGCAGAGAGAGAGGGAGAGAGAGAATCCCAAGCAGGCTCTGCAGTGTGCAGAGCCTGACGGAGGGCTCGAACCCATGAACTATGAGATCATGACCTGAGCCGAAACCAAGAGTTGGAAGGTCAACTGACTGAGCCACCCAGGCGCTCCTATGACATGTATTTTTAACATATTCCAAAAGGTAGGTACGGTCAGCCCCGGCTTTCCTTCCTATTATTCAAAGAAATGCTATGTAGAGACACATTTATTCAACTTCTTAGTGAAGACAGAGAAAAAGTTCTGACTGAAAACTGAAGGGTTACATATATGACTTCTGTGCTTGCAGATTGTGGCAAATGCCCGAGAATTCTTCCTTTCTAACCAGGCCCAATCTGGCATTAGATAGAAACAGAAAAAAGTGATCTTAGCTCTTTGCCCCAGAAGGCCATTGGTAACATCATGTTCTATATGTCTTATTCGTTATGGGGTTTTAAGTAACACTGGCAGAAACAGAGGATATTTGTCTGCTGTGTTAGACTAATTTCAAAATTCACGTGTAGCGTCATATATATTCAACAGATGTGTTAACTTATTCGTTTTAGAACATGAATTTAGTAGGCCTATCATTTTTATATATTAAAATTTCTACTTCTGGCTTCTATTAGAAATTAAGTTACATCATACATTGTAGCTAGTCAGGCCACAATACAAATTGATTAGAAAGAAGAAAGTTCTTACTAATTTAAAAGATTATGTATTATCCAGATTTATGACTTGTTTTATTCTCAATGTACTAATTTTCCTGAGAATTTTTCCTATTTGGATTACAGAAGGGGTCAGCAAACTTCAGTCAACAGGCCAAATCCAGCTTATCTTATTTTTTGTAAATAAACTTTCAATAGAAGACAATATTCATTCATTTATATGTAGTCAATGGCTGTTTTTTGTGCTACAATGACAAGGCTGAGTAGTTGCAATAGAGATCACAAGACTAAAATATTTTCTACGTGGCCCAGTATAGAAAAAGTTTGCCGACCTGTGGCCTAGGGACCACCTATAGAGATGAGCTGAAATACATCCTCCCTGTAAGGTTAAGGTTTTATTTATATAGTTCTAGATTAGTCCTAATGGAAAAAATACCTTAATATACAGTGGCAAAGACAGAAGAAACTTCTACTTTTTGTAACCAAAAAATATATTCAAACAGGAAAAAGATAAACTCAGGACAACTCTCTTTTTGGTATCTTCACTTTCATGGAATTTGAAAAACACTCCAGATAAAATTATATAATTGATAAGACTATAGCTGTAAAGAGTATTTGAGTCAACTTTCTATCTAAAAAGTACTCAATGT